>NW_019154096.1:46070065-46308903 GCF_002288905.1 Enhydra lutris kenyoni
GAGCCGAAGGCAGCGGCTTAACCCACTGAGCCACCCAGGAGCCCCTAGACTTTATTTTTAAGTAGGCTAATCTCTCCAAGCAATGTGGAACTGAACTCACGACGATGAGATCAAGAGTCACATGTCCTACCTGAGTCAGCCAGAGACCCCGCCTACATATAAAATAAAAAGATTTTTAGAAACAAAGAACCAAACTGACCAAGCTTTTAACTATTAACTAGGTTAGGCTATGCTAGCTCAAGCCTTAGGTTCAGAAAGCCATAATGAAGGCTCACATTTATGGAAGTTTAGCCTTTTTGGCCATGAAACAAGTCTAAGCAAAGCCTAAATTTCCTTAATGAGTTCCACGTTTTGGGAAATTAGGAACTTTACTGTGTGTGTGTGAAACAGAGTTCAGATACCGGTTCAAAACTGGTGCCAGTCACCCACGATAAATTAAAGGCTTTGAAGAATCAGATTAGCCAGTAAAATTCATCCAGTCACCATTCTGGTCACTTTTGGGGATCTGGCCAAAGGTGATATACTGATGTCTCTGTGCCTTACAAAATACACAGAGGCTCAGCTGGTTAAGCCCAGGTCATGATCTCCAGCGGGGCTCCATACTGACCACAGAGCCTGCTTGGTATTCTCTTTCTCCCTCCCTCCCATGCTAAAAAAAATACACAGAGAGGAAGGGAAATGACCATCTTGTTTGGGGGAGGGGTGGGCAGGGAGAGAAAGGTAGAGAATCTTGAGCAGGCTCCATGCCCAGCACAGAGCTCCACGGGGGCTTGATCTCACAACCCGGAGATCATGACCCGAACAGAAATCACGAGTCTGATGCTAAACCAACCAAGCCACCCAGGCGCCCTGGGAAATGGCCATCTTGATTAAAACTGCCAATTATTACGATTGCAGTAGGCAGAGATCAAATAGCTAAGCTGCTTTTTATCTCGTTCCAAAGTAGTGTTAGAGCCAGCCTGGCGCCCCTCTTGTGTATTCTGATTTAAGTGTTGCAGATATTTTCTCCAAGTCAGCAGCTTTTTTTCTTTATGGTTATCTTTTAATTTTTTAAAGATTTTATTTATTTAGACACAGAGAGAGAGAACACAAGCAGGGGAAGCAGCAGAGGGAGAGGGAGAGGGAGAAAGAGACTCCGCACTGAGCAGGGAGCTCGATGCAGGGCTCAGTTCCAGGACCCTGCTGAGATCATGACCTGAGTTGAAGGAAGACGGCTTAATCGAATGAGCCACCCAGGAGTCCCTAAAGGGTATCTTTTAAACAATAGACATTTTTAAACTTGAAAAATTTCTTTGATGGTTAGTGCCTTTTGCACTCTAAGAAACTTTTGTCTACCAAACTTCAAAAATATTTTCTTCTATATTTCCCCCTAGAAATTTTGTACGTTTAGTTTTTGTTTGAATCTGTCTTTTTTGAGTTTTGTATGTACTGTGGGAGTTACAGTTGAGGTTCAAATTTTTTCCCCCATAAGGCTATCTGTTGTTTTTGAACCATTTGTTGAAAAGACTGTTCCCCACCCACCCCCCAACTGAATTACCGTGCCATTTTTTTTGCCAAAAGTCTAATAAAACCAACCTGGGGATCTACTTGTGGACTCTCTATTCTCTTCCATTGATCTACATCTATCCTTAGGCCAATACCACCCTATCTTGATTACTACAGTGTTTGGTTTTGGGGGGCGGGGTTTAGTTTTTTTTTTTTTAAATTTTGGTGGCAGGTGAGGGGCAGAAGCAAAAGGAGAGAATCTCAAGCAGACTTCCCACTGAGAGCAGAGCCTGATGCTCATTTTCAATCCCACAGCCCTGAGATCATAACCTAAGCCAAAACCAAGAGTCGGACACTTAACTGAGCCACCCAAGTGCTCCTTGATTACTGTAGTTTTATGTAAGATTTGCTATCACAGTAACTTTGTTCTTCTTTTCCAGAACTATCTTAGCTATTCAGAGTCCAGAGTGCTAACCATTACGTTATGGAACCCCACTATTTTAGCTATTCAAGATTCTCTGAATGCCCATGTAAATTTCAAAATCAATTCATAAATATCTACCAAAAAACCCTGCAGGGATTTTGGTACGCATTGCTTAGAATCAATGGGGAAGAGGGGCACCTGAGTAGCTCAGCCGTTAAGCATCTGCCTTCAGCTTGGGTCATCGTCCCGGGCTCCTGGAATTGAGCCCTGCATCGGGCTCCCTTGCTTGGTGGGAGTCTGCTTCTCCCTCTGCTTGTGCTCTCTCTGTGTCAAGTAAAGTCTTTGGGGGAAAAAAAAAAGAAGAAGAAGAAGAATCAATGGGGGAGAACAGATACCTTAAAAATACTGTCTTCCAATCCTTGGGTATGACACAAATATCCTTTCCTTTAGGTGTTTTTAAAACTTGCAGTAATGTTTTGGAGTTTTCAGTGTACAGGTTTTCACATTTAAAAAGATATACCCCTCCTTAATTCTTTTTTTTAGTCTTTAGGATTTTTTGTATGTGCTCATGTCATTTGTGAATAGACAGTTGTACTTCACCTTTTCTAATCAACTGCATCAACTAGGACCTCAAATACAAATCTGAATAGTGGTAAAGGCATACATCCTCATCTCGGTGCAGATCTTGGAGGCAAAGTATTCAACAGTATATCCTTAAATATGTTACCACTAGGTCCTTTATAAATTCCCTTTACTATGTTGAAAAAGTTCCCTTCTATTCATTTGCTAAGAGTTTTTATGAACCTTATAAAATGTTTTTACTGAACTTTGTAAAGTGGTCACATGGTTTCTCAATTGTTATTATGGTAAATAATACTAACTGATTTTCAAATATTATACCAACCTTGCATTCCTGAGAAAATCCCACTTTGTCATCGTTTGTGTAGTATTTGAAAGTCAACTGCACAAAAATTCCTATTTATACATCGCTAGATTCAAATTACTGACATTTTAACAGAGTTCCCTCCTGTTTTCTAAAATATTACATAAGATGGTATAATTTCATACTTAAATGCATGATAGAATTTACCAGTGAAGCCAACTGGGTGTAGAATCTTCTTTGTGAGAAGAATAGTAATTCAATTTCTTAAACAGATACAGAATATTCAAACTCTCTATTTCATGTCTGTTTTGGCAATTTGTGTCTTTCAAGAAATTTATCTATCTCATTTGTCCAAGTAACCAGTACACTGTATCTAAACAAAGACAAAGAGGACAAAGGCTGGTCCTTCCTTTGGGTGAGGCCAAATTCCTTACATTGCCTTTGCCGTCAGGAGAGACTTGATGATGAACTTAGGGGTAAGACTTGATGATGTCTGCGACCTACTTAAAAGAGAGAGCAATATGTAGCAGACATAAAACCGGTGAAGACATATGGGAATTTATTATACTATTTTTACAACTTCTCTACAGATGTAAAATTTTTGAAAAAGATTAAATGATCTATTCATATTCTATAACCCAGCAATTTAAAGAAATAACAAGAAAATCACACACATATTCAACACAAGGAGCTTTATCACGCATCAAAGTCTGAAAACAACCTAAACATCCTACAAAGAGGATTCGATAAACAAATGATAGTACATGACACAAACACCCAACAACAAAAACAAAATTAGATTTTTTTTCCTCAAGCGTATCTATGTGGGAAAATTTCAGTACAGACCATTGAAGGAAAAAGTTGCAACACTGAATATATGACTCCATCCTATATGCATAGGAAAAAGACTGCAAAAAAACCCCGTGATCTAAATGTGGTTGTCTCGGAGTGCTGGGGTCACAGGAGAACTGGAGTCTTCCTCGCACTCCTTTTCTCAGTTTCTTGAAGGATCCCAGAGACGCTCATCGCTCCAGGGGCACCAGAAAGGAGAGCCTGCATTGATTTAAGGGTGGAGCAGGCCAAGAGGCATGGGTCTGAATTAAGCTGAACACGGAGATACAGCAGGCCACAAGACAGCCCAGTGGAGTGGACACCACCGTGGACTAGGCAGATGCCTCCACTGGTGAGATCTGGTCTCACTCCCTCCGAGACAGGCAAAGGTTGGGAGACTAAAACGGTACACGTAAAAATGGTAACATTTCATACAAATGCAAAAGCAAATGCTTTTCTAATTTGTTCCACAGGTACATTCATGGACTTGGTAGCTCTTATTATAGGAAATCCACATGGGACAATGAGGTCTCAAAGTTTAAAGATCAGAGTGGAGATTTCAATAGGTGCTTCCTGCATGGTCCTGGGCTACCCGTTTAGCCTTTCTGAGCCTATTCCCACCTCTGAAAAACTGGTATGATGAAGATAATTTTAATCCCTGTCCTTCTGGGTCAAAGGAAGAGGTCTGTGAGGGCAGTCTATAATCTATAAAGTACTTTGTGAGGTTACTGTTCTTTTAGGGCATGAGTGGTCCAAAATGCTGTCATATCTGTGAAGACCTGGCCTTGGGTGAGAACAGCAGCATTTCAGTGCACCAATGGGCACTGCCACATGAAATCTCGGGGTAGTCAATGTCCAGGGTGACAAGGACAATCAACTTCATTTGACGGGCAGCACGGAATACCTGGGATCCGGGAGCCAACTGGGCAGAGGCCCTGCCAGGGAAGGATTAGGAGGGCAGGAACCACCCCTAGAAAGGGGAGGTGAGTGTGTGAGAATTCTTGGTTTTCACCACAGACTTAAACATCCTGTGAAGCTGTATTAGAGAATAGGGTTAAGGAGCTCACGTGATCCCCCCAATGCACCATGAGAGGGGAAAACTGCCCCAAGCCATAAAACCTGGGGCTGCGTTGGGCCCCCGGAGAGGGTTCCTGCAGCATCCCTGAGCACGGTGCCGACTGTGTGGGCTGCACCCCGGTCTAGGCTGCAAACACAAGAATGAGCACATTTCCTCCCGAAGTGCCCACGTGAGCCAGCTGGCAACCACACTAGTAGGAAGATTACCTTGGCTGGGCGTCAGAAGCCAGGGACTGGACAAGATATCTGCCTAACCTGCTGCTGGAGATGTGGCAACACGAAGCAAAACTAGCTGCTGAGGGAATATTTGGCTTTTCTACCCTTTTTATTGTTCTCCCTGTAATGCCAAGGACAAATCTTTCTGGGTTTGGGGTCAGTGACAATACGCACAGCAAGGAGCTCAGCCCCCCACCAAGATTCCTTTCACAAAAGCGATCTACTACTCTTTGAGTGTGAAACTGACCCATTTATTTGACTAAATCACTGTCACCCAGATACACTCAAAAAAATTTTTTTCCCCCAAAAAACCAATTCATTGCTTTCTGCATTAGGAATAATGAAAGCAAGAAATAATGTCAAATTGGGATGTTAAGAGGTAGGCTGCCCACTAAAACTGTAAAAATAATACAAATGCAAACGCCAGAGGTTAAATTCAGGCAATTTATTGTAAACAGGATTACCCTAGCACTCCACCATACTGGCTGTGTCACATGCTCTCCCCTTCACATCAACTAGGCGAAAAGAAGACTTTTTAAAAAAGTCGTAACTAATAACTTAGTCTGTTTCCCACAAATCTCATTTACTATGCGCTGAGTAAACAGCAGTATCCAAGGTGGTCTGTTATTGCTCATGGACTGCGGCTTGGACCCATTTCAATGAATCCATTAGAATGCCCGGGCGATCCAACAGCAGCCGGAGATCCAGTCTGGAAACCGGACAGTGCTGGCACACCCAGCGTGCAACCCCAGGTTCCTGGAAGACTACACGAGACTCCCTTCAGATTTCATGTGACTTTCTCACAAAAATGACACTGTTAAATTTCACCCATTTTTTTTTTTAAAGAGCTAAAAATTACTCAATAGCACATAATTTTCCACAGAAAAGGTAGGTGGAGTATTTACTCTTCCAGTGGTGGATTTAAACACTCAGGGCTAATAAATAGATCCCTCTTGTGTATATCTGCAGTTTGATGAAAAGCTGCATAGTCTACAAATGCATAAAACCAGAAGGAAGTGATGGCTCACCCACCTTCTGAGGGACAAAGACAGGCTTCCCACGAGGAAGCTCCTGCAGGTAGGGGTAAAAAGACGGGTACAGCACCACATTTATCTGACAGTAGACTGGAGGCCCGCTTTTGAAAGCAGCCTCCACAGCTGTGATTATATCACTCTTGCCCCAAATGTAGATTATCTGGGAAATGGCAAATGTGAAAACTGAAGGTGTGAAAAGACATGACTCTACAGAAAGAAGTCCTGGCCAGTCACTCACGTAGAGGTAAGATGTCATCAGAGAATGTCATCCTATACTTTGCCTGAGTTAGTGGACAACGGGGCCACGTACTATTACTAGGGCCTATGTGTGGAAGGATATTCACAATTTCTCCTAAAGCAAGTTTTAATAACAGTAAATATTTCAAAACAGCTGTTAAATCTACAGTAACAATTTCATCTAAAATAGTATTTCATGAAAAAAATAGTTTTTTAAAAGTCCACTCCAGTCTTCATCTGTGTTTCTATGTTTATATTTATATATTCAAAAAATAACTTAACACTTAAGGCAATATTAGACTGGTAGCAAAAAGGGATTTTAGAGTCTTCTGGAGATCACACTACTTAAGAATCAAGGCTTTATTTTTTATACCTTCAAAAAGGTGGCTTTGTACTTGCTGTCTTTTAAATTCATAATGGGGCAAATATTTTGGTTCATATACTGACTGCAATATCATGGCAGCAAAAAGTTACAAGTATTTTTAATAGCTGATGTTGGAAAAGCATGTCACACACTCAGTGGGATCTGAAGTTGACCCTATTTGTACTCATCAAATAAATACAATAAATGTTATTGATGGGAAAAGGTAAAACTGATGGAACACGGCAAACCATGAACAAAAACATCAATATAATTCAATCGGAAAGAAACAAATCACAGTAATCCTGAGAAATTCAGTTTGGGACAAAATTGATGTAAGGTAAGTCTATATTTCTAGCATTGTAAATAAGTAGGGTGTTCTAGGGTTTTCCAGCATTTTGCTAGTTTGAATAAAAAACATGTCCAAATTTTATAAAAAGATTAAAACCATGCTTTATATAATCAGCAATTTTACTAATAAAAGAAAATTATTTCGCTTTGTTCATTATCTGCCAAATGTTAATGTTCTCCATTGATTTACATGAAACCACCAAATAGAAAGCATATTTGAGAATCAGTTTTTAAAAAGGTATTACCTTTCTAAAGGTTTTAAAGCCTTTTCTGTCAACCTAGGAGGCTTTTAGGAAAAAAAAGTGACTAACATATTGTCTTCTGACAAGTGACTATTTTACAGAACAGGGAAGGTAAGATTCTATAGGAATATCATTTATCATTTTAAGTACTGTTATAGAAGGGTGATTTCTCTTAGTAATGAAAGAAAAATTTTAAAATATTTAAGAGGCATGTATTTAAAAAATATTCTACATCTATAAGATTTTGTAATTTAATTACTTTGGATTTTTAATATTTCTACATAATGACATTTGACAAACCCCTCTTTTTTCTGTTTGTCTAATAGTGAGCCAGAAACTACTAAAGTGGCTGAGGTTTTCCCAGCTCCTGGAAGACTCAGGGACGCATCCACCTGCACTCTCCCATCCTGGAGGAATCTTCAGAGTTTTGCAGCCATGAAGTTAATATGTGGTTTCACAAGGGGAAACAGTGGCAAACCACGCTTGAACTCAGTCATGTTCTGAATCACTTCAGGCTGCAAAGAAAAAAGTTCTTAGTGTTTATAGTCTAAAAAACCAGACTGACGAGAACGTTGACTTTTCTTTTCCTTCTTTCTTTCTTTACTTTTCTTTCCCTCCCTCCCTCTCCTCCCCCCTTCCTTCCTTTTCTTTCTTTTTCTTTCCTTCCTTCCCTCTCACCCACCCTCCCTCCCTCCCACACACACTCGTTTCTACCCCACTTATTAAGATCTAATCTTCCTGGCTCAGTAGGGCTGGATTGTCTATGCAAACCTATGGTGAGTGTCTGAGTGGGACCTGGGGTCAGAAAGAAGACGCCTGGCTTTCCTCTGGGCATACAAGGGTGAGGACGCAAGAGCGGGCACACAAGTCTCCAGCAGAATGCAGAGGCTGTTGTGCCTACTCGGCAGGGGCCTGGGCACACTGCCAGTTCCTTCCTCCTGCCAGGAAAGGCCAACCTTTCCAGATGATTAAAACATGCTTGCACCATGAAAGGGGCTAGATAAAAAGACATGGCTGGAGGTAACTCACTGCAGAGCAACATAACTCTTCAAACTAGAAGCAAAGGCAAACAAGGTCAGAGGCCAAGTCTTTCTGCTGATGAAAAGGGCATGAGCCCTGGGAGCTGTCAGAATGGCGAACCAGACTTTAAGGGGAACGTAAAGTAGAGGCTCAAACACCTGGTGACCTGAAACCTCTAGCCTTATGTGTCCTGATAAACAAGCTCCCTCCACAAAGGAAGTCCTCTAACCATGTGCTCTAACATGAGATTTGCATTTCTTACTTGTGGCAAGGCTGGTGCTTGTGACAAATTTATATCATTTTGACATGGGAACTCTCCAACCACAGGACCTAGAAGAAAATAAGAGGTTTACTACTGACATAATAAATACTGGCCTATAAGAGCAACTTTTAAGAAACTGAAACTGGACTTGGCCCATTTGGAAACTGTACCAGACCTGTGTCCCCCCCCAGGCTGTCTGCTCCCCAACACCTCAACTGCTGGTCCTACCTCCTATCCAGAATGTTGCCAGTGATGGTTCACAACATTACTGTGACTATAAAGCCTGGCCCACAGCAACTCTGATGCCCATGCCTGGCCTCACTGGACCCTGAGGCTCTGACCACCAGGAAGGATCCAGTAAAACAACCCAGAAGGCCAGGGGAGCTAATGGTTGGGTAAACCTTGGCCACTCAGAGACAGAAGATGGGAAGGACTGAGCAGATGAACTATATGCAGTGGTCCCTCACACAGCTTCTCCAAAGATGTCCTACGACTAACTAGCTGTGTCTCTTTGAAAAGCTGTGACCAGCTTGGCACTGTGGCAGCTAATGCTGGCGCTCTCTCCTCCCCTGCCTCATTTCCCTTTGCTCCTTATTTTTGCTTTGATAGAGCAGACCCTGCCTCCAGTTCGTCCCCTCCTCTCTTTACTCTCTGGTGCCCAATGGAGGGATGCTCCTAGGGCAAGGGATGACCATCAGGTGCCTAAAAATACACTTTAAGAAAAGTCAATATTTAATACTTACAAGAATCCATTTCTCTGGCAAGAACATGGACGGATACCTTATGTCTCCTTGGGGCATCTACTGCCAACATTTCCTAGGGAGAAAGAACAGCAGGGTCACCCTTCTGCGCCACTTAGGAACTTAAAATGAAATACTCTTTTACAAATGTGAAGAATTGGCTCTCACATAGCCAGAAACAAAAAAGAGGTTTCCCCTCACTTAAGAGTATTTCCTTTAAACTCTACAAAGGTTAGGTAAGGTAGCCAAGAATTATTATTAACCCCATTTTACAAATGAGAAAATGGAGTCCACAGAGATGAAGTAATGTACTCAAACTCCTACAGTTAATAAGTATCTGGGCTGGGATTGGAAACCTAGCCTAGGACTCACTGGGGTGTGACGCAGGACTACACCTAGTAACCTTTAATGACTCCAGAGGCGATGGCCGGAGCTTAGTCAAGGGTTGAGCACAACCTGCTCCTCTAAGAACCTTCTTAGCTTTTGCACCAGGGCACTACCATGGTTCCTCATCTACCGAAAGAGAAAGGAAACTAACATTTCTCGAGTGTCCCCTTATATCAGGCACTCTCCTGCAGCAGCACACTTGAGTCTCTGTAAGCTAAGTGTCACGATGGTCTGATTTTAGAGACACAGAGAGGTATGATGACTTGCTGAAGTCACACAGCTTACAGTGATGGTATGAGAGAAGCAAGCTGGTTCTCTTCACTCCACCAGGCTCCTTTGAAGGACTTCCCTAGGTCATACCATGAACACCAGGACCGATGAGTTGATAGATCCTGTGGCAAAGTGACTCTTGACCTTTTCCTTAATGCTGGACCACTATCTGTCTTTTCCAAGGGGAAAACACAAGTTGTGTGGAAGCTGCCCCTGATTACACTCTCAGAGGGAGAGATCGCTGCCAAAGCCACATCAGCTCACTAAGTATTTACGGAGCAGTTATGATAAGGCAGGTCTTGTGCAGCTGCAATGTGAACCCCACTGATGCTGCACCACTAACGCGACCACAGCTTCCGCCAGCTGCCAGGACAGCCCAGGTTTGCCCACAGGCCTCCCCCCAGGCCCCCCCAGCCTCTTTCAAGAGCTCGGCCCAGGTATGCCTCCAGTAACACAAAGTACCTCACTTGAGACTGTCTCACTTACTGAGTAAAAATTTGCTTCCAAAGATCTATTCGCTATTGCTTTTTACCCAAATCTTCACTGCCCTCTTATCAATCTTTTATCAGTAGAGTGTAACATCACCCTCTTCAGTTTCAGACTAGTCTCAATTTCCTGACCAACTTTGGACAATCGCCTTCCCTCCCTCCCTCCTTTTCTTTTTCTTTCTCCCTTTTCTTTCCTTCTTTTCTTTTTTCTTCCTTCTCCCCCCTTTCTTCCTTTCCTTCCCCCCACTTTTTAAAAAGATTTTATTTATTTATTTAGTTGAGAGAGAGCACCACTAGAGGGAAAAGGCAGAGGGAGAAGCAGACTCCCAACTGAGCAGGGCACTCGAGGCGGGACTCAATCCCAGGACCCTGGGACCCTGACCTGAAGAGAAGGCAGACGATTAACTGACTGAGCCACCCAGGTGCCCCAATCTCCATCTTTCTAAACACAAACGAACCAATAAAAAAATTGCATTTTCTTGCAAAACGTATTCTAAGGAACACTGGAGTCCCAGGAGATACTTATATTTGGTGGGGAGGAAAAAAGAAAAAAGGATGCATGCTAAATCACTTTAGGAAGTTTCGTTAGTCCGGGCACCTGGGTGGCTCAGTTGGTTAAGTGTCTGATTCTTGGGTTTTGGCTCAGGTCATGATCTAGGAGTTGTGAGATTGAGCCCACGTTGGGCTCTGGGCACTGTGCTCACCCAGTCTGCTAGGGATTCTCTTTCTCTCCCTCTGCCCTCTCCCTGCTCATGCTCTCTCTCTCTCTTCAATAAATAAATAATATCTTTTTAAAAAATGAACTTTTATTAGTCAAAATTAAATGCTAGGCTAAAGAAATTTTTACTGTGGGGTTTCTCAGAACTTCTAAAATGCTAACACACTGTTGATTCTCCAAAAACAAGAATGAAGAGTGTAGTCTTTCCCAAACTTGCATGGTCATGAAACCCTTTTTTGTAGGTGCCCCTACTAATATCTTGTGGAACACTAGTGTACCATGGAACACAGCTAGAAAAAAGATGCTCTAGACTTAGCTTAAGCTTGGTAATAAAACTCTTATTTTTTAAGACAAGAAAGACTCAGTCTTATAAACTGCTATTCTTACAAATTCAGTAATTAGGTACTACTTGTAATTTCAAATGAATAATAGAATTTGTGGAGGAGAAGAAAAAAAATCCTCACTGCTTGTGGAAACACAAGAGTAAGTTATATTGGGACATCACTCCTCTTAAATACCCACAACTAATAATGCCTTAGAAGCCAGAAAGAGCTGAACATGATCACCCTTTCTTGTAAGCCCTGGGAACAAAGACCTAACCTCACAAAGCAAATAGTCTGAAGCAATAAATAGACACAACTAAAACTTATTTTGTAATATCAACAAAGAAAACATATTCTGATTCAAAGCATTCTGATTAAAACATTTAAAAAACTCTGAGGCTGAGAATTACTACTGAAGAGGTAACAGCAACAGATACCATTTATTAAATGCTAAGTGCCAATGACTTTGCATACCTCACTTCAACTCATACTCCGATTAATCTCTATTGCATAAATAAGAAAACTGAGGTTCAGAAGCTCTAGTCCCCGGGGTCTTCATTCAGAAGCCATGCACAGTCCTGCTCCTGCTTCACAGGTAAAAGACCCTTCAGAGAAGGTCAGCTGACCGAGGCTGCAGCAGGTCCAAAGCAGTAACATACAACACGGCACAAATAATATCTGCTTATGAGTCAAAATCTCAACATGTAAGTTCAACTTACCTTGTAGAATTTGATGATATCTTCCTTGGTAAGTGTCTTTAAATATGCAACTTCTGTATTGTCTGAAACAGCAATCAAACAATAATTTACTAATATTTCCATCTTAAGTAGCCCAGAATACTACAGTAAATGACCATTTACTTCGCTCCAGTGCTCTTAGGTATCCCTATTTTTAAGTGATCTTCTGCTCCTGCAAGTAGTCAGGGGATAAATATCAAGTAAAGCGCCTGAAGACATCCTGGCTCTCTACTTAGGAGCTACTGGATCTGCAGTCCAGTCACATCAGCTTTTCTGAGCTTCAGTTTCCTCATCTGGAAATTGGGGGTAATAACTACTTAAAGGGGCTGCTGTGAGAACTAAGGAAAATGATGAGTGACAGTCACACGCTACTACCCACGTGGCAAATGCTCAAGAAATGGTAGGCACCACTGCCAATGGCTAAAAAAATGACAGGTAAGGAAACGGGAGCCCCAGATAAAGGCATCTTGGCTAAGATCTTCAGCTTGTTGGCGTCAGAATGAGAACACAAGCCCCTGACTTCCAGTGTGGCGCCCTGCCCTGTGACTCTCCACTGTAGAAGAAGGAAGCCACTGAGCAGGCGACTTCAGGGAGCACAACTGTCCCAAATGTAATGGCACTGACACATTTCTAGAGATCCCTGCAGGCAAAAGTTTAAATCCCTGTGCCTCAGGGCAGCCTTATCTTAGGAGAGTTCAATCTGCACATTTTCCTTTTTCTTTTTTTGGTGTTATGAGCCACAGATAAGTACATCATCTGTGCTCAGTGCCTCAGGGGCACGCTAACTCAACACAAAAAAGTGAAATTAGATTTATTATTACTGCATTATTATGAGATACAGGGAAATCCAGCTCTAGTTTTAGAGAAGAAAAAAAGATAAAGTTTTTTAATAAAAATTGTTATGATGTTAAAAAATGGCTCTTCAGAAGTGCTATTCTTCACACCCCAACCAAATTAGCACCAGAACATCACCTACAAGACGAGTACCATTTTGTAGAATGGCCTCCGTGTCCTCAAACATTACACTCATGTGTCGTAAATGTCGGGGCCCTCATTTTGCCTTACCTCTGTCAAAATTGTATTGCTGAGAGATGATTTCCCCCCAATATTTAGCACACTCTGCGGATAGTTTCTTTGGTTTGTCTAGTCGACGAATCGCTAATGCTTGAATGTGTTTTTGAAAAGCTTCTTCTGTCATGTCCTCTATGGACTTCTCCATGGTGATTAGGAAAGCTTCCACTCTGCTCTCTAGGTAGTGAGGCGGCTTTTCTGACTGGATGATGAATCGTAAGCCCTGTATGCCGTTGGCTCGACGCGGCCCGCTGAAGACGATATAGCCTGAAAAATGAACATCAGCCAGTCAGGACTCGGGCATCTGAGCCTTGGGTCACTTTTAATCCTTCAAAACTTATCCTATCAGAGCAGTAAAATCTACTTATAGGCTTTGTATTATTCACCTCTGAAGAAATATGAATAACTAGGATATCCTAAGTCCCTAAGGATAGAGCAAAAGAGCTCTTTGAAGAACAGTTAGAAAGTTGGGAGATAATTCTTTTTCTTAAAAAAAAAAAAAAAAAGGAAAAAACCCTCTTCATTATTCAGTCGCACATCCCACAACTGCTCCCTGTCCGCGAGCTAATCATCCTCCATCTATGTTAAAGTCATTCCCATCCCTAGGATAGACTGAACTCATTTTCATCCCCTAACCATGATTCCACCGCTGTTTCCTTTCACATCCAAGTTCCCTATGTGAATCCATTCCTAGACTGACTCTATTCAGACTAAAAATCTCAAGAGACCAAGTAACAGAAGGTCACACTTCTGCAGTCACCTTGTGAGTTCCTGCACAACCACCCTTCCACATCTTGTTCAAACTGAGCTGTGACTTGCGTCCTTCAGCTGCTCTTCCCTGAACCACATCTCTGACAGCTGTGGTGTCTTTGGGTCCAACTTCTGAGGAAGTCACTATCTTCAGCGTGACCTTTAGTTGCAGTGAAGTCTCTCAGCAACATTTACCACGTTGCACGGTAACTATTCTCTTATAGTTTGTTTATGGTCTGTCTCCCCCACCATAACGTCAGCTCAGAGAGGGCAGGGACTTCTCTTCTGTTCACTGCCGATCAGACAGTGAGCACCTGACGGGAGGGACCATCCATAGCTTATCCCTTTTCCGTGATGAGCATCTTAGCGTAGCGGTGGTTTAAAAAATGAAAATACTTGGAAAGATACACCCAAATCCTCTTTCATTGGTTCTTCCCAGTCATTACTGGGGATTCTTTCTTTCCTCATTGATTAAACCTGCCAGGAACTCCAGGACTTTAAATAGTGCCTAAAACATTGTCTGAAACATTTTCTCAACCCTTTCTATATGCCCTAGACCTGGGATGCAAAGATGGGTAAGAAATAATACCTGCCCTCAGGGAACCCAAAGTTTCACGAACCTAAACTTCTCTGCATGGCTTGCTTTCCATCTTGCCTTCCATAATAAATAATCTTCTGTTTGCATCCTCTCCCCCTACCCAAAATGTCCCTTATTGACAGGTTATGTACCGTAAACACACGGCCTTCTCCTAAGAAGTGCTTTAATGTCCACAAGATGTTAACTGCTTATTTTTTAAAGTGGATTCCCCATAACTTTGCCTACGGGCAAAGTTTTCACGGCCTTTCTCAACGCAGCAAGGCCGAGGCACCATGCAAGTGGACAGTACATGTGGAGAATGCTTCCTGAGGACAAGGGTTGCTCAAAGTCTATGGTATCCCGCTACTCCCCACTTCCCTCTCACCCAGCTGCTCCTTGGTGCGCAGGGTGTTGAAGCAAGGTTCAGAGATGATTTGACAGAAGAGCTCTAGAAACATATTCTCTGAGGTGCTCTGCATGTCTGTCTGGTAGTATATCTCGATGCCACAGTTATTGTGAACTTCATTCCTCTGCTGATACACAAACCATCCTCCTAGGAAGTTTTAAAAAGAGAACAGGTTCAAAATCTTATTTAGGGTTTAATAAAGCCAATGTTTTGTCTGGCTTTTTAAAGTTGTTTTATTTGGTTGGTTTTTTTTGGCAATTCCAAACTGCAATTAATTTATTAAGAATGTGAAACTCAACTAACTTACCTAAGGGAAGCCTTTGCTGAATATAGCAATTTGAACTTGGCAGGCCCCCAATAAACATTCATCAAATTTAAAGGGCAAAGAACTTATAAAAGACCCATTTTATGGCTAAGTATTAATGCTAAGTAAAACCCACAGTTAATACAATGTACAAGTTAGTGCATGTACTAGCTTAGAACTAGCTAATACAGATAAGATTCTCAACAGAAATACCACTTATGTTTTAATAAACATACAAAAGAATTCTTTTAAAACTAGTAGTTGTTGGGGCACCTGGTCGGCTTGGTCGGTTAAACATCTGCCTTTGGCTCAGGTCATGATCCCGGAGTCCTGGGACCGAGTCCCGCATCAAGATTCCTGCTTAGGGGTAAGCCTGCTTCTCCCTCTCCCACTCCTCCTGCTTGTATTCCCTCTTTCTTTGTCTCTCTCTCTCTCTCTGTGTGTCAAATAAATAAGTAAAATCTTAAAAAAAAAAATTACTAGTTTTGACTTTATTATCTTGGATTTCTATTTAGCATTTTATTTTTAATATCAACACCCACACCAAAGATCATTTCACAAATTTACAGAAATGTGTACAATGCTTGGAGATAACTTAGCCTAACTCCTCACTGTAGAGATGAGGAAGCTAGGGCCCTGAGAAGTGGGGGGACTTTTCTAAGGACACCACATTGAAATGGTGGACAAATACCTCATCGGAGTTACCCAGAGATGATCACGCTTCATGATTTAATAACTTTACTTCATGAGTCATCTATGTGACTGAGTATATATAGTGTTTAGTGCTTAGTATAAGACTCCCCAAGAAGATTTCTCAGAGTAGCAATGATACGTTGTGTTCACTTACAGATGGTGATTTAGATATCAACAGTGAAGGGAGACACACAAGCTGGAGTTGTATTTCACCTATTTCATTTTTCTGACCAGATCCAAGTTTGACCAACAGTCACACTTTCTGATTGTGTACTGGCGGCACAAAGTTTCCTCTTACCACAAGAGGAAGGGGAACATGGTCTGTAGCTACTATGACTTCCCCTCTCCCAACTTCTAGCCTTTTCACATATATCCCAAACTGTCTCCTTCACAAGGCTTGAACATTTCCTTTTTAAATTGTGAATACTGTCTTCTGGAGAGTTAACTGAAGGACTGTGTAAGACAGTCACACCTGGTCAACTGGCTAAGTCAGAATGACTCCCTAACTCCCAGTATTTGGAGACTGGGATGTGAAGTGAGCTGTTTCTGAGCATGGAACATCTGGCCAGTGCACTTGAAGAGAGAGAAGGCCCTAGGAGAGGAGAGAGAAAGCAGGAGGTGTGAGAAAAGAGGTGTGAAAGACTGATTTCACTTTGAAAATCTGTTTCTGGACTGGCCTCCCTTTGCCTGACACTCAAATGCTGTGGTGTCTGACTGGCATATCCTGATTCCTCCTCTCTGCTCCGTGGTGGTGAGAGACAGCGCCAGTTTGACATGAACCATTGCCAGGCCTGTGATGATGCAGAAGAGCAAGAGCTGTGTGAAGGGGTCTGCGAGCGTTCAACAACAGGAACACCGTGAGGTAACACGGTGAGGGAACACTGTGCTGGAGTAGCTTCAGCAGCTTCTCAAAGGGGTCAGACACAGAGCCCGACCTTAAGGACTGTACAGTCCAACAACGGAGATGGCGATGCACCTTAATCCCAATGCAAGAGAAGAAGGGCTCAGCATCTTCAACAAGGAAAGCTTCAGAAAACCTGTGCTGGGAGGTCGGAAGAGGAGGACTACTTCCAGCTGGGAGTTTGAGGAAAATTTTAGTGGAATGGGTGGCTAGTAAGATGGGGCCTGGAAGGAAGAATAGGGTAGAGATGTTGATAAGGAAGAGAGAAGGAAAGGGAGCACTATTTCAGACAGATAAAATAGTGTATGTGTGTGTGTGGCGGCGGGGGGGTGCCTGGCTTGGAGCACAGACCATGCATGCATGGGGAATAGCCAACATCCCATTTAGCTAAAAACAACAACAAAAAGAACACATAAAAAAAAAAAAAAAATCAATGCTTCTCATCCTTGGTCTAATTATTACCTATTACAAAATTTTGAACAATAAGTGAAAATAATGCTTAATGAGTTCTTCTATGAAAAGAAACCATTGTTAATACAAAAGTAATCCAACACTGCAAACTCCAGTGTATTAATTATTACCCATTCTTTTATGCTAATTCCTTATGAAATATGCATGTAATGAATACATGCTATTGTCTGCACCTCTGAGTTTCCTAAAACTATTTCTGCCAAAGACTCCTAGGGGCCTCCAATTCGGTATTATGACTCTAGTTTCCATTTTTCATAAATAGATTTTATTTCATGCTTCACAGTCAACACTTCTTCAGCTTTGTACCTTTCTTACTTCCTAACTCTTCTACATTCAACTGCCAGTCAATTCCGATGTCATTCTTTTAAAATTACTGCCTACCTCCAATTTCACCTCTTTGGCCTTACTGCAGAGAATTTTCCGGCAGAATTCTCCTTAACCATACTTCTATGAATAGTAGAGGATCCAGTAGATCTTCACCATAAAACTTATGTTATCATCCAAGTGACTTCAACCTACCTGTAATCACCCACAACATTATGTCAAAGCAGTCTGGTACCAAAGTTAAGACATCCAACTTACCGTCGGGGAGCTGAACTTCTCTATACCGAACCAGCTGACTTGGAAGGAGAGGTTTTGTATGAGCATGTTCAATGAGGGTGTCTTCAACCATCTGCATAATTCCTAGTGCAGCCTGTGGGAAAAGAGCACAGCACATTACAAAACCAAAAATGTCATCTGTGAGAATAAAAATGGCATACTGGGTGGTGGCCCATGCAATATGAAAACAACATAAACTAGTTATCATAAAAATGGATTTTTAAACCTTAAATATATTTGATCCTACTCAAATGGGTAAAAACTGAATTTATCAATCGGTAATATAGTCAGTGTGGCAGAGGTGAAGAAAAACAGACCCAGACCAGCATCGACAATGACCTCAGTGCTGTGGGAAAAGGTACCGCCAAAGCTGGAGAGGTACTGGTGATGGAAAGTTGGTCCCAAGTGAATGACCCTGACCACAGACACAAAGCAAAGGAAGTGAGTGAGCATAAGGCTTTTTAAGAAATACAACTGGGGTGCCTAGGTGGCTCAGTTGATTAAGCGCCTGACTCTTGGTTTCAACTCAGGTCATGATCTCAGGGTTCTAAGATCGAACCCCGCCCTGCGTTGGGCTCGGTGTTCAGTGGGGATTCTGTTTGAGATTCTCTCCCTCTACCTATACCCCACCCCCAATCGTGTGCACTCTCTCTCTCTAAAAATAAATAAAATCTTTAATAAATAAATCTCACCTTAGTTAAAAAATCCTGTCTCTGCTACTTATTAGCATCTGACCTCAGGCACACTGTTTTGGAGACAGTACAGCAGAGTAGTAGGGAATGTGTGGGGTCTTTTTTTTTTTTTAAGATTTTATTTATTTATTTGTCAGAGACAGAGAAAGAAAGCAAGCAAGCACAAGCAGGGAGAGTGGCAGACAGAGGGACAAGCAGGCTCCCCGCTGAGCAAGGAGCCTGATACAGGACTCGATCCCAGGACCCTGGGATCACGACCTGAGCCAAAGGCAGACGCTTAACTGACTAAGCCACTCAGGCATCCCGAAAGTGTGGGGTCTTGTGAGAGGCTGCCAGAATTCCAGAATGGGAATTCCAAGATGCCTTCCATGTGCTAAACCTTTGGCATGTACCATTTAATTTTATCTTTAAACTCTAATTTACAGATGAAAAAAACAGTACTGAGAGGTTAACACATTCTGGAAGAATAAGTATCTAGTACGTGACAGGGTCGGGATTTGAATGCAGGCTGATTGCACACCATGTGCTCTTATGCACTACACAGTCCTGGTGTCCTACACAGAGTAAGGATTATTATTTCCATTTCCTCCTGTGACTGCACAAGGCATCAAGAGTGGAGGAGGCAGCCATGAAAGTAGGTCCACAGTTGACCACCATCATTCTACCCCCTCATATGCTGTTCTATCTTCCTCCACAGAGCAGAGAAGTCAACACTAATGTGCTTATAATCACACTGTGGTGGTGAACAGTCTTAGGCCAGGGTAAAGAAAATCTCTTACACTGATCCATACAAGTCTGCTAGAACCTCAACCACTCACTTGCTTTGTTATGTTTCCATGGAGAAGGGCTTCAATGTGCAGCCGTGACAGGAGTTGAGGTATGAAGGCCTTAAGGCGAGGAAGGGTGACATCTGTAAAGGTGTAAAAAAATAGTGAGCTCTACCTATGAGGTTTCAAAAGAAACCACCCTGAGCTAACCGAAGACTTACAGAAGAGCTACAAAAACAGTACAGAGTTCCATATGCGCTTTACCCAGTTTCCCCGAATATTGGGAGCTTTCCATAGCACAATGGTCAAAACTAAGAAATTAACCCTGCTCCAATACTAGTCACCAATGGAGGATATATTTGATTTCAGTTTTTCCTAATATTCCTTTTCTGTTCTGTGACATAACCCATGATTCCACCTTGCATTTTAGTAACATGTCCTTAGTGCTGTAGGTCTCCTCTAATCTAGGACAATTCCTGTCTTTCCTTGACTTTTACGATCCTTAGATTTTTGAAAGTACTGTTCAGTTACTTTATAGAATGTCCTTTGAATCTGTCTACTGTTTTCCCATGATAAACTGAGCTTAAACACTCAGCTACTAGGAAGAGTACCACAGAGGTAATGTGTCCTTACCAATGTATCACAACAGGGGAATAGGATGTTGGTATGCTGTCATCCTGGTGATGTTAACACTGACCACTTGCTTACAGTGCTGTCTGCCAGATGTCTTTACTGTAAGTGCACTGTTTCATCTTTCAGTTAAAACAGAGTAACTCATGCATGTTCATCAAGCAATTAGGTCAAGCCATGTGCCCATCAACACTAACTTTTCCCAATGTGATTAATAAATATTTATTTGGGGGGAAATGTACTTTGAGACTATACAAATAACACCGTTTCCCCTTACTCACTAATTTAAGCATCCATTGGTGCACACTGCCTGTATCAATTACTGCTATGGCATCATTAACAGTGATTTTCCCCTCATTCCTTTCCCATGCATTGATTTATTTCTTCAGTAAGAAAGAGTCGTCCCTTCTCCATTAGGACATCATACTAGTAACTGCTGCAGTAGATGCTAAAAACAGTGACTAAAATTCAGAGACATGGAAAGGGAATTAGCCAGTGCTTACTATGGGTCATTTTATATGTGTTATCTTATAAACCTCAAAGTAGGCACCACAACCCCTGTTTTAAAGGTGAGAGAACCCAAGGGAAGATAATTTAAGTTTCTTTCCAAAGGCATCAAGCTAGTAAGTTGTAGAGCTGGCATGTAACCCCTGGCTTCACTAATCTTGAAGCGCACGCTTGTTCTCCAGACCCTGTGAGCACGCTCTGCAGATCACTATCACAACACCTACTCTCTCCGCCTACACTGAAATGATCTGTTTATGTTCAGGCTTGGCCACTAGACTGGAGGTCCCTGAACCAAGAAACCCCAACTATAACTGATCATTGTTTATCTCAAGCACCTGAAGTCTAGGGCCTGGTGCACAGCAGGAAGTCGGTAAGTGTTGTAGGACCGAACTGAACTCTGAGGTTCCTGCTACCCCAGCACCTGGACGGCTGACTGACCGACTGACAGTCATGAGGGAGCCAGCCTCTCACATTGAAACGTCAACATTCCTGGATGACTGTATGAGTATACACATATGCCGCAACAGAAGGATTATTTTTTGAGCAGAGAGTGTCAACCAAAAAAGCGCTTTCTCTATAAAAAATACATTTTAGGTTTCATATGCCTATGATATATTTTAGAGCTTATTCTGCTTAAAATTAATATACCATCTGACCCAGAATCTAACAAAGGGAGGAAAAAAACCAACATTTTTGCTTTCTGATTGTAATGAGTACAGGTTCAAGTTTCAAAATAGTTTTAAAATCAATTATGTGGCTTTTTTTTTTTTAAGGTAAAACTCTTGCTATTAACTAGACATGACTCAAACATTTTGTGAAGTATATTAACTGTCCAAATTAAAAATGCATTAGTTCTAGTTAATGAATTTTATAATCTATATGCCTACCCAATGACTGAGGCAACCACTAAAATGATTGTCAATACTCTGCTCTTGATTTGTCACTGAAGACATCAAAAGCATTATACTTACATAATAAGTAAGGACTTGTCATACAAGGTCATTAAAAATTCAACAGTATTCTTTTACTGCTGAGCATGTGGGGGAAAAGATGAGTTGGTGAAGTAATGCTGAGAAGCGAGACAGATAAAACAATAAAGGGCACTATCAGTCTTCATTCTTCCCAATGAAACAATCCTGAAGTAATTTCATTCCATTCAGTAGGCATTCATTACATGCATACTGAGGACATACTTTGCACTGGATACCAAATAAAGAGGGTAACAAGAAGGCATAATCACTGCCCTCAAGGAATTTAGGACTTTCAAATGAAACCTATGAAAACTAGATTTGAGATTTTAGAAAAAAAGCAACAGAGGATGACTCTTTAGGCTTTACACATTTTTCTGTGTTTAACTAACAGAGGTTCAGATGCCTGAGCACGATTCCTACGTGTCAAGACTTTCAACCTCAGCCCTTTTATCCTCTTCTGAAAACTTCAATATTAATAAGGTTAAGTGTTTTGGTCAAAACCTTTAGTCACCTGCAGAAATCTATGAACAGCAATAACTAACTGCTATGGGTCCAGGTTGAAAGCAGCAAATGTGGCAACACAGCCTGAATATGAAAGCCACTTCGAAGGGCACCACTATTTTTATTAAAAAAAAAAAAAAAAAAAAAAGAAAGTATATGCACAGCTGGCTTTAATAAAATTAGAAGTTATTAGAAACATAAACACTAGATATCAGGATAAATCAAAATGATTTTAGAAAAAAAATGAAGAGGCTTATAAGCAGAAAAAGTCTCACCATCCAGGGCTTCCTTTAATTCATCTTTAGTCCAGGCCACTTCAGTCATCAGCAGGCGGAGGTAGTACATGGCGTGCTGGTGAGGCTGCTCAGCTCGGAAATTGTTAAGCGATCGCATATACTAGTGAAGGAAGACACAGGTTCATTAATTTTATAAATCCTTTTAAAATCATCTGAAAAGATCAACTATAATCAAACTTTATTCTGCATAAATCCTGTGTTACTGGGATACAGGAATATTTGCTTCTTTCTCCTTTTTGAAGTGAGGTAATTTAGAATGGGGCTTACTCAAATATTCTCTGAACCTTTAATTAAAGGGCATGCTTTTTCTTTATCTGGGCTGCTGCTTTATCCACAGCATCTGACATGTATTCTAAGTGTCCTCCCTGTGGGACATCTTTCAACCCTCAAAAAGTCATCCCCAGTTTTCAGGGCCTGCATCTCTTGGTGTCCTTAGATTCTGTACCATAAGGACATTCCAAAAGTCTGTATAAGCAAGGAAGTCCACTTACATATGCAAAATATTGGATCTTCATCCAAAAACTACATTTGAAAATGGTGATTTTTCTTTTCTTTTTTTTTAATTTATTTATTTGACAGAGAGAGATCACAAGTAGGCAGAGAGGCAGGCAGCGAGATGGGGGAAGCAGGCTCCCCGCCAAGCAGAGAGCCCGATGCGGGGCTCGATCCCAGGACCCTGGGATCATGACCTGAGCCGAAGGCAGAGGGTTAACCCACTGAGCCACCCAGGCGCCCCAATGGTGATTTTTCTTTTGGTGTACAATTAAGGTCACAGTTTGGCTTCTAAAACTGTTATCTATCCCCTATTTCCATTATCAGGCCAACTATGAGTTGAGTTTAACTGGAAGATACCTCAAGCCTAAATAGTTTGCACTCATGTGACAAGGTTCTCATGACAGGCAGACCTCAGTCTGAAGAATCATGTGTCCTTCTGAAGTGGAGGGGGGATGAAAGTTTCAAGGGGTCTCTCGCAGCTACTAGGTATACCTCAGGCTTCTCTCTGAAAGTCAGTGCGGCAACATCCCCAGCTCTTGAGGGTCAGGTGTCCCCGAGTCACCAGGGGTCACTTCTGGGTAGAGGAAAGGACTTAGCAAAGACAGAGTGAGAGGCCTGCCATAGGGTTAGCAGTACTTTCCCTCCTCTCCTCTTAAAAATGTTCGAAATAAGGCAAAATTACCACCTTATGAACAACAAGATTACAAAAGTGAGTTCTGAAAACTTACTGCCTCTTTGATAATTTCAAATCTTTTTTCATCAATCTCAAAAGTAGCCATTTTCTCAATAATCTTCTTTAGCAAAATCGGCTGCTTGTCATTGTAACCTTTCACCGAGAGCTACAAAAAAGAGTTCAGAGTATTAGAAGTCTAAAAATATCACAAAAAAACCTTCCAAATAAACACTTTAAGCTTGATTTTTAAACACTGAGAAAATCCAAAGCCAGGTATATTAAAATAAAAGTGAAGAAGAAATTCAACTAATTTATCTTCTCATAAATATAATTTAACTTAGGAAGAGAACATCTTTATTTACATCTTTATTTACTAATAACCCAAAATCCTAATTTTGTTATTCTTAAACAAAGGAAATAATCAGAAAACTCACCTGATGCAAGATTACAGCAGAACACACCACATCATCAAAATTCAATTCTCATTAAATCAAAATTAACTGCAGAATGTGTTTTAAGTTTAATCTTAAAAATTAACTTCTAAGGAATGCCAGGCTTAAGGTGGTTTTTAGAGACGTGGTAAGAAGGTAAAAATCACCAGTAGTTATCATCTAGCGAACTGTTAGGAATGTCTCAAAATTGTTTATATTTAAATATTTTTTAAAAATCATCTTTGGCGAAATCAGACAGCCCCAATTCTGTGTGTGGGCATGTATATTTTTGTGGCATTTTGCCATTTTTGTCATTCAGTGTTGCCTTAAAAGGATCCGTATGTCTCACCACTTGCTTGTTTGATGAGTTCTCCTGATGTATCAAAAGCCAATGGCAAAACAGATGTACTATGAAGACACACTGTCTGTATCATCAGGATTTTTGCCTTGGGACAATTTACTTTAATAGTCTCCAAAAGCTAACACTGGAAAAGCAGAGGCTGCCTATTGTACTTCCACACGGTGGAACCCACAGCAATAGAGGACCTACTGCAACTAAAGAACTATGAAAGCCTCTACCTTACACAGAATGACGGGCAAGAATCTCAGGAGTGAAGGCCATTATTGACTATGGAGGCCACATCGTGTACCATGGGAACTAGATTTACAATGAGCAGAAAGCTCATTTTGTCATGAATTAAAAATGATCCATTTTAATGGTAATATGCTACTAAAACTCAAGAGCAAAAACTAAACAATAGATTATTACTTTTCTATTTGGAATTTATTTTGATCTCTGAGCTTCAAATTTCCCTAGACTCTGAAAATGGTTAGTTATGTACATACTTACACATTAAATGAAAGCTACCAGAAATTTTACTTGTTGTGGGGGGGGAAGCACTGCAAAATAAAAATTTTAAAACCCTAAAACCTTTTGTATAAGAATTGATAAAGAGGAGTACAGAGTACACAGCACATGCTCTCATTTTAGTTGTTACTAAAACGTACAATATTTTTTCAAGAAAAGTGAAGATGAATGTGTGCCATGGAAGGAATGTTAATTTGGAAATGAGATAGAAGTTGAAACACATCCGAAATAGTTTCAGGGAAAAAAATCCAGTTATTTTTTGGGATGTTTTTAATAATGATTATTTTAAAACACACTTAAAAGTAGTTAATGGTGCACGCTACAAAATAAATTAAATGAAAACATCAAATGTATTTGAACACAGGAGCTTTCTATTGCTGTCAGCAAAAATAAAAGAAGCTTATATAGGAGTAAAATTCAAGCACCACAACAGTAACTACAGATATCTTTCACTTATGGATGTTAATACACGCAAGCACATGGGAAGAACAACATGCTTTCAGAATTAATATGTTAAACATTTCAAGCAGAGGAACATGCAAATAAATGTAGCACACATACATGTTCACAAATTGCACTAAACTCTACGGAATCATTCATTAGTGGAACTACTACTAATTTGAGTTCTTCAATCATTAAAAAGGTGCAAGGAAAAAACCATCAACCTTCTCGTTTAAAAATGCGGAAGTTAATAGTTTTCCCAAGCTCAACATAACACTTAAATGGTGTGGCGCCTTTTCTTTGGTTTTCATTTTACTTACAAGTATTGCATTCATCCCTGATGCAATGCCATAGCTCAAACCTGAGAGGCGTGCTGCATATGTATACTCTTTTAAATCATCCTTCAATAACCTGATAAACAGGTATGTCATGTTGCAATGGAGAGGATCAGCATAAATGTAGCGACTAACAAAAAGAAAAACAAAAGAAATGCTTTGATACCTCAGGCAGTGGCATGGTAATGAAGAAACATGACCGAAGAGTATGGATATGCAGCCTCATGATCTGAATGTCTAGGGAAACAGAATCAGCCAACCTTATGTTTTACAATGGCAGGAAGACATTATTCTGTTGTGAAAGACCGAGATTTCACATAGAGAATGGGTGAGATCTAAACCTCAATCAGGGTCCCATTTTGTTTGAGGAGAAAAATACGACAATCTGATGAAAGATGTTAAAAAAAAAAAAAAAAAAACAGAAATCAAGGAAAATTTGCATAATGTGAATGTAATCACTGAATACTTAGAATAAGAGCTAACTGAAAAATTAAATGAGAAAATATGATTAGCCATAAATATTTTTTTAAAAAGAAATTAAACTCATACCCTCAATCAAAAACGCTTCCATCAAATCAATATAAAAAAATGTTGATGAGTGGAAGGCTCTAAGACGTGGGTACTTACATACATCCCATAGATGGTATTTTGGAGGTCATAGCTCAAGCCTGCTAGCTCTGCTGCATATGCATACTCGTTGAGTGAGTCTTTGAGGAGCTCAAGGTACAAATAGGCCATGTTACAGTGCAAGGGGTCCACATAAGCAAATGGGCTGGAAGAAAATGTTGACAGTAAAATAGCTGATTTATTACTTCCCAATGTGATGGGGCCTTTCGAGATGGATCAAGAAACTGAACATCGGTTAATATCATTTCCTGAAGATATGGTTTGAATTCTTGAGTCTGTTCTTCTCGGGAGGCAAAAAAATACAAGATGTCTGAAAAAGAAGCCTGAAGTATGCCATGTGTTCTGGTGGTGCCGAGGAGGGAGAAGCGACTGCTTGCCCCAGATGGTGTGCGGTCAGACTGACAAATTAGAAATGCAGGTAAGGAGTGGGGACAGGCCAAAAGGCATGCCTGCGTTGAGGATGAAAGGACAAGGCATGCTGGGGTGCCTGGCTGGCTCAGTTAGAAGTCACATGACTCCTGATCTTGGGGTCGTGAGCTCCAGTCCCACACTAGCTACTTAAAATGAAAAAATTAAAAAAAAAAAAAAAAAAAAAAAAAGGAGGCATGGCTGACAGAGCTCATCTGGCATTTAATGTCCTCCTCCCTTTAAGCAAGCCATACTCTGGGTGGACATGAGTATGAGACTGAGAAGTTTGTGTGCTGTGATTTTTGAACTTAAACAGGAAAAACGGATACCTGTGAAATGTTAGCTCATATCTGAGTTCCCCCACAAACCAATAAAGCTACAGCACTGTCAGTAAAATAATTGATAATTCCCACCATATAACTGCAGACAGAGCTAGGAAAAAATATTAAAATTAAAAAAAAATAAAAACTTAAATGAAGAAGAGCAACCAACATGAGGAAACAATCAGAGAGTGCAAAAGCTAAACAGGATCACAGCGATCCCCTAACTTGAATCATTTCCCAAATAAGAAACACAGCTTTCTGCATGTCACCTGGGCTGGTAGTGGCAGAATTAGGATTCAAATGTAAGTCAAGTGACAAAGTCACTTGATTATATGACACTGCTTACCTTTATGACAAATAAAAGTCATTTGCTCAACAAATGTGTACCACATGCTTACTACTGTAATACATGGAAGCAGGTATGACTCAGAAGAGCCTACTGCTAGGCCTTTCTCTAGGTACTGGGAATAAAATCAAGCAAAGCCACTGACCTGACTGAGTTTAATAGTCTAGTTGGAGGAGAGAATAAATCTTAATATATCAAATGGGGATAGTGCTATGAAAAAAATTAAGCAGGGTAAGAGGAACAGGATTGAAGGGCAGTGGTAGTAAGGTGGGATGATTGCTAATTTACATAAGATAATCAATGCCTCTCTCATAAGGTGACACCTGGGCCTAGACCTGAAGGAAGCAAAGGAACAGGCTCTGGGTATATCTGGGTGGGGCTGGTTGAGGAAAACAGCCAGTGCAAAGGACCTGAGCCCAAGGTGCCTGCTTGGCTTGTCTGGCAGCAAATTAAAGTTTCACTCTATCTGTAGCACAGTAAATATAACCAATATACTGATGGAAAAGGCAACAATTTTGTCAAACCAGATAATGAAGCAAAAAGAGAAGAAGCTTAGCCACTAAGAACTAATATCAAAGAGAAAATTCTGTAACTACATAAACATTCTCCATCTGGAAAATCTAAATGGATGCTCTGTCACTGTTTTTAAAGTACTGTATTATATACATGACAATTATAGTACCATATATAGTACAATTAAAGTACTGTATTATATACATGACACACTTCCTTCTTTAGGCAAACAACAGCTCAGAAACTCAGAGCACAATTCACAAAAGCAAAATTATCAAATAAAAGAGAACCTAGGAAGGACTTAGACCCACAGGCACCTCTGTGCCAATCTCAGGTGGAAGTGAAAAGCCAGAAAAAGCCAAGTCTGGGAGCTCAGAGCCATATGGCTCAAGCTTAGAACGCAATTGCAAAAAGTGTCCTAAAATGCTGCATGCACAGCAGCTGCGCTGGTGAGCTCTAAGAGAGAACATGATTAAATCGCAATGTTCAAACTCTGGTTCACTTGTTAATTAAAAAATATTATTATTTTGTATTCAGGTGCTGTATGCTCAGAGTTTTTAAAACTGTATCTAAGAATGGATAATATAACCCGGTTTCTGAAAATACTAAAAGGTGTACACACACAGAAAATGTCTTGAAGAGTACATAAGAAACCTAACAGTGTGAACTCTAGGAAGAGCAGAACACGGAGAGAGGAAATTTCAGGAAGCAAAACTATCAAACGGTCTCTCAAAAGGTAAAAAAAATCCATAAGCATATAAGTCAAATGGGAAAGTGGTGACAAGCTGCTTGGAGTGCTACAAATATCACTCTGAATATCAAAAAATAAAACCAGCTTTGTAATGCTCTCTACCAACACCAAGCCATAGCCAGACAGCTCATGTTTAGTGTGAGAAGTATCTCAGGAAGTTCCAGGCTAAGTCCATGAATCTCCTGCTATAAAATACAGTGTTTACATCCACCTGCAAGCTCAGCTGTACATGTTGGTGAAATACTAATTTTCTATTTAGAGTTTCTTTTTCCCTATTCCAAAACATTTAAAAATGCATTTAGTTTTAATTTCAAGTCAAGTAGATCAAATAAAAATTAGTGAACATTATTATGTGATGACCGATCTCATAAACACACACCATTGAATTTTAAATAAAAAATCATAAAGTATAAACTCACAAAGTAAAATTTGAACTGGATGGTACACTGTACTATACAAATAAATAAAAGGAGACAGAGATGAGCTGCAGATTTATATTGTGAAATCATTCCAACAGTAGTATTCATAAATGTTACTAAACATGTTCTTCCTTTTTAATTAAATCATTTTTAAGTGGCCATGCCAAGAACAGAGAAAACAATATCTAAGGGCTTCAGACATGTAAAGGCTGGAAAGGACTCCAAATGGTTTAGTAACTACCACCTCCTCCTCTGGGCAAGTTTCAGAAATACAAAACTGAAGCTACAACAGAAAACACCCTCAATTATTTAACTTTTCCTGAATGAAATTTCTGGGTAAGTCTACAACCTCCCCAGGATCCAAAGTTTTGAAGGCTAGGAAGGTCCTCAAGATGGCTAACAGAAATCATGTCAGTTAAAGGGTGTGCTCACCAGTGCAAAGGAAGACTTAACAACCTCGACTTTTACAATATCCCTTACCAGCAGCAGCCCTCCCTGGTCCAGGCTATGTAACTCTAGTTCCTTCCATTTCTACACATGGGTCCTCCCGGAAGCAAAGAAAACTTTTAGGAATGAGATTGTTGATTTTTATAAGAAACTGTGTAGCTAGATTCATTTAACATACCTGAAAAATTCAAAGTTGAGACAAGCCTTTGGCAAGAAAAACTTATCATCTTGTTTGAACCAGAGTTTGCTCATAGCTGTATCCTGTGATGGAGAAACAATTCGGTTAATAAAATATGGGCACATTCGGCAAAAAGCTCAAACTACTCTTCAAGAGGAGTAGGATAGAGGCAATGTTGAGTTTCATGGCCTTGAAGCATACTCAGAAGGTCACCAGGTGGGAAGGTGTAGAGAGAAAACTGCCGATTCTAGCAGCAGAGAGAAATCACCCTTCTGTCCCCCCTTGATGAGGGAAAAGGGGACATAGCAGAGGAAGAGACAGACTGGAGAAGCCAATACCACTGTCCTATTCTTGTCTTTCTGAACACTGGGAGGCAGATGCAGGAGTCCTTAGCAGGGTGCGGCTGCCAGCCTCCAAGGTAGGCTACAGCAACTCCTGCCTAAGGGCATTTACCTCCCTGTAGAGTCATCTCTCCCACAATGAACCAGGACTGGTATATGCGAGCACAGACTAGGACAGAAGGGATGGCATGGTACCTCTGAGATTAGGCTCTAAAAGACGTCGTGGCTTCCATCTTGATCACCCACTTTTCTCTCTTGAATCACTCACTTTGGGGGAAGCCAGCTTCCAGGTCAAGCAACTCTACTGAGAGGCCTATGTGTTGAAGAACTAAAGGCCTGCCAACAACCACACAACTGAATTTAGAAGAAAATCCTTCAGCCTTTATTGAGCTTCAAGAGGCTGAAGGCCCAGCCAACAGTTTGACTATAACCTAATAAGACACCCTGGGCCAAAATTACCCAACTAAGTCACTTCCAGATTCCTGACACTCAAAAACCGCATGGAGATAAATGTTTTAAGTTCCTAACTTTTGGAGGAATTTGTTATGTAGTCATACATAACACAACCAAAGATGAACAAATAAGGCACTACTTTAATTTTCCACTTCACTCATACTGTATTAAAACTCTTGAAACTCTTACAAGAGTTAGAAATGTTCTCCTTAGTTTAGTTTGAGAAGACCTATTTAAAACAAACAACAAATAATAGGAGAGGTAAACAAGATTTCTCCTTGAATAACCTAACCTATGACTCATTAAAAGATCATTTTTTTTTCTTTTCAAGCTTTTAATTTAAATTCTAGTTAGTTAACGTATAGTGCAATATTAGTTTCAGGAAAATTCAGAGATTCATCACTTACATACAACACCCAGTCAGTGCTCATCATAACATGCCCTCCTTAATACCCACCTCCCTCTGTTAATCCTGTTTGTTCTCTAAGAGTCTCTTATGGTTTGTTTCCCTCTCTCTTTTTTCTTTTTTTCTTCTCCCTCCCCCCTATGTTCATCTATTTTGCTTCTTAAATTCCACATGTGACTGATATCATATGGTATTTGTCCAACTTCTTTCTCTTAGCGTAATACACTCTGGCTCCGTCCACACCATTACAAATAACAAGATTTCATTCTTTCTGATGGCCAAGTAATGTTTCATTGTATATATATGCCACATCTTCTTTATCCATTCATCAATCAATGGGCATTTGGGCTCTCTCCATAGTTTGGCTAGTGCTGATAATGCTACTATAAGTATCATGGTGCATGTATCCTTTTGAACCTATATTTTTGTAACCTTTGGGTAAATACCTAGTAGTGTAATTGCTGGATGGCAGTGAATGATTCTTTAAATGTACTGTTGGATTCAATTTGCTAGTATCTTGAGAATTTTTGCATCCGTGTTCATCAGGGATAATGGTATATAATTCTCCATTTTAATGGCATGTAATTCTTCTCTTTGTCTGGTTTTGGGATCAAGGACTAGCTTTGTAGAAGGAGTTTCAGAGTTTTCCTTCCATTCTATTTTTTGGAACAGTTTGAGAATAGCTTTGAACTCTTCTTCAAATATCTGGTAGAATTCCCCTAGAAAGCCATCTGGCCCTGGACTTTTGTTTGTTGGGAGATTTTTGATTACTGATTTAATTTCTTTGCCGATTATGGGTCTGTTCAGATTTTCTACTTCTTCCTGTTTCAGTTTTGGTAGTTTGTGTATTTCTGAGAATTTATCCATTCCATCCAGATTGTCCAGTTTGTTGGCATATAACTTTTCATGATATTCTGATTATCTGTGTTTCTGTGGTGCCGGTTATCATCTCTTTCTTCATCATTTAAATTTATTTGGGTCCTTTCTCTTTTCTTTTTCATAAGTCTGACTATGGGTTTATCAACTTCATTGATTCTTTCAAAGAACAAGCTCTTAGTTTTGTTGATCCATTCTGGTTTTTTTGTTTGTTTCTATATCATTTATTTCTGCTCTAATCTTTACTATTTCCCTTCTTCTATTAGCTTCAGGCTTTATCTGCTGCTCCTTTTCTAGCTCCTTTGGGTGTAAGGTTAGCTCGTGCATTTGAGACTCTTCCTGCTGCCGCTTTTTTTTTTTTTTTTTTTTTTTTTTTTGAGACTTTTCCTGCTTCTTGAGAAGGTCTGTATTGCAATATGTTTCCCTCTTAGGACTGCCTTTGCTGCAACCTAAAAATCTTGGACTATGGTATTTTTTTCTTTTTGATTATTTTTATTGATATATAATGTATTATTTGCCCTAGGGGTACAAGTCTGTGAATCATCAGGCTTACACATTTCACAGCACTCACCATATCACATACCCTCCCCAATGTCCATAACCCAACTACCCTCTCCATACCCCAGCATTCCCCCCAGCAGCCCTCAGTTTGTTTTGTGAGATTAAGAATCTCTTATGGTTTGTCTCCCTCCTGATCCCATCTTGTTTCATTTTTTCCTTCGGACTGGGGTATTTTCATTTTCAGTTGCTTCCATGTACTTTTTAATTTCTTCTTTAATTTTCTGGTTAACCCATTCATTCTTTTAGCAGGATGTTCTTTACCCTCCATGTATTTGTGGTCTTTCCAAATGTTTTCATGGTTGACTTCAAGTTTCAAAGCACTGTGCTCTGAAAATATGCATGGAATTATCTTGATCATTTTATACTTCTTAAGGGCCAATTTGTGTGTGATCCAGTATATGATCTATTCTAAAGAATGTTCCACATACACTAGAAAAGAATGTGTATTCTATGTTTGAGGATGAAATGTTCTGAATATATGTTAAGTCTGTCAGGTCCAATGTGTCATTCAAAGCCATTATTTCCTTGATTTTCTGCTTAGATGATCTGTCCATTGCTCTGTAAGAGGGACGTTAAAGTCCCCTACTATCACTGTTTCATTATCAATGACTTTATATTTGTTATTAATTGATTTATATATTTGGATGCCCCTAAACTGGGGGGCATAAGTATTTACAACTGTTAAATCTTATTGATGGATAGATTCATTATGATATAATGCCCTTCATCTCTTAAGTCTTTGTTTTAAAATCTAGTTTGTCTGACATAAGCATGGATACTCTGGCTTTTTTCTGACATACATTAACCTGAGAGATGGTTCTCCATCCACTCACTTTCAATCTGCAGGTGTCTTTAGGTATAAAATGAGTCTCTTGTGGGACACCTGGGTGGTTCAGTTCATGATCTCAGGGTCCTGGGATCAAGCCCCCCATTGGGCTCCCTACTCAGTGGAAAGCCTGCTTCTCCCTCTCCCACTCCCCCTGCTTGTGTTCCCTCTCTCGCTGTCTCTCTGTCAAATACATAATTAAAATCTTTTAAAAATAGTAATAATAAATAAAATGAGTCTCTTGTAGGCAGCATTTGGATGCATCTTGTCTTTTTTTTTTTTTTAATCCATTCTGATACCCTATGTCTTGTGATTAGAGCATTTAGTCTGTTTATATTCAGAGTAATTATTAAAAGCTATGAATTTAGGGGCACCTGGGTGGCTCAGTGGGTTAAAGCCTCTGCCTTCGGCTCGGGTCATGATCCCAGGGTCCTGGAATTGAGCCCCACGTCAGGCTCTCTGCTCGGCGGGGAGCCTGCTTCCTTTCCTCTCTCTGCCTACTTGTGATCTCTATCTGTCGAATAAATAAATAAAAATCTTAAAAAAAAAAAAAGCGATGAATTTAGTACCTTTGTATTACCTGTAAGGTCATTGTTCCTGTAGATTTTCTGTTCCTTTCTAGTCTTTGTTACTTTTGGTCTCTCCTTCTCAAAGGGTCCCTTTAATATTCCTTGCAGGGCTGGAACTCCTTTAGTTTTTGTGTGTCTGGGAAACTCTTTACCTCTTCTTCTGTTCTGAATGACAGCCTTGCTGGATAAAGTATTCTTAGCTGCATATTTTTCCCATTCAGTACATTGAATATATCCTGCCATTCTCCTCTGGTCTGCCAAGTTTCTGTGGACAGATCGGTTGCAAACCTGATTTGTCTTCCCTTGTAGGTTAAGGACTTTTTTTTCCATTGCTACTTTTAGAATTCTTTCCTTGTCTGTGTATTTTGTGAATTTGACTATAATATATATAGGTGATGCCTGGCCTTTGTTGAATTTAATGGGAATTCTCTGGGCTTCTTGGATTTCAATATCTGTATCCTTTCCTGGATTAGGAAAGTTTTTAGTTAATTTGTTCAAGTAAACTTTCTGCCCCTTTTTCTCTCTCATCACTCCTGGGGCTCCTATGATAGGAATGTTATTACATTTTAAGAAGCTGCTGAGTTCCCTAAGTCTACCTTCATGATCCAATACCTTTCCCTTTTCTTTCAGCTTCATTATTTTCCTAATTCTATCTTCTATATCACTGATTCATTCCTCTGCTTCATTCACTCTTATTGTTATGGCATCCATTCAGGTTTGCATCTCGGTTATACCATTTTAATTTCGGTCTGACTAGATTCTAGTTCTTTTATCTCTACAGTAAGGAATTCTCTAGTGTCTTCTATGCTTTTTTCAAGCCCAAGTAGTATTCCTATAATTGTTGTTTTAAATTCTAGTGCAGAGGCGCCTGGGTAACTCAGTTGGTTGGGCTTCTGCCTTCGACTCAGGTCATAATCCTGGAGTCCCAGGATCAAGCCCTCATCCAGCTCCCTGCTTAGCAGGGAATTTGCTCTCCCTCCACCCCTACCCCCCTGCTCATGTGCTCTCTCTCTCCTTCTCAAATAAAGAAAATTTAAAAATAAAGTAAATAAATTCTAGTTCAAACATCTCACTTATATCTGTATTGGTTAAATCCCTCGCTGTTACTTCTATTTCCTTCTCTTTCTTTTGGGGTGAATTCCATCTTGTCATTTTGTCCAGAAAAACAAAAACAAAAACAAAACCACAACAAACTAGATCCTAGGTGTATTTTGGTCTGCCTATCAAAAGAAGCTAGATCCTATTGCCCCTAGAGCTGAAGCTCTGTAGCACTTTATGATCTGTAGACTTGGTACATGCAAGGGGTTTGTGCTGGTCTTCTGGGGGAAGGGCCTGCTGCACTGATTCTCAGGTCTATTTGCCCTTGTAGAGATGCGCCTGTATGGTGTTGCGGGGGGGTGGTATAAGTGACTCTGATCTCTGCTTGATGGTGTGGTTTAGCTCACTGAGGTCAGTCAGTGTTGATGGGGTGGGAGATGGGAAGAACAGGGGATATGGCTCCACTCTGCTCTCATCTCTGCAGCGCAAAGCTCGTGCCCACCACTCTTCAGGAAGCCCTCACAGAAAAGCAAACAATCACCCCTCTTGTGCCCTAGCTTCTGTCAAATCCCTGCCTTCACCCTGTCTGTGTCCAAGCTGTTTTATCTCAGGGCACAGCTAGGATTCTAAACTCCAAATTTTAGGGACTCCCGCAGCACCACTCCATACTGATCCTCTGGGGAAGCTCCCCACTTTTGCTGTTTGCATCCAGTCCCAGGAAGGACTGCAGGACTGAGAAGCAGTTCAGAGTTTATAGTAAAGCAGAGCCAAAAGCCTGGTGTCTCCCTGTCCTCAGCTGGTGTCCCTGCTCCTGTGCCTAGGAACAGCGCAGCACCTTGGTGCCACCCTTTCTTCTGTCCATGGAGAGGCCTTGCTGTCACTCTAAAATGTACTCCAAAGAGGGGAACTGTTTCCCCCTGCAACCCAGGGGATCCTCAGACTACATTGTCCACTCCTAGGTATCTGCCCTCTTCCCCCACAGGAGCACCACTAAGGCAGGCATGACCCTGGTGGCGGAAGACTTCTAAAACTTCAGATTTTGTGGTCCAATGCTTATAATACCCTGCAGTAGTCTCCGTAAGTAGGGGTCCCTCCCCTCTGCAGCTTCCACAGTTCTTAACTCCCCCAAATCCACTCTCCATAGCCCCTACCTTCCACAATTCTACTGGTACACTTGCGGTTTTGTTCTTGCAGTCCTCAGATTGATTTCTTGGGTGATCGGAATGATTTGATATTTATCTGGATGTGTTCAAGGAACAAGGCAAGCTTAGATTCCCCTACTCCTCTGCCATCTGAATTCCTCCCTTTTTTAGGGAAAAATGATTGTCTAGTTAATAATCTAGTTGCTTGTGATAAATTTCAAGTTTCTAAACACTAATTCTTATCTCATTGAGTTGATCTGAATGTTAGGTGCTTTCAAGAAAAGAAAAAGATGTATGTCTTTGGTGGTGAGCTTAGAAAGAGAATTTAGGAAAGAGGATGTGCAGTAATAATTTGATCCATTTTTCTACACAATCTACTCAAGGTGTGAAATAATGAAAAGAGAAAATTCTGAAAAAGAAAAACAAGCCCCATTTCTCAATCACTGTTCTCACTGACTTACTAATTTCCTAAGTTCATTGTTCTTATCAACTTCCTAAAGCCACTCTAACAAATTGAGAGTTAATTTTAAGGGCAGGAAATCCAACAGCTTCCCTTGGATATGCCCTCTTCCAGGGTTTAGAAATTCTCTTTATCTCTAACTTTAACGATGCAGCACATATCAACTTCCTCACTCGGTCTTCAGTGAATATGGAAAGTAGGCCAATAACTTTCAGTAGATTTGTGGTTATACAAGGTGCCTGAGTGGCTCAGTCGTTAAGTATCTGACTTTGGCTCAGGTCATGATTCCAGCATCCTGAGATGGAGCCCCCATATAGGTCTCCCTGCTCAGCGGGAAGACTGCTTCTCTCTCTCCAACTACCCCATGCTTGTGTTCCCTCTCTCGCTATCTCTCTGTCATAAATAAATAAAATCTTGAAACAAAAATTGTGATTGTAGTCCAGACTTAACTTTTTTTCTGCAAAGAAAACAATACCCTAGATTCTAAATTGTTTAGTAGTTTGTTTGCTTTAACACTTCTAACCTCTTAATATTCCTTGCAATTATTCTTTCTACAACTTTCGGTAGCTCTTAGGATGTGAGCCCCCAAAACCAACATAGTACCAAATGCAAGAAATCATCTCTCCATCTCTCCAGTCTCTTCCATGTAATAGGTATATCGCCTAAATTTAAAAATCACCCATTCCAACATGTTACCTTAATAAGAGATGGGTACGGTGTCGCTTCTTTTTCCAATGATAAAATCTCAAAATTCGTGGGAATAAATTCATTCTTCGTTGGAAGTTTAAATTTCCCATTCAAGTCAGCATTTTGCCATTTCTGGATGAATAATGAAAAAACACACAAAAGCAATTAAAGTTGGATTCAGAAGTTTAAAATAGCCCTTTTGCTTAATATCTAGCCAAGTATTAAGGGGATAAATGTCACACAGCTTTTCTTCTCCACTCCCAAGATCCACTGATGGCTTTTCATGAAACTTGAGTTGTTCTCTCTGTTACTAATCAAGATTTTATACTTAGTAATCTTTCTTCTTTACATATTTCCAAAATGACTGGCTGAGGTTAAGGGGCAATCTGTGACTACAGAAACATGAGAGACTACTTAGTTCATATGAAGATCACATGGGCTCTAGCTCTTTAAAGAAGGAAGAATAATTGTATAGGGATATATTCCTGCAACTGGTAGACAATAGGTCATTTACAGAAGAATAAAACTTCCAGATGCACTAGGTTATTTTTATGTGTAGCCTGAAAACTACTAAGTTTCAGTATTGCTCCTTAGGGCCTGGTCCACAACTGTCCTAGACGACCATGTGAACTTCCAAGTGAACCAGTAATTCAAGCACAAGGTCAAGAACAAGGTGGAGTCTTAAGCCTGGATTGTGCAACAGGGTGGATACAACCTGCAGGTTGGATGTGCTCGATGGGCTAGTTCTGAAAGCTCAGTGGGACAGATCACAGGTCAGTGATTGTTGGACTCTTATTATAAGACTTCATTATTAAAAAAAAACAAAACAAAACAAAAAACCAAGTGCCAATAATCCCGGGTTCAGTAATTTGTTCTCCAGATTAACTAGCACAGCCTTGTAGCTTCTGCAGTTCTATTTTGGTCCCTGAGTTTATGTTTTTTGGCACTAGCATGGTGGGGATGTTGGCCATATTGTTTATGAGTAACAGCTTAAATCTCCCAAATGGCTGAACAGTGGGGGCTGGGAAACATGTAGTAAATCGTTTCACTGCTAAACTCCCAGATAAATTTGGATTGTTTTGTTTTTAAAATTAAGTAAGCTCTATACCCAACATGGAGCTTGAACTCACGACCCTGAGATAAAGAATCTTGGGCTCTACCAACTGAGCCAGCCAGGCATCCCCCAGGTAAATTTGTTTTAAAAAAATTCCCATTCAGGCAGCGCCTGGGTGGCTCAGTCAGTTAAGCATCCAACTCTTGGGTTTAGACTCAGGTCATGATCTCAGGGTCATGAGATCAAGCCCATGTCAGGTTCTTTCCCTCCCCACCCCCTGGCCTTCCCTCCACTTGCACACTCTCAAATAAATAAATAAATAAATAAAATCTTTTTTTAAAAATTTGAGGTAGGTTTGTTATCGTCAGAGTTTGGTGACTAGAGGTTCTCTTCTGTTTTATGGATTAATTCATGGGAGATCAGCATTCCTCATCGTTTAGCTAAATGAGTATTTTTCCACACAAAGTGGCTCCAGTGATCTCATCCTATGTTGTGAACATGTCAGAGAAGTACCAGCAATGATTTTCTTAAACTATTTCTTTTTTTTTTCTGTATTACACAGGTATACTTAAGAAATGTCCATTACTGGGCGCCTGGGTGGCTCAGTGGGTTGAGCCTCTGCCCTCAGCTCTGGTCATGATCTCAGGGTCCTGGGATCAAGCCCCATATCAGGCTCCCTGCTAAGCAGGGAGCCTGCTTCCCCCTCCCCCTCTGCCTGCCTCTCTGCCTATTTGTGATATCTCTCTCTGCCAAATAAATAAATAAAATCATTAAAAAAAGAAAAAGAAATGTCCATTACTCAAGTTTAACTAGAATCTAGTCAGAGCAAGGCTTTCTGGTGTCTTCCCATGAATAAAGGACACAATCTCAAAGATAAAATGACAATGAAAACCAAAAAAGAAAAAACACTAGACAAGTAGAAAAGACTCAGAAACAAAATCTGGACTACTGATGAATGCGGTAAGATACTATCTAAACACGCCTGTTTTGAAGCAAATTTTAACTCCCTTACTTAGAAAAAAGAGCAACAAGACAACATGAGGCATACAATATAGCATCTCCTAAAGTGAAGACAGTGTGAATCCAGAGTCCGCTCCCACCTGTATACACAGAATGACCATAAGGCCTCTGGAGCCCTTGTTATCTGTCTTTCATGCTCTCTACTTCCATCTCTTCTTGCCTGTTTTGCTCCTCTGTGTACTTTGGACTTCAGTGATCTCTGAGTGCGTGAAGCCGGGAGTCTGCTTTCAGCTCTGCTGATCTAACAGACACAAGAGAAGGTGGCCATAGTGCCATTTCTTAATGCAAAAATCTCTCTAGTTCTCCATCTCCTTGTTCATTTTGTTCAGGACAGCACAGACAGCCGTGGGCCATCACTCTCCATACTCTGGGCTGTGAGTTGGTTGATGTGGAAAGCTCATGCTCTTGTGTGTCCCTCACACATCAAGTTTATTCACAGATGAACGAACCCTACCTTAATGACTTCATCTGGTATAGCTTCTTGCTTGTACTGGGTTCCGTACCACTCTTCTGTGCGGTCAGTTTTTCCTTCAAAGGACTTGGAAACTATTGCAACCCTAAAGGTAAGTGGAAAAAAACAAACAAACACTATAAACTCATGTTGTATATATGCATTTATAAAACCTGAGTCATGAAAACGTACATAATATCCAAGAGCATGCTAAGACCCAGTAAATCCAATAACGCTTAATCAAAACAGGCAATCAAATATAGAGGCTTCTGATCACGGTCTCTATTACCCTTTGGCTAGAGCCCTTCATTTTTAATGTGAAAAACTGCATGCAGGAATCTTGTGGGTAATGCTACTGACTAAAATTTTAAAAGAAGAGTAGCTAGGGAAAAAATGGAACCAAGTCAGTTGAAAAATAGTCTTTAAAAAAGCAAAACAAAGTACTCCTTCCCAGGAACAGCTGAGGCCCGGGGTTAACAAAAATGGTAAGAGAAAAAAAAAAAACCAACCCACCCTTATTGGCTCATCCAGAGATCCAAAAAAACAAAAACATACTTTTATTATTATTTGCTAAGTTTGTGCTCCGTGGGTTTTTTTCCTGCCAGAGACTACCATCAACTATATTGGCCTTTATACTTCTAGAGGTAAAGAAAACAAGACCAAGAAACACTTATGTTCTGGTTTATTAAAATCTTTCATTGAGGGCAAGACAGAAACAGCCCAGAAAAAAAGTCAGAAGGAAAAAAAGTTCAGGGAGAGAGGGTAGAGATAAGATGATGTCAAAAGATATGTGAACAGAAGATTACGAGAAGCATAGCAAAAGCAGCTCTGTATACCACAGCAGAACTCCTGTCCCCTGCAGCATCATCAAGGACATTTCTGCCTCTGCTGCCTTGTAATTATCAAAGTGGGAATCACTGCCATCCTCTCAGCAGACTCAGTGCCAGCCTGGGACCAATCTTATTTGAATCTTGTGGATAAAGAAGCTCTAGGCCAAGAGCTTTGATGGCTTGCCATGAGGTCAGTCCTGTCACTGATCCCACTTCTCCCTTACATCCCAATTCAAGTAACAAGGCCTATGTCTTCTCCCACTTGTTCTTATCCATCCTCTCAGAGGTTTGGTTCTAGCCTCTGAATGTCCATCTCACAGCTGAAAGCCCACTACTTGCAATGAAAACTCCCCTTTACCGAATACCCATCCATTTTCAATGTGTTCCTACTCCTCATTGGACCTTCGCAACTCCAATGCCTGACCATCAGAACCACTGTCCATTTCTTATTTATTCTAGACAAAATACTCTACCTGGCTAGCTGGACTTAGTCCTACTGCCTGGTGTAGGGTAGATAAAAGCAATCTGACTAACCTCTCTGTGAGTATGGCTGACTAATCCCCCAGCTGATGGTATTCCTGATCTGGCCTAGCTGCCTCTGACCACTACCAGTTCGAAAAACATGCTGAGGGGCACCTGGGTGGCTCAGTGGGTTAAAGCCTCTGCCTTCGGCTCAGGTCAGGATCCCAGGGTCCTGGGATTGAGCCCCACATCGGGCTCTCTGCTCAGCAGGGAGCCTGCTTCTCCCTCTCTCTCTCTCTTCCTGCCTCTCTGCCTACTTGGGATCTCTGTCAAATAAATAAATAATCTTTTAAAAATTAAAAAAAAAATTTTTAAAAAAACGTGCTGAATAAGAATATTTTCCATACAAACACAGGGAGGAATCGTAAGGCTTAATGGATGGAAGAGTTCTGTTACTGTGTCCAGAAGAAATGTTCCATGTTGGCATTTTGAGAATTCCTTTTGAGGGGTATACATAGGGTGCATACAGAACTCACATGGCCACATGAAGGACATGTAATGTTTGTTTAGGACTTTCTTTCAATACATGGGAGAACCTGCTAAGACTCAGCCCAAGAAAGTGCTTCTACTCCTGCTGACTTCCTAAAAAAATGAATGGGCTAAGTCTCAAGGAGAACTCTGAAAATTGTGTTAGGAAGTAAAATAACTTGGTAGACAGATGGTATTACCATCTTCTCTTCCACAAGGTGCCTGATTTTGGACAAGTTTGTTACACTGGTGGCTTTGGTCTCCCTGAATGACAGCCCACGCATCAGAACAATGTACAAGAGATTGATGACAACTCGTAAACATTCATGAAGCATTCATCTGGGAGTGGACACAGCCCCTGCAACAAGAGCACTTTCAACTCTGTCCTGAGAGAAAGTGAAAAAGCTCGGGGAGAACTGCCAGAGGCTTTGGAGGATGACTTCTGACACAAAATGCAACAGACACTGGCGGCTGCGCAGTAATGCTCAGGTTACGAAGGGGGAAATAAGGGGGGACTGGCCAGGTACAATCCTAAGGGATTTAGACAGCTGTATGCCAAAGTAAAGTGGATGGGTAATATTTGAAATGTTATTCTAAGCAAGTAAGTACGAAATAGATGAACACAGTTCCCTCAAACAAGGCAAACATCAAATACTGGTCTAACAAAGAGGGATACATTTGCAAAACAAGAATTAGTGTACCACTGAAGAATTCAGAACTGAAACACACAGTGAAAGACAATTCAAAAATAAATTACAGGGCACAGACCTGTATCCCTGGGGCTAATAATACATTATATGTTAATATAAATAAATAAATTATAGGGGTGCCTGGGTGGCTCAGTGGGTTAAGCCTCTGCCTTCAGCTCAGGTCATGATCTCAGGGTCCTGGGATGGAGCCCCACATCGGGCTCTCTGCTCAGCAGAGAGCCTGCTTCCCCCTTCCCCTATGCCTGCTTCTCTGCCTACTTGTGACTTCTCTCTCTCTGTCAAGTAAATAAATAAAAAATCTTAAATAAATAAATAAAGGTAAGCAAGAGGAATAACAAAAGAGACACAGCATATACACATCAAACTTACACCAAAATCTACAAACCAGAGTATGAAAGTGTAAGAGACTTAAGTTAGGAGAAAAAGAAGAGAAAGCACAGTAATCTAAGTATGCCATGGAGAGCTGCAAAATATTTAACTGCAGACAGCTGAGAGAAACTAGCACAGAGACTGCTGCATCCTTAGACTATCTGCTGGAAATCTAATTATGCTTAAAAATAGTCTTGACGAGTTTTTTAAGTGTGTGTATGTGACAAGGCTATTTTTTTTTATTTATTTTTTTTTTTTTAGATTTTACTTATTTATTTGACGGGGAGAGAGAGGGATCACAAATGGGCAGAGAGGCAGGCAGGGGGAGGGTGGCGGGGGAAGCAGGCCCCCTGCTGAGCAGAGAGCCCAACACGGGGCTTAATCCCAGGACCCCGAGATCATAACCTGAGCGGAAGGCAGAGGCTTAAACGACTGAGCTACCCAGGCTATTCTTTAATTGTATCCACAAAGAATTGGCTGCTGATATGGTACTATACAGTCCTTAGGGGAGAGAAAAGAACTTTTCTTTTCATACTGAAACTTACAGCAGTGAACTTACAGTGAAACTTACAGCAGTGGGCTAGAATGAATGCCCACTACCAACTTCAAGTCAGCCATTTAGAAATGTTCAGAGGAAATGAACAGCTGTTATGGCTGGACAGCACTCTTTCAGAAACAATAAGCATCCTGACTATAGACAATCGGGAATATGGCTCCCCAGACATGAATTCTCATGAGACTTTGGCAAATAATTCCTGAGAGAGCAAAGAAAGACATCCAAGAATGAGAAGAGGCTTCACAGGTAACTGTGATGAATTCAAACAGAATTAGTACAGAGAGTACAGATCTGGCCATCAGAAACTTGGATTCTGGTCAATACTCTGACTCATTTTCTTTGAGATCTTGCCAAAATCACAGTTAAGATCTAAATTAGGCAAGCCTCTGAGCTTCGGTTTCATTACTTTTTAAATAAGGATTCTAAGTAGATGAATTCTATCCTTCCACCGGAAGAATTCTACCATATCATGATATCAAATCCTATTTCCAAAAAACATGCCTCAAAGAAGAAAAAAAGTACAAAAAAAAAATTATTGATGAAACCCAAAGCCTTAAAGAATTGTAATAGGAAGGCTACAGTGCTGAAGAAATAGAGGTTCATGAAACATGATAAAAAAAAACACTTCTTAAAGGGGTTTCTTAAAGAAAGAAGGAATCAAGAAAGGTTAGGCTAAAGGCTTAGGGAAGTCAACCACCTTTTTTTGAGCCCTTGGTAACTTGATTCTGAAAAAAACACAGTTCTTACCTGGAAGGACCTCATAATCCAATAGGACATAAGACCTAAAGCAAAATGTGATACACTGGTCTTAGGCTGGCAGATGACAGGACTAATAACATCTTATTTATATTGTTTTTAGAAAACACATGGGCCGGGGTGCCTGCATGGCTCAGTCCATTAAGCAGTCCATTGCCTTCAGCTCAGGTCGTGATCCCAGGTACTGGGACTGAGGCCCACGTTGGGCTCTCTGCTCAGAGAGAAGCCTGCTTCACCCTCTCTCTCTGCCCCTCCTGATACTTGTACACACTCTCTCCCTCAAATAAATAAATAAAATCTTTTAGAAAAAAGAAAAAACATGGGTCTTTAAACTGCAAAGGTGGACCAAACAACAGAAAAAAAGGTGGTCAAAACCCAGGCCAGTATTAATGAGTGAGCCAGCCAAGTAATTCAAATGAATTCACATCTCCAGTGCAGATCATTCACATTCTCTGATACTTAGGCAACTAACAAATCCCAAAAGGATCACTGCCCACCACCTTTTTAGAAATACCGGAGGTGAGGCACCTGGGTGACTCAGTCATTAAGCGTCTGCCTTTGGCTCGGGTCACGATCCCAGAGTCCTAGGATCAAGCCCTACATCGGGCTCCCTGCTCAGCAAGGAGCCTGCTTCTCCCTCTCCCACTCCCCTGCTTGTGTTCCCTCTCTTGCTATGTCTTTCTCTGCCAAATAAATAAAATATTAAAAAAAAAAAAAGAAAGAAAGAAAAGAAATACCAGAGGATGAGAGAAGAGGCAGAAGATGGAGATGGACAAATGTGGAGCCTATAAAAGCATAAGCCATAGGCACTGACCTCTCATAAAATTCTAGTTAACTATCAGACTACCAAACATTTAGACAAGAACCCAGTATCCTAGGACCTGCATGGATTCAGCAAGAACTCCTAAGCAAAGATTTATTTATGATTTAAGCAGGGCATGTGGCCAAGACTCTACAGTCATATTTGTAGATTTGGCAAAACAAATTCTGTCACATAGTACAACACCTTTGAATCTAACAGACATTATGTTAAGTGAAACAAAGATATATTGTATGAGTTCACTGATATTACATAATAAGTAGTCAAATTCATGAAAACAAAACAGAATGGTGGTTACCAGGAGATGGTAGGAGGGAGAAAAGAGGACTTGTTGTTTAATGGGCACAGTTTCAGTTTTACAATGTGATAAAGTTCTGGAGATCTGCTTCACAATATGAATATATTTAACAATATGAACATAATACTGAATTGCAAACCTAGAAATGGTTAAAACTGTAAATTTCATGTGTTTTACCACCACCAAAACAAAAATTCTCTGAGCATGTATGTGTGGGCCTATTTCTGGGCTCTGTTCTATGCTAATGATTTCTTTTTGATCCTCAGGCCAATGCACAATGTCTTAATTAACATAGCTTTATAGTTAGCCTTTAAATCCAGCAGCTTGAGTCCTCCAACTTTTGTTTTTATGTTCAAGGGTGTTAGGGCTGGGCACATGGGTGGCTCAGTTGGTTCAGCATCTGACTTTTGGTTTCAGCTCAAGTCATTATCTCAGGATCCTAGGTTCAAGTCCCCCGTCCGGCTCCAGGCTCAGCATGGGGTCTGCTCGAGATTCTCCCTCTCTCTCCTGATGCCCTTCCCCCTGCCCCACATCTGCTCTCACTCTAAAATAAATAAAAAAATCTTAAAAAAAAAAAAAAAAAAAAAAAGGTGTATGGATAATCCAGGTCCTTTGTATGCCCATAGGTATTTTGGAATCAATTTACCAATTACTGAAGGAAAAAAGGCTACAAGGATTTTGATTGTGATTACACAGAGCCTCTGAATCAGCCTGGAGAAAATTTAATAGCAAGTCTCCTAACAAGGTCTTTAACTTCTTTCAGCACTGTTTTGTAGTTTTGTATGATGAAGTCTTGCTTATCTTTGATTAAATTCATTCCTAGTTATGTTACATTTTTGTTGCTATTGTAAATATTTTTTCTTTCAAGTCTGAAATAATTACAAATTCACAGAAGTTACAAAAATAATACAGGGAGGTTCCATGTACTCTTCACCCAGTTCCCTCAATGGATACATCTTACATTAATTATAGTAAAATACCCAAACTAGGAAAATTATATTTGATAGAATGTGTACATAGAATGAGTTCTATGTCATTTTATCATATTTATCACATTACATAACTACCAATAATATTTCTTTTAATTTTCCCATCGTTTGTTGCCAGTACATGTCTGGAAAAATGCAAACAATGGTAACTAGGAAAAAGACACTGATGGAACAGTTCGGTCAGAAGGATTTTTCTTCTTCAAAATCTTCAGCCAGATTGTTGATTTTATTCATAAAATGACTGTTCCAAAAAACATATTTACTCAATCTCCATGTTCCCAGGAGAATTTTGGAAATACGTGCTTGACAGAGGAGAAAAAATAAAAATGCAAAATATGTGCCCCTTAAATATACTTCTGGTATTATTTCACTTTGGAAAACATGGATGAAATTCAATTTTAAGGCAGAAATATCATGGGATAGTTCATAAGCTCTGTAGGGCTGAACCTCCTCTAATAAGAACATATTTGTTACTGTGAGAGCTCCTCCAACTTTTGATCTGCTGGTTAATCACTGGTCAGTGAGAAGGCTTTTGAGACTGTAATCCCTACTTCCACTTAAGAAAAAAGAGGGTGTCCTCACTTGTTTATGAAGCCAGATATGTACAGTGATTTGAGTTGGGATGAAGTCAGGTTAAGATGATCTATTACTACATTTTATTCATGACAATGAAATTATGATTTCTTTTTAATATTTATTTATTTATTTGAGAGAGAGAGAATGAGTGGGAGAAAGAGAAAAAGAGAGAGATGGGGGAGAATCCTCAACAGACTCCCTTCTGAGCATGAAGCCTGATGCGGGCTCAATCCCGGGACCCTGAGGTCATGACCTGAGCCAAAATCAGGAGTCAGAAGCCCAACCGACTGAGCTACCCAGGCACCCCTTGCTTCATTTTTTAAAAAAAAAAGTCTTCATGGTTTTAGGGCACCTGGGTGGCTCAGTGGGTTAAGCCTCTGCCTTCGGCTCAGGTCATGATCTCAGGGTCCTGGGACGGAGCCCCGCATCCGGCTCTCTGCTCACCGGAGAGCCTGCTTCCCCACCCACTCCCTGCCTGCCTACTTGTGATCTCTCTGTCAAATAAATAAATAAAATCTTTAAAATAAATAAATAAAAAATAAATAAAAAGTCTTCATGTTTTAGAGGTCCTTCCTCAAAATAATCTAGAGTGGAGGGAAAATGAGTGAGGAGCAGTGGTTAAAGATAACAAAGGCTGGTCATGTTTTGATTTGCTGATGTTTCTATTCTTTCTACTTTAATCATGCTCCATAACAAGTTTAAAAACGTTTTACTCACAGTTCCAAATTTTCAGCTTCTAGCCATTATTGAAAATATAGTATGTAGCAGTAAAATCTATAGAGTGACTCACCGGACATTTTCTGGTCTGAGTTTGTCGAGAACCATCTCTATTAAGTCAGGTCTAAATTCTTCCAGTAAATATTCAGCTGTGAGCACTTCTTCTAGGGGATAATACTTATTAAAAGGAAAATAAATAGATAAATGAAATGTGCAAGGCTACTACAGAGTCTAACTTATTAAGAGCAAACAAATATCTAACACATTAAACCCATTATTTTACATCCCCCCATCCTCCTTCAACTAAATTTTACTCAGCTGGAAAAATTTCCTTTTTCTTTCTTACCACACTTGAAGCAGTTTCCTATTGCAGGATGATTTTGCAGTTAATCCCCAAATACATTTACATTATTGAGAGCAAAATCACAATTTTTTCAGGGAAAAGTGTAATATTTCTGGCTAAAAACTGAATCCTTGTTAATGAAGAAAATTTGATAGTGAAATGCTGACACCTGTAGGATTCTTACTATAAAGTACACACATTTTTATAAACAGAATTTCCTCTCAAATTTCTATGAATGAAATTAGAAAAGCATTTAGAAAGGTGCTGGGGGAGGAGTGGCTTATATTTTTGGCTAGTGAAGAAAAATAATGTCGAAGGTGTTTTTTATTAGTAAGAGCAACTTCCAATATACTGAGACAGATTGAGTCACTTGTTCAACAAATATTTAACAAACATCTACTCTGTGCCAGGCAAGACAGATGATATCCCTGCTCCCTAATGAGCTTATATTCCTTTTTTTTTTATTGTGGTATACAATAATGCAGTTAATAATAATAATAATTCATTTGGGGATTAAGACTCAAGGCTGAACTAAAATACAGAACAATGAACATGTAAGTTAGGAGAGGGAGTGACCAGGGTTTTAAGGTTTTGGTTTTTTTTATTCCAGTTTGGTTAACATAGAGTGTTATATTAGCTTCGGATGTACAGTGATTCAACAATTCTATATTATTGCTCAGTGTTCATCAAGGTAAGTGCACTCTTAATCCCCTTCACTTACTGGACCCAAGGAGCTTATATTCTAATTAGGAGGGAGGCAGACAATAAACAAATTGTGTTGTTATAGTGATAGGTGCTATGAAATAAAAAGGGGCAGGGCATGACTGAGAGGTCAGGGAAGGTCTCTGTGAGGAAGACACACTTAAGTGGAAACCCAAATAAGAACCAAGCCATGCAAAGACAAGAGAGAGGAGTTCTAGGCAGAGAAAACAGCTAATGTAAAAGGTTCCATGAGGGAGAATAAACTTAACACTTGAAAATTAGGCAGGCAGGCAGCCAGTACAGCTGGAGGGGAAAGAACAGGGAGATGGGTTGGGGAGTCATATAGAACATGGTTAGAGAGTCAGGCAGATCACTTTGTAATCCAACATGCCATTTTGGATTTTATTCTGATAGGGAACTACTGAAGGATTACACAGAGAGACAAACAATCTGATTTTGGTTTTCAAAATATTCCTGAGGCTGGAAAAATAAACTATAGTGTGAAACAAGAGGGAAAACAGAGATCCCAGGTAAGAGATTATAATGGTAGTCAAGGCAAGAAATGATGGTAGCTCAGACTAGGGTAGTAGCAACAGAAATGGAGACCAGTAGATGATCTTTATAGCTTTCACACAATCAGCAACTGATACATTGTAGAATTGAAAAATATTTCAAATATTTAAAATATTTAAATCCAAGAAACAAAATGCCTCTGTAATGAGAAATATTATAGATGATAATTTTTAGGGTGATGAAAATTAAGATTTTAAGCATGGTTTGACATCAAAGTTTGCCAGGTTGCTACAACATCTGAAGTTTTATACTACAGTTTCTATTTTTATCATTCGTGTAGTACTGAAGGTAATATATGCAGGATCACAAAAATACTCTATATACTAATGTATACATAAAATAACAAACTTACATGCAATATTCCTGCAATCTTAGAGGTATAGCCCCGTGGCCTCTCTTTATCTTTAAACCTAAATGCAACAGCATTCAAGTCCTAAAATGGAAAATTAATCCAATTACATGTAAGTCAACTACTACTTAGAAATACTTAAAAAAAGTTCTTTTTTTAGTGTCTAGCTTGCACTACAGACTTTCTACTCCATATTTAACTTTATCAGGAAAAATCAGCTATGCTTGATTTAGAAATGTACCGAACACAAATGAAAATAACCAAAACAGAGTATGATTGTTTAGCCTAAAATATTGAAACTATTAGTCAAAGAATTTAGGAAAATTGTGCAAGAACTTTGCAAGATCAACAGTTACACAGATGATCATTTTGTTGATCCATTCAGAGAATTGCACCCAGATTAGAAGCTCCTATCCTAAGTTCCACAAGCAGAGTATCCCTTTAAACTTTAACCTAAGTAAAAAGAACTTCTTTTGGGCACCTGGGTGGCTCAGCTGGTTAAGCGGCTGCCTTTGGCTCAGGTTATGATCCCAGGGTCCTCGGATCGAGTCCCACATACAGTCTCCCTGCTCAGCGGAGATCCTGCTTCTCCCTCTGCCTGCTGCTCCCCCACTTGTGCTATCTCTCACTCACTCTCTCTCTCAAATAAAGAAAATCTTGAAAAAAAAACCACACAAAAAAACCAGGATTTCTCTCTTTTTATTTATTTATTTTTTTAATTTGACAGAGAGAGAGAGAGAGAGAGAGAGATCACAAGTAAGTAGAGAGGCAGGCAGAGGGAGAGGGGGGAGCAGGCTCCTCACCAAGCAGAGAGCCTAATGCGGGACTCAATCCCAGGACCTTGAGATCATGACCTGAGTCGTAGGCAGAGGCTTAACCCACCGAGCCACCTAGGCGCCTGGATTTCTCTTATCTTAAAAATACATTTCAGAATCTCAATAAGCCTTAAATATAAAGCACATATTTCTAAAAAACATTTTAAAGAAGGCTTTAAAATTCTGGCAGGGACACCTGGGTGGCGCGGGTGGTTGAGTGTCCAACTTCTGGTCTTGGCTCAGGTCATATCTCAGGGTTGTGGGATAGAGCCCTGTGTCTGCTTAAACACTGCCCTTCCCGCTGTCCCTCTCCCCTGTGCGCACTCTCTCTCAAATAAATTGAACTTTAAAAATAAAGCAATAATAGTAAAATTCTGAAAGAGAACATCTGTTTTATTAAAAAATAGTAAGAGATAGCGAGGCTTTTCCAAACATACAATAAAAGCACTTTTAAGAACATAATCATATAAAAAACAATTCACAATTTCTTTCAAAGTTCACTGTAGATTTTTGTCAGCAGATCTGAAAATGACAGAGGCTCATGAAGCTTTTGGCAAACACTAAGGTACGCCCTGATAGATACAAGCTCAAGAAACTGCTGGCTTTGTTCTGAGGGACAGAAAAGCAATTCCTTTTTCCCTCCGAAAAAAAGTTACTTGATGCTTTAGCCCTAATTGTGCCCCAGGTAGTCAATCAGAGTAGTACAACTAAGCTTTAACTAAAGCTATTACGCATTGCAAGATTTTAGAGTTTAAATAACAACAACAAAAAACCCCAAAACTTTAAAAGTTTCATTGGGCCTTAAATTTAAATTAATTCACATATATATGTTTCCTGAAAAAATTTCCTTAAGAAAAATTTTGGTGAAACAAAATTACCTTGCACTCTTGGAAAACCCATTCTTGAGGTCCTTCTGCACGTAACTTCTGAATGTACTGAAACATGTGCAAAATTATATCTTCAACGTGTACTGGAAGAAAGGGGCACACTTAAAAACCATTCAGTCTTTGTATCCTTCAAAGCAGTGAGCTCACTCCTAAGGTAAAGTCAGGTAGGTAGAAATGGAGTCCTCACCTCCCTGACACTGGTTTTAGGGTTCCACACACATGGCCCTCCAGGCTCTAGGACATGGGACAGAAGGGACTTTGGGGAAGTTAATGAGCCAACGAAAGGCCAAGGACACATTTCATAAATGTAACATAATGACAGGTTGTTAAGGAGGAAAAAGTCATCCATGAAATGAAGGCCAAGCTGCACATGAAAAATACAATGGATGAATTGTATGAATTAAAGGCTTTATGGCTTTACATAAAACAGATCCACAGCATTAAGAAAATTTTAAGAATTTATCATAAGAAGTCAATTTTCATTAAAAAACAAACAGGTCAATACTTACATAATCCTTCCTCAGTCAGGTCCACATTAATGATAAAAAACATAAAACCTCGGGCTCCTTCCTTCTGTCCACCAACAAGAGTATTTACCCAGCCTGTAAAATTCAAAGGAAATCAAAACAGGCTTATATGTGTAGCTTCCTTTAAGATAAAGAATTTTTTTTTTAAATTTATACTGTATGTTCCCAAGATATTACAATGGATCATTTGCACAAAAAAGCAGAAAAAATTGGTTCAGAAAAACTACTTCAGACACTGTGGAAGACTGAAGGGATTTTTTCGGGTTGGGAGGTTTCCTCAGGACTCTTTAAGTCATGAAAGAAGAGCCTGAGCTGAGAGGGGCCTTGGAATCACCTACTAACTAGATCCTTATACAACCTCTGGTCTGATGGGTAAGAGCAGGCAAATAAATAATGTGTACTGTTATTCCACAGAGATGAGAAAGAATACCAACGTGAACTTTTACTTTTGAACCTGTCTGTTATTTAAAACATGCAGCACAATCTCTTGAAAAATCTAAACCTCGCTGCACAATACTGAAGAGTAAAACAAATTATGGCGGCAGGGGGAGAACCCAGAGCAAAAAATCAAAAGCACATTAACAACCACCACCTCACTCTCCCATAAACCCAAAACTGTCTCATCCAAATATGTTCCTTCACACAAAAAAATCTAGGAGAAAATAAGAGCCAGAGTAAAAGGATGTGTGGTACTACCCTCGGAAGCTGGTACCCAAAAGACTTACCTTTTGATTTAAGTTCTGATAACAGACTTCCAGGACCTTCATGACCAATGAGATGACCAAGATAATGGCCAGGATTTGATTTGTAGTATTTCTGAAGGTCAGGTATGGGAAATGTCACGTAAAGATTCCTAATGTCCTTAATGGGTACTATTTTGTAAAGTTGCTGGAAAAAAAAATCAAGAAAGATTAGCTATATCAACTCCTACTGAATAAAATATTTATGAACTATGAAAAATACAGATTTTCATGGAAAAATCCCAAATTCAAGAGAATCAATTGCCCCAGAGAAAACTGTACTGACCACAAACAGTAATTGGCTTGGGCTCTTTCTAAATGGACTTTCATTACAGTTGGTGTACAGCCCATGTCTGGTCCCCTCGGCCATGCGGCTCAATATGCTTGCCTTCTGGCACTGGAGAAGAGCTTCTACAGTTTAGCAAGGCTCTACTACCATAACTACTTTTAGTATGCAAAGATCAGATATATGTCGATATCTCTTTGGTGATACATATCCCTAATAAATGTGAAACTGATTCAACTATCCAAACAAATATTAAAAACTGTATAAACACGGGCACCTGGGTGGTTCAGTCAGTTGGATGTCTGCCTTCAACTCGGGTCATGGTCTCTGGGTCCTGGGATCGAACCCCACATTGGTCTTTCTGCTCAGTGGGGAGTCTGCTTCTCTCTCTCTCTCCCTGTCTGCCTCTCCCCACCACTCATTTTCTCTCTCTCTCAAAATAGATTAATTAAATCCTTAAAAAAAAAAAAGGATGAAAAAAACCTGTATAAATAAAACTTCCAAAATTTTTCATCTACTCTTTGGTAAACTGGCATATATTATGACCCTGAATTAAAAAAGAAAAAATAACAGAAATACATGCACTTACTTTAAGATGTTCTTCTTGGAAAGGGTGTTCAGGAAATTCTGGCAGTGGGACATTTTTGTTCTCAACTTCAGAAAATAACTTTACCACCAGATCAGTTAGGTCGTCTAAAGATTCTGTAAGAAAATAATGAAAACAGAACTTAAACTACTTGTAACATGACAGGCAGTATTTAAAACCTTAGGATCTTTTATACATATATAAAATCACTATATTGTATACCTTAAACTTATCCAATGTTACATGTCAATCATATCTCAGTAAAGCTAAACAAAACCTTAGGATCTCCTGAAAAACCTCCAGACTATTAAAAAGAAAACCTATGATTTTTTTAAAGCTGCATCTGATGAAACTGAAGCACTCTGCTCAATCCCGTCGGGGCCTGTGCAACTTCTAAAGCCGAGCCATACCGGTAACTATACCTCACACATGTCTAGCTCTTTACGGTTTAAAAACTGTTTTACAAATGTTGTCTTGCAATAAATTTAAAACGTGTATTAAAACAGTAAAAGAAGAGTTGGCTGCATTTGGAAAACTAATTGATCTACAACTGCCAACAGGCACATATGAAACCATCAGCTGATCGATGATAGCATATACTTTATAAACAGACACAGTCTAAGCCCATTGTTAAAAGTCAAATATTAGAACTTGTGAGTGATTCTGTGGGAAAAGAGTACAAAATAGTGAAAAGAGTCCTGGGTGGGGAGATGAGACGACTTGGATCCTAACCCTGGCTTCACCAACCATATCAACTGACTACCTGGACAACCCTGGTTAACCACTTCAGGCTCTGTAAAATGAGAACACTGGGGGAGATGATCACATGTCTCTTCCAAGGTCTAACATTATATGGTTCTGTATCATAATGTGCCAAACCCATTCAAAGGCTTGTAATTACGGTTAGAATGAAATGGCCACTTGAAGTTATTCTATGTTATCACCTACCTATATTCTTTTATAAAGAGTTATACTTGAAAAGTTTATAAACATGTATGGCATGTTCACTGCAGCATTTTTTTTTTTTAAAGATTTTATTTATTTATTTGTCAGAGAGAGAGAGGGAGAGAGAACGAGCACAGGCAGACAGAATGGCAGGCAGAGGGAGAAGCAGGCTCCCTGACGAGCAAGGAGCCCGATGTGGGACTCGATCCCAGGACGCTGGGATCATGACCTGAGCCGAAGGCAGCTGCTTAACCAACTGAGCCACCCAGGCGTCCCTGCAGCATTTTTTTAATAACAAAAACTAGAGATGACCTAAACATCTACGAGTATGTGAATATTATTAAATGTCTATACATTAGAATTTTATGCAGTCATTAATAAGGGAGAGATCTCTATGTGCTGATACAAAAATATCTTAAAGCTCTATGAAGTGAAAATGGCAGGCAATCTCAATTTTTTTAACAGGCATACTTACGTGTGAGTATATTAACAAAATCCCACTTTTGGAAGTATAACAAAAAATGACTTAAGGTGAGATTTTTTTTTTTTTTTTAGATTTTTTTTTTTAAGGTTCTTTTTAAAAATTTACTTATTTGAGAGACAGAGAGAGAGCGCATGAGAGGGGAGGTCAGAGGGAGAAGCAGACTCCCCATGGAGCTGGGAGCCCGATATGGGACTCGATCCCAGGACTCCAGGATCATGACCTGAGCCTAAGGCAGTTGCTTAACCAACTGAGCCACCCAGGTGCCCATAAGGTGAGATTTTTGAGGAGAGGGCACTATTATCACAGGATGGGAGAAAAGAGAAAAACTTGATTTCTACTTTGTATCTTTCCATGTGGAGTAAATTTTTTTCTGTGTATACGTATTTCCATCATTCAAAAAATTAAAAAGTGGAAAAAGGACTGTTTTTTTTGTTGTTGCTGTTGTTTTCTTTTTAAGTAATCTCTATGTCCAACATGGGGCTTGAACTCATGGAACCTGAGATCAAGAGTGACATGCTCTGACTGAGCCAGCGAGGTGCCCAAAAAGTTATCTTTTAATAAACAAGATAACCACTCACCTTGATTCTGTCTCCTCAAGAATAGGGTATTTATATATGGTATAAACATTCAAATCACCTGTAACTGTCAGGAAGCATTTGGATCAAGTAAGAAATTTCCCTCGGTATTCTGTAACCCATTTTGAACTTTTTAAGAGAGCACTTAATCACTACTTGAGATCTGCCTTTATATAGTATGAAATTCTCCTTTAGGCCTATGAATATGAGCATTTGTACTTCACGTATTAAACGTACATATTTTTACTTCTATTTTTTCTGACATGTACACAGGACCTCAAAATGTCCAGAATCCAATACAAGGCAGACCAGCGGCTGCTCGTTATATGACAAGGAAGCTCAGGAATGGAGTAAGTGTATCTGGAGCAAGAGACGGCAGGCATATCTTCATGCACAGATGGAACATGTGACTTGAAACAAGGTGGGCAGTACACAAAGCTTTACCAGGCTGAGGGGCTGGCAAGAGCGAGGCTTATTAAAGCAAGGTTCTGCCTGGTGAGCCTTTCGAGTATTTCTACCCTGAAAGCATTAGGTTCACAGTGTAGTTTTTTTAAAGGTAAAGCAGCTCTATGATACTGCAGTCTGTCTTTTCCCCTCTGCAGTGCGCTACGGGACATCACGGAAGCAAGTCCCTTTCATCGTGACATCATGAGGATTTGGCAATCCCAGGGTCTGTACTTGATAGTTACCTATTTGCCAAGTTTCCAGGTAATTAGTGCTGTCACAACTAGAGGGATGGTGGTGGGAGAACAGAGAAAAACCTTTTTGTCCCTTTGTGATAGAGATCCTTCCACGTGCTTACTCTTTCTCTCCCCCTCATCCTAGAAGAAGGAGCAGATTTTCTATTAAACCTGAGAGTTCCTGTTTCCTCCTCACACCTCTTGTGCTGCAAGGACACCTCTCCCAGGCCCTCATCAAATCCACTGAACTGAGCACAGGTCAGTCCCACTAGGAGAGTGGTGTGTATCCAATCAGGAAACTGAAACATCTGTTTCTTTTAGACACTTGTTCTGTCACTTCCAATAAACAGGGAACAAGGAAGGCAGGCCTCCTGGATGATTCATCTGTTGTCATCATCACTTGCCCAGTAAGTGCTTACTGAAATCAAGTGTTTTTTATTTCAACACAACACAGATAAAAATATTCCCAGGACTAGGCTCTAAATACCCAGGGTTACTTAACACTCTAGAACTAGCTACTGTTAGCAAGCACACAGAGTTACAAAGACTCCTTTTATTTTATTGCCTTCACTCCTTGGACCCATTTTATATCCTGGTTCCTATTACCAACTTAAAATATATATAGTTGTTTATTTTCTACTTACAAATGTAACATTTGCCAAAAGTAGAAAACGAAAAACAAATGCAAAAAGAAGGAAACAAAAGTTGCTCATAATCTCAGGATTATGGGATGCTAAAAGCAGCTACCGTTTATGGAGCGTTTGCTATGTGCCAGGCACCATGCTAAACACTTCCACGTTACCTTGATTAAACCTAATAACAGCTTGTGAGGTAGCACACTTCCATTTTAAAAATGTAAAAACTAGAGTACAGAGATCTGAAAAGTCTGTTAGCTCAAGGCCGCACAGCTAAGTAGGTGGTATATCTGGAATTCAAACTCAAGTTGTAAGAGTCTAGAGCATGATTCCCAACTACTATATCACATTAAATTTCTAGTATATGTTTATTTTGTCTTATGTCTATATTATATATGTCTATTGTAAGTTTTTATAAATCCCCAAAGAGACCATATAGCACATTGTTTTTATAGAGTGCTTTTGCTTTCTATTGGACATATTAAGAATATTTTCCCATGTTATTGAAACACTGTCATAAAATTATTTATTCACTCAATATATATTTACCATGTGCCTATGATGGTCAAGCACTAACTCAGGCACTGCAGACAAAGCAGTGAACAGAATAGCTTCTATTCTCAAGTACATTACTTTCTAGTATGGTGGACAATGACAAATAAATATTTAATATTTCAGGTGGTAATAAATGTTGTAAAGAAAAATAAAGCAGGAAGGAGAACAGAAAGTGGGAGAAGACATGCAGTTTTCTATAAGATGCCATATTACATAGCTATAACATCATTATTTAACCTACCTTCCATTAGTTGAACAATCAGATCATTTCTAACTTTTCACTAATACTATACTGACAGAAACATCCTAGTACATCCACTTTTTGAACAACTCTGGTTATTTCCTTAGACTGCATTTCTAGAAGTAAAAACAAACTTTTTAAGGGTGATACACCTTGTTAATTTGTTCTCCAGAAAGTCTAGAACAACTGCATAAATTGTATACACCATCACCAACACAAAAAGGGCACTGCTCCTCCATAATGAGTATTACTTAAAACAAAAACAAAATTATGGTAATTTAACAGGAGGAAACAGTACATTGTCTTACTTAATTTGCATTTAAAAAGTCAAACCTTTATGTGGAAGTACCCAAGTATCCACAAATAAATGAATGAATAAAGATGTGATATATAGAGAGAGAGAGACAGAGAGAGAGAGAATGGATTATATTACTCATCCATAAAAAAGAATGAAATGTTACCATCTGCAACAACACTGACAGAGCTAGACAGCATAATGCTAAGAGAAATAAGTCAGTCAGAGAAAGACCAATACTATATGATTTCATGCTTTTTTTTTTTTAAGATTTTATTTATTTATTTGACAGAGAGAGATCACAAGTAGACGGAGAGGCAGGCAGAAAGAGAGAGAGAGGGAAGCAGGCTCCCTGCTGAGCAGAGAGCCCGATGCGGGACTCGATCCCAGGACCCTGAGATCGTGACCTGAGCCCAGGACCCTGAGATCATGACCTGAGCCGAAGGCAGCGGCTTAACCCACTGAGCCACCCAGGCGCCCTATGATTTCATTCTTATGTGGAATTTAAGAAACAAAACAAGGGGGCGGGGAAGGAGAGAGACAAATCAAGAAACAGACTTGTAATGACAAAGAACAAACTGATGGTTACCAGAGGGGAAGTTGAGGGGGATGGATGGAATAGTTGATGGGGATTAAGGAACGCACTTTTGTCATGATGAGCACTGGGTAATGTACAGAATTGTTGAATCAGTATACTGTACACCTGAAACTAATATAACACTGCATATTAACTGGAATTAAAATAAAAACTTAAAAAATAAAATTAAAAAATAAGAAAATAAATAGTCAAACCTTTAAACCTTTATTTATATTCCAAATCATTTTTCCAGTGTACCATCATCTGATTCCCCCCACCCTTCACCTGCCTTTTAATCCTATTCCTAGTTTTCTGAATTGCTACAAGGTCAAATCTATTAATCTGTTTATACTTCCTTTCTTTGCTTTTATATGTTTATAGGACCTACTATATATAGTGCCTACTATATATAGTGCCTTTTATATATAGTGCCTACTGTATATTTTTCTCAGGTCTCCATTTTAAAGCATCTATACTCCTTTTTAGAATACAGAGTTAAAAACAAAATTCCCCTCCACATATTCTCCAACAAGGATATCATTTTCAAAAGCCTCTCTGTAGATAAAAGACCGTATATTCTTCTCCCAATACTTTGAAAGAGTCAAATGGAAAACTAAGATTATCCAATTCTATGGAAAATTTTAAGGATTCTTACCTCGACCTAACACACAAATAGCCATTAAGTTGGATGAATAATAAGTAGAATGGAATTTCAGTAGCTCCTGTCTTACATCAATGCCTTCTTGGTTTGGTCTAGTCTCTAAAGTATATTTGTTACCTGAAAAGGAAGAAAAACATTTTTTAGAAAAAGAAAAATATGTGAACTTTAAAGTTATGGAATTGTTATGGACATTGCTATAAAGTAAACTTAAAAAACAGAGTTCTAGCTAACACACATAATGATTAGTTAATATGTCTGAATGTAAGCCGGATACACAGGAAAGAAGAACACAAATTAATAACATTTTAAAACACAGAGAATGTCCCCTTAGGAACTTAAAGGGCTTTATGAAAATTATACACCTTAAAATCCCTATGAGATAGTAGGTATTACGAGCACTTATAGGACAAAATGAGATCTACATGGCCTCCATTCACACTTACTTTAATTTTCGATTCCCTATGTGCTCCATAATTAATTGAAGAAAGTCACTGAGGGATCTTTTTGGAACTTGCCAAGTTACTTGTGGAAAGAAATGTACTATTCTTGGCTGTAACATTAAATTTGTGATGTGAATTCTCATGGATTTGATCTAGACTGGTAAAAATAGGATGCAATGCTATTTTTATAAGTCTCAAGCAATGTGCATACATATATATGAACCACGGAGATCTCTTACAAAATGTAATAACTCAATTACAGTAAACTAGGCAAGTCAAAAGCAAATGGTCACAATCTCTAAGTACTACCTTTCTAATAAAAATCCTGCCATTTAGGGACTCGGAGAATTCTAGTGATTGGAGTCTCCCCCAAAATAGCATCTTGACTAGAAACATCCTAAAATCCTTGTATAACAACTTTAATTGTTGTTCCTTCTTACACTACTAAATGGGTTGCTTTCATCTGCAGAGATGAAACTATGGCAGAACACATTCTTGGGGCACCTGGGTGGGTGGCTCAGTCAGTTAAGCGTCTGTCTTCAGCTCAGGTCATCCAGGGTCCTGGGATTGGCTCCCTGCTCAGCAGAGAGCCTGCTTCTCCCTCTGCTTGCCACTCTGCCTACTTGTGCTATCTCTTTGTCAAATAAATAAATAAAATCCTTAAAAAAAAAAAAAAAACATTCTTTATATATTTTCTTTCCTTGGGCCATTATAATGGCTGTGCTGAACTGGCATTGGAAGAGTCCCTTTCATTAACTTGGGTATCTATAAAGAACCACCAGATGGCGCTCTTAGATCCAGTCTTTAGCCCTGTATGACTGCATAGTCCTGCGCCAAGGTGAGATGCCTCAGTGTTTGAATCCACAGATCTAGTGGAGAGTGTGTGCAAGCAACAGCCTAACAATGTGCTTATTAAACTTTTTCTAGTCACAAAGCAATCAAATGTACTCAATATTCACTAGCAGTAGCTTTTTAGTCAAGTTTTCAGGTTCTTAACCAGTCCTCTCAGTTTCTTACTTAAGAAATTACTTAAATTCAATTCCAGATTTGCTCTACTTGGGGTCCTGAGATATCCCCTCACTCTATCTGAGGGATTCAAGTGCTCTTAAAAGTATCCAGAAGAGGGGTGCCTGGGTGGCTCCGTCAGTTAAGCATCTGTCTTCAGCTCAGGTCATAATCCCAGGGTCCTGGAACCCAGTCCCATACTGGGCTCCCTGCTCCGTGGAGTCGGCTTCTCCCTCTCTCTATACCTCTGTCCCCTTCTTGTGCTCGCTCTCTCTCACAAATAAATAAATATGATCTTTTAAAAAAAGTATCTAGAAGAAAAAGCACTTTTTGCTGGGTAATGTTTTGAAGTTCTCTCATATTAAGGTAAAACTTGCATACTGATGGTATCTTCCTTTCCTACTAACCGAAGATTCTAAAAGCCTCAATTCCAGAGGATACTAGTCGTTACATTTTCCTTAGTCATTTAGACTGTGAAGCTCAGATTTCTATAATATGTGAACTAAATGACACCGGGACACTCAAGTTTGGAGAAATTAAGTTTTATTTCAACAGACTATAAATGTCATAGTGTGAGATCAAAACCAGAATTTTAGTCTAAATGTGCTCTGATTTGCCTACTCACAATCAGGTCAATATTCTCGGTTTAAAAAAACAACCCTCAGATCAAAGCTTATGTAGACCGAGATCATGGCCTCCCTCCATCTAGAACATTAAAGTTCCATCAGGTTAGCCAGCTCTAGAACATCCTACTTTAACTTCAGTGCACCTGAACATCCTAGCATTCTAGTCCCTATTCTTTTATTTTTAGGCCCATTTTAAAAATAAGACATGGGGCACCTGGGTGGGTCAGTCAACTGAGCATCTGACTCTTGGTTTCAGCTCTGGTCACAATCTTGGGGTTGTGGCTCTGTGCTTGGTAGGGAATTTGCTTCTTTCCCTGTGCCTCTGCCCTTCCCCCTGTGCCCACATGTGCCTGCTGACATGCTCATACTCTCTTTCTAAAATAAATAAATCTCAATAAATAAATAAATAAATAAAATAAAAATAGAGATAAAGTAGGAACATACACCAAACACACTAGACCACAGATTATGGCAAAACACTGACGATGCTGTATTAAAATGAGCAAAAGAACTGCGACAGAATACTAGACTAGCAAAGAGAATGAATAATCCACTGTTTCTATGCAACAGTATGAACGAAGTTCACAACCTCAAGGTACAGTGAGAGAAGTCAAACACAAAAGAATACACAGTTTTTCATTTCACTTATATAAAGCATAAAAACAGGCAAAACTAACCTGGGTTACTAGAAGTCAGACAGAGGTTACCCTTAGGGGATGGACAGTGACTACAAAGGGGCACAAAGAGGGCTAGGGAGGTGCAGGTAATGCTCTGTTTCTTCACTCGTTCCATGGTGTGCTCAGTTTTTGAAAATTCAGTGATTCATATATATATAACAGCAGAACATTCATTTACTTGATTCTTTAAATAGCAACAAAAGTAAGAATAACAAGAATAATTGATCAGAACCACACACAGGCTTATGCATACTTGCTATACTTTACAACACAAAGTTAAAAGAAACAAAGAGCCAAAAGAATCATTGTCAACAACAATTTAGCTCACCTGAGGTCCTATATCTAATGATATGGGACCTCTGGCCAAACTGCTGAAGAGAAGCTCAGTCACATCTGCTCTGAAAAGTGGCTTTCAGCCATAAATAGGTAACTATTCCATCAATCTACATATTCTTTGCTGCCTAGATGTTTTCATCTTTTCTAATACACAATGACAGAAGGAAGTTACAGTCCACTTGGGAACACAGCCCAGCGTGGCAGCTCCATGTCCTCCGAGGTACCTGAATCAGAAAGAGGAAGGGGTTCTCCACTATAACTATCTTGGGATCAGGATAGTCAGCTCTCAATCCATTGACAGAGAAACACGGATACTAGGTATGATGAGCCAACCAAAAAAAATTTTTAAATAATAAATCAATACATACATACAAAGCATTTTTCTTGGCAAGTGGCAGAGGAAGAAGTCAAAGATTCAAAAAATAAGAAAGAACTGACCAGCATACCATCACGGCTACAGGACCGTGTAGCAAGGAATACAGGTGACATTTAGGAGCTCAGAGCAGCCCCTGGTTGACAGCCAGCATGGAAATGGTGATCTCAGTCTGATGGCTAAAAGGAACTGAATTTTGCCTATGGTTAAGAATAACCTTGGAAGATGTTTTTCCCAGGTGGGCATTTTATGTAGTCAGTATCTTGGTTTCAGCCTGTGATACCCTGAGCAAAGAATTCCATGCCATGCCATGCCAGACTTCAGACCTATAAAACTAGGAGCTAATAAATGGGTACTGTTTTATAATAATAAGTTTTTAAAAATTTTTATTTATTTACTTGAGAGAGAGAGAGAGTGAGTGCACAAAGAGGGAGAGGGAGAAGCAGACACCCCACTGAGCAGGGAGCACAACACAGGCTTGATCCCAGGACCCTGAGATCACTACCTGAGCCGAAGGCAGATGCTTAACAGACTGAGCCACCCAGGTGTGCCTGTAATAATTTTAAAAATCCAAAAAACAAATGGGCCAAAGAGTCAGGCTCACTGTTAAGTTTATTAATCCTTTTATAACAAATCCTTTAAAAGAGTTTACTAAAAACAGGAAGTCTAGCTGATGGAATTTCTCAAGAAACAGTGAGACAAGGAAATGAAAGGACAAGCAGGACATAAAGCACAGAACTCTGTAATTAGTCCTTAAATCAACTGGGCTCTGCTAGAGTTGGTGGCAAGACCCTTAGGCAGAGAAGTGCAGAGAAACAGGCCCAGCTTTGGTGCTCACAGAGCTCTCATCTCATCCAGCCTCAGCCAGCTTCCACTGCATGACCTTAAGCAAATTACTTTACTCCCCTTAGGCTCAGTCTCCATTCTGACATTGGTAGGTTTATACCAAATTAGAAAAAAAAAAAAAAAAAAAAATTCGTGTAAAAAAGCTTAAGAATAATATTTACATTCAATAAATAGCAAAAATATGAAAGTCTGATGACAGCTACTGCAGTTTAGGGATGCAGAGAAACAAGAACTCAGCCACCGCAAGAGAAAGTATGAACTGAATCAGCTGCTACAAGCACCAGTTTGGCAGATGTACCGAATGTGAGGAGGGACATACCCTACGACACGGTAACTCCCTAAAGAACTCTGTGCACAAGGACACATGTACGAGACCGCTCACAGCAGCACTATTTCATTAACAGGAAAACACAAACAGTGACACAATTAATTTGTCAAATAGCAGCAATGAAAATTTAAAAACTCACCAGAGGTACATTCACCAACTTACAAATATAACAGTGAATGAAAAATACAAGTGGCAGAGATTATTCAGAATAAAATACCATTTTTGTAAAACTAAAGACTATATTAGTTTAGTTTACCTCTAAACATAATGTTTAGAGGTAAATACATGACTAGCGATTTTTTTTTTTTTTTTAAACATGAGACCTGACAGTCACCAAACTTAAGATAGTGGTTGTGTCCCAGAAGCAGGGAGGAAAATGCAACTGGAGAAAAAAACATCAGATGTTCAAACTGTATTTGTAACGCTCTGCATCTTTAAGTACTATGTAGAGAATGACCTGCCAAATGCTTTTGAACTTATCTCTTTTATGACCTAGCGAATCTGTAAAAATGTTAACATATTCAAGAGAATACTTGATGTATAACAAAATAAACACACAATAAACAGCAGCTACTGCTACTATGCTGTGGACTGTAGGAGGGACTCCTGGCTTCTGAGAATATCACAGAAACCATGGCACTTAAGCAGAGAAGAAAGCTCAGGAAATGGTCTAGATGACTTTCCTCTACCTAAGAATCCATTCGTGGAGAACAATGTGAATATGGCTGGGATACCAAATACCAAGCAGTTCAATCTCTAGACACATACTGTCCTAATTTGGTGCTAACTCAGTGAGGTCATTCCTATCAAACGGAAATGCTGCTACCAAAATCCTGACTCCTACCTTTCTGGCTCTGTTACCATTCCAGGGAGCTCCAGCAGTGGACTGAGGACATCAGGGTTGCTGACTGGGACACTTCCACTCTGGGCTGAAGAGAGCACTGGCTTGGCAGATGGGAGACTCAGGGTTTCTTGTCCTGACTCCATCATGTATCAATTAAGCAACCTTGGAAAAGTCTCTCAATATCTCCAAGGGGTCATTTATTTGATCTGCAAAATAGGGGCAATATGGATACATGCCCAGTTGTTAAGAGCTGGGGCTCAATCCCTGACTCCTCTGTCTCCCAGCCACGAGACACAGGCAAGTCTCTTAACCTCACTAGACCCCAGTTTCCTTATTTGTAACTAAGAATAATAAGAGAACCAAACTCACGGGATTGCAAGGATTGAATGAATAGCCTCTGTCAGACAATAACTATTAAATATTAACCTGGATTGTCATGAAGATGATGAAAAGTGAAAATGGAGATGAAAAAGGTTTTGTAAACTATAAAGCTCAGTAAATACGATCTTCTACTTTCACTGCTACGACTACTTTAAACACTATTAAAAAGAGAAAAACTTACAAACTCAGTACTAATAGATACAAAAACTGAATTTATTTTCCTAGAAAATTCTGGAGCCAGGAATATATTCCTTACATTGTAGGAAAGACTGAGTTTGAAGTTTTAGATATCTGTTTTAGAATATAAAGCTGTCTTCAACCGTGTCTGATAAGGTGTTCAAGGAAGGATCAAGTTGATAGTAATAACCATGAAAATCTTAAATGTTTTCTGATAACCCAAGATTCTAAAAATTAGTATTATCTATAGCTAGTTACTTGAAATTACATTTGAACCTTGAACAACATGAGTTTGAACTTCATAGGTCCACTCCTATGCAGACTTTTTTTCAATAAATACAGTACATGTGTAAATGAATACAATTAAATAAATACTATAAATGTACTTTCTCTTATGATTTCAACATTCTCTTTTCTCTGGCTTACTTTAAGAATACAGTATACAACACAAAGAATATATAAAATCTATATTAACTGATTGTTTATGTTATTGGTAAGGCTTCTGGTCCACATAGGCTATTAGTAGTTAAGATTTTGGGAAGTCAAAAGTTACACAAGAGGGGCCCCTGGCTGGCTCAGACAGAGGACTGTGCAACTCCCACACTGTTCAAGGATTGAATGTATTATAAATCCTTTTTTCTAAAAAAGCTCTTTCTTCCTGCTATAACAATCTTCTAAAAATCCTGGAAGAGACTAGGGCCTTTTGAGACACATATGAATTTTCCTATAAAATTAAAAAGGGCAATTCTCCTGCCCCTGGGTTAGTACATACAAGTACAGGATGCAAATTATGAGACAGGACTAGAAGTGAAAACCTCACAAGTGCCCTAATAAAGCATCTGTACACTTGATTAATCCAGTTCTGGATTCCCGTAAATTTCTAGTTTTCCAAAGACCCATATCCTAGCAAGGAAAAAAACAAGACAGTAAAAACATCCTGGAAAAACTTAGGGAATATTAAATGACTAACTGGGCTGAAACATATCAAATATTTGTAATGTCCAAACAAATGAGTCATCATCCAAAGATGCTAGGGAACCAACTCATTATTTTGAAAACTGTAAATGAAGGGAATGAATCAAGCATTTGTCGGGGTGCCTTTCCTATAACAACTATTATTCAAATAGGAGGAGAAATAACCGAATTAGAATTAGGGAGGCGAAGCACTGAGAATCAATGGTTGTGACACTACAAATAGACAACTAGACTTTATATGCCCCTGATGGAAGAACACACCACCACCTATAAACTCTTGTCCAAAAACACCCCAACTACCAATTTGTGGAAATTATGACAGAGGTCAGAGGAATATGTTAAACTACATTGTTGGGATGCACGTAGAAAAATCTGGGCTATGCAAAGTTATATACAGCAACCAACCTAATCCTTCATTAACTAAATTCTAGGGGGGTAAGAGGAGGGAGATGAAGGATGAACCTATACCTACCAACCAGAAGATATTTAAAGACCTATCAATTACTAACATTTCAACATTATGTGGACCCTAATCCAAATAAACTTTTAAAAATTATAGATTTTTATGAGACAACTAGAAATTTGAAAACTAGATATTGGAGATTAGTGATAGTGCTATTTTTGTCATTGTTAAAAGAGTCATTATCTTTTAGAGACATATATTGAAATATTTGTGAGTAAAAGGATATGATGTTTAGGATCTCCTCAAAATAATACAAGAGGGTAAATGGGAATGTGGATTAGCCAGGACTGGCCAGTGGCAGAGTGATACATACATAGGGTTTATTATAGTATCTGTCTATTATTGTAGGTTTTAAAGTCTTCGTTTAAAAAAGAGAAAGGGATGGAGAGATGAGAGAAATGGTAAATAATTAACTGTTATCAGGGTCCCATTCTGTGTCATTATCATCATCCCAAGATCAGAAGTCAATTACCTTGGGGTTTATATTTCATACTTTTCAATTCTAATCTATTTTCTTGCTCTGTTCCTCTTCCTATGGAAAAGTGTCTTTTATTATAACTAAATTACTCTGAGTCATATGCTCTAAAAGATATTGGGTTCATTCCTCAGTCACAGTTTCTTCTTCTTGTCACAGTTTTGGGGGCCAAGCTAACATTATGGTAGAGTACATAGGCTTTGAGTTAAGACTGACTTGGTATGGAAACTTCTAACCTACACAAACTTCAATTGTCACCCTACCTCCCTCTCCCTGCTTGCCCTCTCTTAGTTCAGTTCAGCATCTGTCAAAGGGCATGAGGAAATTTCAGTATTGGTGGTGAAGGTTAAGTGAAATCATATTAGGCAGAACGCCTACCCAGTGTGTGGCATTTAATACTCATACAATAAATATTAGTTCTTTTTCCTCTTGAATGGCTCTTCCTTCTGCTTAAGAAAATCCTACCTACCCTTCAGAAGAATTCAGTTTGCATTTCCTCTAAGGTCCTGGAAAATTTAATTCCAGGGAACACTAAGCAGGTAGAATAGAACAGTGATTAAAAGCTGGGTTTTTAATCACTGGTTCACATCACAGCTCCAGCATTTAAAAGCTGAGTGACACCAAGCAATTTACTGACCTCTCAAGTGTTAGTGTACTCATCTATAAAGTGAAAATAATAAGCACGTATCTACAAAGGATATTTTAAGAATTAAGTTAAATAATCCATTTAAAATACTTTGCACAGTGCTCAATAAAATTTAGTGCAGAGGAAGAGAAAAAAGAGATAATGATCCTGGAAAATCAAACCCGACATTATTCTCCAGTGAAATCCTGGATTTGCCATAAGTTTCCAACTCAACTATAAGCACCTTGAGTGCAAAGATATTGGCTACATTTCTTCACATATTCTAACGTACTTTACATGTAGGGGGGTTAGAGAAGAATTACTTGTCAACTAAGGGAGACAGACATCATCTGGGCTAACTTATAACACTCTACTCAAATTCTTTTTTTTTTTTTTTATAGATTTTACCTATTTATTCGTCAGAGAGAGAGAGAGAGAGAGCGAGAGTGAGCACAGGCAGATAGAGTGGCAGGCAGAGGCAGAGGGAGAAGCAGGCTCCCTGCTGAGCAAGGAGCCCGATGTGGGACTCGATCCCAGGACCCTGGGATCATGACCTGAGCCGAAAGCAGCCGCTTAACCAACTGAGCCACCCAGGTGTCCCATCTACTCAAATTCTTATAATCCTGTGGCACATACTACAAAGCGTACTCAAGTAAATAACAATTAAGTAAGAAAAATAGCACCTATCCCTAAAATACAATGCTACCCACCCTCTTTTTCCATGTGCCCTCCTACTTTGTCTTTCACTCCACCTGTACAACAAGGAGGGCCTGTTTTGTTTCCCTCATCCACTCCCTGATTTCCTTCTTTTATTTCCTTTCCAGCTGACTAAATCCAGTTGTTCGCACAGTGTGTGTGGTGTTATGTTCAGAGAAAGAGATCACTGAAAATAAACGAGAACTAGGGGCTCGTGGGTGGCTCAGTGGGTTAAGCCTCTGCCTTCAGCTCAGGTCATGATCCCAGGGTCCTGGGATCGAGCCCCACATCAGGCTCTCTGCTTAGCGGGGAGCCTGCTTCTCCCTCTCTCTCTGCCTGCCTCTCTGCCTATTTGTAATCTCTGTCTGTCAAATAAATAAATAGATAAATCTTTAAAAAAAAAAAAAAAACAGAACTAAGGTTTTCCCTTTCCTTTTCTAAACTACTTTAAAAAATCCAATTGCTCCTGCTTTTATTCCAGGGAGAGGCAAAATGAATGAATAAATCCATAAATGGCATCCAATTTATCAGGAACCATGGAACTCAAACTAAAGGCACAGGTAACGATACATGAAGTAAAAAGCTCATGTGGACACCAAGAGAACAACATTCCTCTAAGAACACAATGCCTAAAAGTCAGTTCACCAAACCTACTCTGGAGTCGCTCTTGGCTGACCAACTTACCTTTCATGGCAAGGTCCTTTTCAAACTTTGGACCTCTCTCACAGCTATGATATAATTATTGTGAAGACTACTATTATTTATTTAAAATTATTACAGTCCCCAGACATTTTGCTAGCCACTTCACATGTATAGCTTCATTTAATTCTCATGTCAACCCAATATGGGAGGAAACTGAGGCTTACAGAAGGTAAGAAACTTGCCCAGAGTCTCTGAGCTGCCCAGTGGTAGTGGAAATATTCACCTTGAGTACTGCCCAACTTTGGAAGCCAAACTTAAAATCACCTAGGAATATGCTAGTTGGAAGTGGGATTCTTGGCTGAAGTCTGAGGCTAGGAAAGTCACACAGGGATTCAATGAAGACATATGTGTGGAGACAGATTTAACACACAGTAGCTATGAAAACAACTTTCAAACAGATTAACTGACTTCAAACAGAAAAATACTTGCCAGATGTCATCTTGAGAATGTGAGAACTGAGCATGGGAACCCAAGACACAAGAAAAAGGACAACAGTTTAAGGGCTTGTCCCACTTGGTTAGACAAAGGTTTACAAAACCAAATGCTTAGTAGAACAAGACAGGTAATCTGCAGATTTCTTTCAATACAGACAAGCTTAAGTAGTAAACATACAAACAGTCCTCACACACAAAAGTAGGCTTTCTCCCGCTCATCTTGAGAAGTGCTACCCTCTCAGCCTTTCATTTTCCCCTTTTCGTTAGGTAATCGGGTAAAAGAAATATTTCATTTCTCTTTTAATCTTAAAATTGTGAAATATTTATAAATATTTAAGCATCCAGCATTACACCATTTATACCTATGTACTCACTACCCAATTTTATCACTCTTCACATTTTGCTGTATTTTGTCACAAAATTATTTCCGCCCAGAGATAAAGTCTTGCCTCCCCTCTCCTCCTGTCTCTCTCTCCCCACTCCCAGAGATACTAAAAAGAATTTGGTGTTTAATCATTCACATGCATATTTTATACTATATTATATAAACATAAGGACATTAACAAGATGCAGTACTGTTCTGCCTGTTTTCAGATTTTATAGAAAGCTATCCCACAAAACACAATCTGCAAGTTGAATTTTGCTCAAAATATTTTGTTCTTTACTTGGTTTCGATACATGAGCTCTAGTTCACTCATTTTAACTTTTCTAGAATATTCCACTGTATGAACAGACAAAAATGTATTAATGTATTCAACTGTTGACAGTCATTTTAAGTCATTTCCTACTTTTTACTAGTTCAAAAAAATGCTTCTTGACCATTCTTGTGTATGTTCCCCTGTGCACAACAACTAAACTTGTTTCTCTCTAGGGTATATGTCAAGAAATGGGTTCCTTGGGTCAAAGGGCATGGGCACCACTTCATTAGATATTGCTAAACTGCTTTATGATGTGGATGAACCAATTTATTTCCCCAAAAACAGCATATGAGTTTGTTTTTCTACATCCTAACCAACACAATTCTCAGTTTTGCCTGACTTTTGATTGTTGCCAACCTGATAGATGTGAAATGGTATCACATTATTTATTTTTATTTTAATTTTTTAAGTAGGCTCCATGCCCAGCATGGAGCCCAACTCAGGGCTTGAACTCTCAACCCCGAGGTCAAGACCTGAGCTGAGATCAAGAGCCCAGGCGCCCCTCGTTATTTCATTTTTTATTTTTTTATTTTATTTTTCCCTCATTTTAATGATTTGAACATCTTTTTAATGTTTATTCGACTACCCTCTTCTTTTAACTCCATATTCATATTCCATGGCTATTTCTCTAATGAGCCCTTTTATCTTTTACTTATTTACTTACAGAAGTTTTTCTGTTATATGCTTTGTAAATATCTTCACTGGATATGTGGATTATCTTTTGCTTTTAGGTCTATTGAACAGAAATTTAAAATTTTAATGAAGACAAATTTATCTTTAAACAAGTAATTTATCTTTATCTCTAGAAGATATGATTTGTGCTTTGTGTGTTTAATAACACTTCAAAAAATTTTAATTCCAGCACTGTTAAGATAAAGGGTATTAGTTTCAGGTGTACAGTATAGTGGTTTGATAATTCTGTACACTAGTCAGTGTTCTTCATAAGTGTATACTTAATCCCCTTCACCTATTTCACCTATCCCCACCCACCTCCCCCCTGATAACCATCAGCTTCAGTTTGTTCTCTATAGTTTAAAAGTCTGTTTTTTGATTTGTCTCTCTCCTTTTTTCTTCCCCCTTTAAGAACACTTTTCTTAAGATGAAAAAAAAATCTGTATTTTTCTCTACAAGTTGTAAAGTTTTCTTTCTATAATTAGAAAGAATTATAATTGACCTGCAATTTATCTTTCTGTATGGTATGAGACAAGCACCTAATTTTACTTATTTCTATACAGGTAATTTCCCTTCATCTTTTTGTAATGTAGCTCTGTCTTGGGTCAAATTTCCATATATGTGTAGTTATATTTCTAGGGCCTATAATCTGTTATCTTTCTGTATTCTTGCACCAATTCCCCTACGGTAACAACTAGAACTTTATAAGAAGTGTTGGTATCCGGTAGAATTAGTATTTTCTTTGTTGTTCTTCAAAAGCATCTTTGCTATTCTTGGCCCTTTACTCTAATTTTTTTTTTAAGATTTATTTATTTTAGAGAGAGAGAATGTGCACCCGCAAAAGGGGCAGAGAGAGAGGGAGAGAAAGAATCTCAGATTCCCCACTAAATGGGGAACCTGACATTGGGCTCAATCTCACGACCCTGAGATGATGATCCGAACTGAAACCTTTTTGGTTTTTGGATGCTCAACCAACTGAGTCACCCAGGCACCCCTCTTTCTTACTAATTTTATAATCAGATTATCAGATTCCTCAAACAAACAGATAAACAAAACAAGACAAAACTAGGGCTTTCAACTGGCACTGCATTGGATTAAGATAAATTTGTGGTGAACTCACATCTGTGTGATACTGAGTTTACCCATTCATGAACATGGTTTATTTTCCCATTTACTAAAGTATTCTTTCATATGCACTATATATTTCTTGCACCTCTTGTTAGATTTATTTCTAAATACCTTATAGATATTTTTATACTAAGTAAAATCACTTTTCCTGTAATATTCTTCTAATTGATTACTAATAATACAAGAAAGCAATTTTAGTGTTTCTTGTCTTTTGGCAACCTTGACGTATTATCTTACTTTTAATGGTTAATGTAAAGATATTCTTGGGGGTACCTGGGTGGCTCACTGGGTTAAGCCTCTGCCTTCATCTCAGGTCATGGTCTCAGGGTCCTGGGATAGAGCCCCACATCAGGCTCTCTGCTCAGCAAGGAGCCTGCCTCCCCACTCTCTCTCTCTGCCTGCCTCTCTGCCTACTTGTGATCTCTCTCTCTCTCTCTGTCAAATAAATAAATAAAATCTTTTTTAAAAAAAATAAAATAAAGATTTTCTTGAATACTTTTATGCAGACAATCATGAAATAAGTTTTCTTTTGCTTCCTTTCTACCTCGTACATATCACACTGCCTTCCCTTATTTCAACAATTAGTAACTATAGTATAGTAGCTGAACAAAAAACAAAAAAGTAAGCACACAGTATTCCTGTTTTGTTTTTGCCTTTCAATGGAAATCCTTCTGAAACCCTATCATTAATTATGTTTGACACAGGTTTTTATCAGCTCAAGAGTATTGTTGTTGTTTTGGAGAGAACACATGTGTGCACATGTACACACACACGTATGTGCGCAAGCTGGGGAGGGAGGGGAGAGGAAGAGAGAGAGAATCTTAAGCAGGCTCCAGCCCAGTGCAGAGCCCAAGGTAGGTCTTGATCTCATGATCCTGAGATCATGACCTGATTCAAAAATCAAGAGTCAGAATACTTTATCAACTGAGCCACTCATGCACCCTCTTGCTGTTCTTATCCATGAACAAGTGCTGAGCTTTAACAAATGCTTTTTCTGAGTCTACCAAAATGCCTAATAACACTTGGTTTGGGACCTATTATGATGAAATAAAATTTTTTAAAAAGATTGTATTTATTTATTTGACAGAAATCACAAGTAGGCAGAGAGGCAGGCAGAGAGAGAGGGGGGAAGCAGGCTCCCAGCTGAGCAGAGAGCCCGATGTGGGGCTTGATCTCAGGACCCTGAGATCATGACCTGAGCCGAAGGCAGAGCTTAACCCACTGAGCCACTCAAGTGCCCCATGATGAAATAAATTTAATGTACTGGCAGACCAGAATTTTTTTTTTAAAGAAAGAATATAACAGAGGGATCAAGATATTAGATAGAGACTATTTGGTAAAACTTTCATTTGGCTGCTTACAAAATCACACATCTATATGCTCTGAATTATTAAGTAAAACATGCTTCTACAGTGGGCTGTATACAAAAAAGTTTGAAAGCAACTGATCTATACTATTTTGAAGCATGAAAAACCACTATGAAGGACAAACATCTTACTGTAAGGTTTTCTTAAAAATAAATAGCACAATACTTGGCCTTTGTTCATTTAAAAATACTCAGCTTTTCCTGTTATCTTTATCTAAATAATGTTTTAGGGGCACACGGGTGGCTCAGTTGTTAAGTGTCTGCCCTGGGCTCAGGTCGTTATCCCAGAATCCTGGGATCGAGCCCCGCATCAGGCTCCCTGCTCAGCGGGGAAGCCTGCTTCTCCCTCCCTCACTCTCCCTGCTTGTGTTCCCTCTCGTTCTCTGTCAAATAAACAAAATGCTTAAAAAAGTTTTAAATATATTTTAATATTTTAAGTATTATTATTATTATTATTAACATAAGAAGTCCTAATCCCTTGATGGAGAAAATGACCCATTCACAGAAATATCTGAAGTCAATAAAAGTAAAAGAAGTAAACTAAGTATAAATTTCTGAAAAGGATTCTTTTTCAAGGATCACTTTTGTAAAATGTTATATGTGTAATTTCTAGAGTAAGTGTATACAGCTTCCATCATGTTTTCAAACATATCTGTGACCTTAAAAATGGACAGAACCTCTACCCCAAAAAGTTCAATGTTAGGTTATACTTCTTTTAAAAACAATTTTTTGAAAAGATTATTTTAGAGAGAGAGAGCACGCACACAAGCGCGCGTGCCTGCATGAGTAGAGGGAGGGGCAGAGGCAGAATATCTCCAATAATCTCCTTGCTGAACACGGAGCCCAGTGCAAGGCTCAATCCACAACCCTGAGATCAGGACCCAAGCCCAGACAGAGTCGGACACTTAACTGACTGAACCACCCAGGCGCCCCTAGTTTATACTTCTAAAATAAGAAGGTAACTGGACATTTGCATTACATCTATCACATTTTCTGTACTTCTGTGCTGAGTCTGGCTCAGTCATCTCTTAACTGTTCCTCTTAGCTCATACTTCACTGACTAACTCCCAGCCTTGTCATAGGTTTATTAAAAACAAGCATGCCCTCAGAATCCATCCATACATAAATGACCATTCAATGTTTCTCTTCACCCATCACTCCTAAAACCTTCCTCCAGAACATTTTAAGACTGTTCCTAGCTTGTGACCAGAAGTAATATCACCGGCCTTATTCACCGGATTTATTTCTGGAAGATTTAGGGCTGCTTCCTGATTATGCTGATTATGATTTGTCACCAGTGAGGCTATTTAAAAGAAAGCAACTCTCAAAGAGGAGCTCCAACATGTTCTGCACAAAAGCAGCATTGTTGGTATGGAACCTACCAGAGAGACGACTTAAAGTACAACAGTTTGGATGGAATGATTTTGAAATTTGTTGTTTTTGTTATTGTTTTTACAACTCATATCCCCTTCTTGATATATCACACATGTTCACATTCTCTACCAAAGCCACCTTTCTTTTTCTTTTTCTTTTTTTTCTTATGGGGGGAGAAGCAGAGGAAGAGGGACAGAGAGAATCTTAAGTAGGCTCTACACCTAGCACAGAGCCCGACACGGGGCTCAATCTCTCACAACCTTGTGATCATGACCTGAGCCAAAATCAAGAGTCGGACACTAAACCGACTAAGCCACCTAGGTGTACCCAAAAGCCACTTTTCAGACAACTGAGATCTGCACAGACATTTGAGGGACCACAGTATTCATGTTAACCATGATGCTGACACTGACTGCCACGTACTAGAGATAAAAACCTAAAGAACATAGTATCACTGCTTCTAACCGCAATGTTTAAAAACTCTTATAATTCTCTTTTCTCTCTCTGCCCCTCCCCCTGCTTGTTCTCTGGTTCTCGCTCTCTCTAAAATAATAAATCTTTTTTGGGGCACCTCGGTGGCTCAGGTCACGATCCCAGAGTCCTGGGATCAACCCACACATCAGGATCCCTGCTCAGCGGGAAGCCTGCTTTTCCCTCTCCCACTCCCCCGGCTTGTGTTCCCTCTCTCGCTGTGTCTCTTCCTGCCAAATAAATAAATATAATCTTAAAAAAAAATAGAGTAATAAATTTTTTTTGAAAAATAAATGAAACAAATAAAAACTCCTAATTCAGGGCACCTGGAGGGGCTCAGTCAGGAGAGCATGTGACTCTTAATCTTGGGGTCATGAGTTTGAGCGCACTGAATGTAGCAATTACCAAAAAAAAAAAAAAAAAAAAAAAAAAAACAAAACCCTTAAAAAAAAAAAAATCCTTCTAATTCTGCAAAGCTATGCTAATTCCCTGGCTGCTGTTGGGATATACTGGAATGGTATCCAAACTGAAAGAAAGCTGTCTTTATAGTCTTAAGAAATGTTCCCAAATTAAGTTATATAAGATGCATAAATTTGTAAGTGCACTGAACAATCTATTATTTTTATGCCATTTTATAATCCCCAAAGCAGTATTTTAATCATAGCAACCTGTTAACGATTACATCTGGTGAGTGGGATTGGCAGAAGTAGATGACGAAAAGAGAGTTTTTGTTTTTGCTTTTTTTAAAAAATACTTTTGCACTGTTTAAATATTTAAACACACACTTTTTAATGAAAAATTGAATAAAGAAAAACACTACAATTATGAAATCAAGAATCTCCACATTTATTGTATTCTACTCCCTGTCATCACCACCTCTAATCTCTTTCCAGGAGATTGCAGCACCCTGACAGCAAGCGCCTGGTGCGTCTTCCACAGTGTTCGAGCTCCCACAGCCATCCCTAGGAGGGATGCTAAGCCTGTGCAGGGAGTAGAGGTGGAGGCGATGGGAGCAAGACAATTCAACAAGCCTTGAAGTGAGCATTAAAAAAAGCACTCCTGGGGCGCCTGGGTGGCTCAGTGGGTTAAAGCCTCTGCCTTCGGCTCAGATCATGATCCCAGGGTCCTGGGATCGAGCCCGGTATCGGGCTCTCTGCTCGGCGGGGAGCCTGCTTCCTCCTCTCTCTCTGCCTGCCTCTCTGCCTACTTGTGATCTCTGTCTGTCAAATAAATAAATAAAATCTTAAAAAAAAAAAAAAAGGCACTCCTATTTGGAAGGTAAACTTCAGAATACAAGGATCTATTTTCTCTTTGAAATGCTACTTAACGTCTATTCACATCTCTAACTGCTGTGCTCCTTAAACATCCAGACCCCACCCTGTATGAATGACGGCCAGAGTACATCTCCTAGAGGGCGAAATAATTGCTTACGTCATTATTACCATCACTTTGAGTATATCATCCCAAGTTATATGTATGAAGTCCACTGCCCATCTGACATCTGACATCTTTTTGAACTACCAGCTAAAATGCTAGTCACCTGTTAGAGTGACTTCATTCTTACTGTTGCTAAACTCTGAATACATTTTATATCTTCTTATCCAACAAACTTGCTTCATATTTGATCACTGTTCTTAATAACCCATCACTTTCTCCATGCATCTCTTACAACTAAGCTTCAGCCTCATTTCAGGTCACAAGCCACAAATATGAGTGCCAACACAGGGACCAGACAGATAACAAACGTAGGGGTATGGTAAGCAATAACAGGGAGTAGCAACAATATAACATCTTCTCAGGACTGCCAGTTTATAAAAAACAAGGTACTAGGAATGGGGAGTCCTAAAATCCTCTAACCTGAACTGTAAAATACAATACTGTGAAAAGAGGCCATGGGTTTAAATGAGGTCAGAGAGAACTAATGCATGAAAGCCGATGTTTGACAAACCTGTCCCAAATTTGCTGAAGGGGTGTTTGGGATTCCCCGTAGCTTTTTCCAACTGAAAGAGTCTCCAGGCATCGTTCATCACATTCTTCTCATGTTCTGAATCAACCGCATTCACCTCTCTGTCTTTGCAACTCTCATCAAATAAAGGGCACAAGAAAAATTGTGCAAACCTAAGGGTGTGAAACACAATTAACAATTTGAAAGCTGTTATTTTAAAAGAGTGGCCTTTAAAAAATAAGTTTGAAACTTAACAGATAAGAAATATGAATTCTACTGAACCAAAAAACTGCCATTGCTACCAAGAAAAAAGAAATGAGAAATAAGTTCCAAGTAACAGAAGAAAAATACTGGACATGTGTAAATTCAGAGGAACCAATCTACCTCAGATATTAGTGAAAATATACTCCACAGACACACTTCAGATGCCAATCCCAAGTTCACCTTGTACCTGGGCTTCTAACTAACAGCCTACAGGTCAGAGGTTCCCACCACCTCCTCTGGTTCAATTAATTTGCTACAGCAGCTCACAGGACTCAGAGAAACCTTTTAGTTACTAGATTACCAGTTTATGATAAAAGGATACAATTCAGGAATAGCCAGATGGAAACAATGCACAGGACAAGGTACACAGAAAAAGGCATGGAAGCCACTCTCCCCAAGCTCCAGGTTTTCACCAACTAGGAAGTTCTGCAAACCCTGCCCTCTTGGTTTTTTTATGGACGCTTCATTACATAAGCATGACTGATTAAATCACAGGCCATTGGTGACTGAACTCCAGCCCCTCCTCCCCCTCCTGGAAGGTCTAGGGATAGGAGTGAAAGTTCCAACCTTCCAATCATAGGGCTAGTTGCACTGGAAACCAGCGCCCCATCAGGTTACCTAAGGGCTTCCCAAAGTCGCCTCAATAACATACCAAAGACACCTTTAACACTCTCAATCACTTAGGAAATCCTAAGGGTTTTAGGAGGTTTTGGCCAGGAATAGGGAGAAAGACCAAATATATATTTCTTTTTTTTTTTTTTTTAAGATTTTATTTATTTATTTGAGAGAGAGACAGTGAGAGAGAGCATGAGCAAGGAGAAGGTCAGAGGGAGAAGCAGCCTCCCCATGGAGCTGGGAGCCTGATGCGGGACTCGATCCCAGGACTCCGGGATCATGACCTGAGCCAAAGGCAGTCGTCCAACCAACTGAGCCACCCAGGCGTCCCTATATTTCTTATTATAAGCCAACAACAGCAAAAAGTCAGGCAGACTTAGAAGACAGTAGCAATCTATTTAAAATATGCAATTTGACAAGTCATGAAAATCCTTGCTATGTACGGCTAATTCTCCAAAAAAGGAAAATGCAGGTGACAGTTCTTGGGCAAATCAATCTTAAATTTACAGTTTTAGGTGCAAAGACACAGACATTTCAGGACAAACTAAGTGACCTACTTTTTTTTTAATTTCTTTTTAAGTAGTCTCCACACTGAGCATGGAGTCCAACATGGGGCTCAAACTCACGACCGTGAGATCAAGACCCAAGCCGAGATCAAGAGTCTAACACTTGGGGCACCTGGGTGGCTCAGTGGGTTAAAGCCTCTGCCTTCGGCTCAGGTCATGATCCCAGGGTCCTGGGATCGAGCCCCGCATCAGGCTCCCTGCTCAGCGGGGAGCCTGCTTCCCTTCCTCTCTCTCTGCCTGTCTCTCTGCCTACTTGTGATCTCTGTCAAATAAATAAATAAAATCTTTAAAAAAAAAAAAAAAGTCGAACACTTAACCAACTGAGCCACCCAGGCACTTCAAGTGACCCACTTTTTTAAAGGCTCTACTTGAATAACTTTTCTTCTTATGGAGAAAAACAAACCACCTTTAACTAGTGGGGAAAGAATAATGGAATGAAAATCCTACAACATACTAGTTTGACAAAGACACAATTATGGGCTTTTATAAAATATTAAAGAGAATTTAAAATTTTAATATTAATTATTAAATTATTAATGGCTCAGTGGGTTAAAGCCTCTGCCTTCGGCTCAGGTCATGATCTCAGGGTCCTGGGATCGAGCCCCGCATCAGGCTCTCTACTCGGTGGGAGGCCTGCTTCCTCCTCTCTCTGCCTGCCTCTCTGCCTACTTGTGATTTCTCTCTCTCTGTCAAATAAATAAATAAAATCTTTAAAAAAAAAAAAAAGAAAAGAAAAGAAATAGGTCAGACAGAGAAAGACAAATATGATCTCACGTTTTGTAGAATGTGAAAAACAAAACTCATAAATACAGAGAACAGACTGGCAGTTGTCAAAAGAAAGGGGATTTAGGAAGTGAGTAAAAGGAGTAAAGAGATACAAACTTCCAGTTGTAAATGTCATGGGGCTATAACATGCAGCATGGTAACTATAGTCAATAATATAGCATTGCAAACTTGAACGCTGCAGAAGGGTAAATCCTAAAAGTTCTCATCATAAGAAAAAAAATTTTTTTGTAATTTTGTATGATGACAGATGGTAACTAGACCTCCAATGGTGATCATTTTGTAATGTACACAAATATTGAATCATGATGTTGTATACCTGAAACTGCTACAATGTCAACTATACTCCAATTAAAAAAAAAAAAATTCCATATGCACTAAGTATCCCTGAGACTAGAGTAACTAAAGGAGAACAGAATGTTTAAGTTCTAGCATTCTGGAATAGGAGCACGTTTGAAAAGAAATCCATGACACTATTACAGTTTATTCTTCATGACATGCTTCATATGGAATACCAGTAAGAACGGGAAGAGCTGGTGAGAATTCTGTAAGTCAGTAAAATATTATGTAGGGCTGAAGACTGGCTTAAAGTCATGCCATTATTTTCCCTCTACCACAAGGTAAATACGTAATATCACCCATTATTTTTCTTCTTTTTTATAAAACATAGGGGAAAATACTAGTTAAAATACTTTTTGTTAAGCTATAAAGCTGTGGAGACATCTTTGTAAAAACAGTAACTGTTACTACTATTAATGTAATAAAGTACACAAAACTGGATAATTCATAGGGTATTTGGCATTACCTGTCCAGGGCACCCTCTAGGTGTTCGTGGGAAACATCAAAATAGTAATTGGTATGTTCTCCACTAGTAAAGGCATTTGAACTTCCTGCATGCTCACTGAGAAACTGGCTGTATTCATTTTCTTTAGGGTATTTCTTTGTTCCCAAAAATAGCATATGTTCACAAAAATGACTTAAGCCAGCAATATTTGGAGGATCTGACAATGAACCTGAAAGAGAAGAAAAAAACACATCTTTTTTTATGTTGAAAGTTATAAAATACAGATGGATTGCAAATGATCTGGAACTTCCGTTAACATGACAACTCCAACCATAGAGCCAGAGAAAGTTAGGCACAGTCTGCTCTAAAATGGTATTGTGTAGATTCTAGCCTCAGCTTCTGATAGTAATTAGTCGGTAACTTGGGACAGATTACTCAGTCTCTCTGGACATTAGTTTCCTCACACATCACTGGAGGGAAAGAAAGAGTTGAACTGACTCTTTTATAAGAGCTAGAACTTTCTAGTTCAGGCATCTTATTGCAGGAGATAATACAGTGTAGTGGTAAGAGCATAGATTGAGGGTTACCAGCTCTGCGAAATTGTGAGCACAATACTTTATCTGGCCTCAGTTGCTTTTTCTATACATACCTAATCTAGAGAGCTGTGCGAACACAAATCAAATGAGAGCTGCAAAGTGCACTATGTCATACTTGGCAATAATTATTTGTTCAATACATGATGGTTATTACCTTATTTCTTCAATTTTAAAACGCTATTGAGTTAAATAAAAGCTTTTCAAAGAGGAAAAAAAGAAACACACCTATGTACAGATAGGTGAGAAACAACCCGATGAAAGCTACATTAAATTAAAAGGAAATGTGCACACAAGAATCTAGAAAACATGGTATTCCCTAGTGTACCAAAAGTATACAAAAGTGAAAGCATTACCATTGCTACTGTAAAGGATGGGAATTGATTTCCTTACCACTAGGTCACCTTAACTGAGAACCTGACAAAATGTCTTGGTAAATAAATGTAAGATTATTTGATTTTGATGAATATAGATTGTCAATAGCTGTACAGGGCTACTGCACGAAGTAAGGTACATCAAACCGGTAACTAGGAGGTCTTCATTTGCACATATATGGAGAGTTCTAATAAATGTCAATATTAGATGAAGAAAACAGAACCAAGCTTAATTCACAATTTTAAACTGTACCTATGTGCACATCAAGTGCTGCTGATGACTTATCCGTGGTCGGATCACTGATGAGAAGTACTTTGATACCATTGGCCAGCTCTAGCCCACGGTATTCTCGCTTGTCTTCGGGAGATTTGATAATGTGATTTCCTAGTCTCTTGATAGCTGGATTATTCATCTTGCTGTAAGTCTTCTCTTGGAAACTGAAAAGAAAAAAAAGTTTTAATTGTTGCATTGTGGCTTAATTTTTTTTAACGAATAAAGAATAGTATCAAGCAAACCCACATATCATCAGATAAAAAAATAACTGGAGGAATTTTTTTTATAGCTCATCAACAGAGTATAATCATTCCTCTCTTCCCTCTTACCCCTCATTCTTTTGTTAGAGAAATGCTAACAATATTGTTTTTGTGGAGCCCTATTTAATCAAGGAGAGCATCTGGGATAAGGATTTGAGACAGGATAGCTGGTCAGCTGTGCTGACCTAGAATGGATTCTTAATTACCAATAACTGCTTTCCACATATTTCAGAAATATTTACTAAAGTAAGATGAGAGATTGTGTAAAGATTATTATTGGACCAACCAAAACATTGCTCAACCTGATGATATTCAAAGACAGGACAGAGCTAGAACTCACACGTCTGATACGCACATGCTCATAACATAGAGGACAACCCCCCATGAGAAAAAAAACCTGTTAAGTCCTGATACAAATAAGAGACCTGGGTTACACTATGAAAGCAAAAAAAAAAGGAAAGAAAGAAAGAAAGGTAAGAAAGGGAGGAAGGAAGGAAAGAAGGAAGGACATACAAACAAAAAGTGGGAAGGATCCCAAGTAATTTTTATAATCTGGTGAAGCAGTCCTCTCCTGTCCTCTCTAGGAAAGCTGAATTACTAAGATGGGAAGAGGCTGTTAACACACAGAATTCTGTAGGAGTATTATCTGGTATTAGCACAGGGAAGGGATGTTCCAGAGTCTGGGATTATGCATGTTTTTGAAACAAAGAGTAGATGCTTTTTTGGTCTATGTTGGGAATCATCTAAGAGACAAAAATGAGCCTGTTATTATCAATAGGCTAATAATCAGGTAAAGCCCAAAACATCTGACATTAGAGAGGAAAAATGACCCTATGCTAGCATATTTTCTTCTTACCTGAAAGACAAAAGAAGTAGATCTGTCTGCTCCTTAAAGACTGACAGATGTTCAGATTTAAAGATAAATCAGAAGGGGCATAAATAGGCATTACTATTATCTTCAATAAAACCTTTATTTTTTGCATTAAAATACCTGGAAATTGGGGAGGGAAAAAATCTGGCTTGCTTTTATCACAATACCTTCCTCTCTGAAATTGTCTAACTATTCTTCTGAGTAACAACTGATAAAACAAAGAGGTCTGCTCCTATTAAGACTGTCATCTAGGCACCTGGGTGGCTCATTAGTTAAGTGTCTGCCTTTGGCTCAGGTCATGATCTCAGGGTCCAGGGATAGGGCTCCCTTCTCTGCGGGGAGTCTGTTTCTCCCTCTGCTCCTCTCCCTGCTTGTGATCTCTCTCTCTCTCTCTCTGTCTCACTCTCCCTCTCTCTCAGATAAATAAAATCTTAAAAAAAAAAAACTGTCGTCTAGATGTCGTCTAGATCTCCTTTTGGGAAGACTCTTCAGAATTTTAAAATAGTATAAGTCATACCAAAAATATAATACTGGTTTTTTAAAAATCACATAGTACTTTATATAGATAGTGCTAATAGTCATGCCCTATTTATAGTAAAACTATTTTTTGAAAAATAAAGCATAAAATATAATGCTAACATTTTTGGAATATAAGATCACCACTGGAAAATTCAAAAGCAATTTGGAAGTTATAAGGTATTATTAACAGCTCCTTTCTATTTCATTAGTCACAAGCCACTGAAGTTCGATGCTCAAGACAGATGAAAATATCTGAGTGCAAAGTCTTAGAAAAGGTGTTTTGCGGTTAAAAAAAAAAAAAATCTCAGGGTAACAGAAAATGATCTACCTGAGCCCCCAAAGAGGGGCACAAAGATAACAATCCTGGCTAAGACATTTCCCAAAGGACAATCTGTTTCCACTACAACAAATGCCTTCAGTACGTAGCTGATTTCAAGGACTTTAATCTGGGTTAAGATTAAATAAACCACGAGGCAACCTCCATTAAGACCCCCAAGAAGAAGAGCAGCATTAAAAGAAAATAGGAAAGCTCAGTGTGTACCACAGAGAAGAGCCTATGCTCCTTCCTATAAGGCTCTACTGGGTGGGCGGGGGGGATTCTTATGGGTTTCACCAAGCGGGAGGAAAAACCAAAGACTATTTTTTATTTCAATATGCCATTGCTTTCACCTAACTCCCTCTACTGTGCTCGCCCCAGTTAGTCTGGCCTAGGAGAACCAAGGGCTACAAATGACTAAAATGTAATGACAATGACAATGGAGCTCTAAAAAGTCTGTCCAACCCCCAGCTGTGGTGGGGAAATGAAACACAGCTTACTTTCCTAGGACGAATGGTCTTATTCTGTGGGAGGTGAAAAATTCATTAGAAGATAACCACCTTCCACTACAGGCTACATTCCCCTTATCCAGATTTCCATTTTTTCAAAGGAAAAAAAAATATGTGCCATCACAGTTCATCACAGTCATGTACAGAACTCATTGAGATAGTGAAGGCATGCCTGATTGATATCCTTGCTGCGGCTGACTACAAGGAGATGAATTTATTCTCTAAGTCAAATATAAAAATTAGTCCAACTACTTTTAGACATTTGTATAAGAGATCAAGGACAACTATAAATTTCTATGCTGGCAATGCTACCAAATCAAATATCATGACTTCTTGAGGAAGTAAAAGCCGAAAGAAACAGTAGCAACATCTTCGAACGAGACCCATCCCCAGCAATCTATATTCAGTAGGCATAGTCTGGATCCCTGCAGCCTAGCTATATCAGCACATCCAACAACAATCCGATTCTCACCTTCTGGAGAACTGAAGGAAATGATCGGGAACTCCTCTGATGATGAATTCATCAACAGCTTGTCTGTCTCTGTATTTATACTCATGAGATCATATCCCAGCTCCCTCATTAGCATAAAGCCTTCAGGAGTAATTCTGACTTTCAGATGACAGGCTGATGCTAACTCAAATGCTTTCCCAGACACTTATTTGATATTTTTAACCTAAGTCAAAATCTTAGGAGCAATAAAACTACTTTCCATTTTAGCAACCTTATCATACATTGGAAACTTCGTAAAGCACAACATTGTCAGTGTTCAGCATTCTGATAAACTGGAGAGAGATCGAGTAATTACAGCGTATTTTGTAGTTCCGTTCAGAATTTAAAACAATGCCTAAAATCACATTAGGTAAAAGCTGGAAGAGTCATCACAGATTATCTGGTCGTTTGCAGTATGGGGACTGGCAGCACTGGTCATTCCAGAGAGCTGGTTAATAATGCAAAATATCAGAAACCACTGAGATACCCACTGAGCCAGAATCTGCATTTGAACAAGCTCCCTAAGTGGGCTAGTCTCATCTTACTTATATGGAAACTGAAGGTCAAGGAATTTAAATTGCTTGTCCAGGATCATACAGCAAAAGGTTACAATTAGAACTCAACTCTTAACTTCCAGTCCTGTGTCCACCCCAGCTCCCCCAGAGCCAAAGGAATATTTAAAGACGTCTATTAAAGGGGCGCCTGGGTGGCTCAGTGGGTTAAGCCTCTACCTTTGGCTCAGGTTATGATCTCAGCGTCCTGGGATCGCGCCCCGCATCATCGGGCTGTCTGCTCAGTGGGGAGCCTGCTTCCCTCTCTCTCTGCCTGCCTCTCTGCCTACTTGTGATCTGTCAAATAAATAAATAAAATCTTAAAGAAAAAAAAAAGAGGCCTATTAAGGTGCAGACACTACATCACATATGTTAGCTATAAAGATGCGTGCCCCAGAGCCCTTGCTCTGAAGGAACCAGGACTAGTGAAGGGAAAACAGGTCATTATCTTTTAAGTGTGGTGACAAAGTTGTTCCCGGGGCACTACGAGAATAATGAAATGAGGAAGGGGGAGTAACGAAATGGGGGCAAAACTCTGTCTAAGAGGGGAGAGAGGGGAAAGAGGAAGTGGAAGCATGCCAAATAAAAGGAAGGACATACCTGAGCAAAGGACTGGTGGTGAGAAAAAAAAGAGGAGGCATAAAGGAGAAAAACAAGAGCTTGGAGTTAATAGAACTACAACCAGAACACTCCCTGAAAGATCATTAATTTTTATCTAGACAAGTAAAGACCTAAACTGCAGGTGTGCAAAATCAAATTCCCACACAGGTCATTTCCAAATTCCCATACCAAGAGGAAATTTTTTATGCAAATAATCTTTTATTCAAATGACCTTCTGCAGTCTTTTTTTCCCTTTTTTTGTAAAGATTTTATTTATTTATTTGACAGAGAGAGAGAGATCACAAGTAGGCAGAGAGGCAGGCAGAGAGACAGGGGAAAGCAGGCTCCCCACCGAGCAGAGAGCCCAATGCAGGGCTCATCCCAGGACCCTGAGATCATGACCTGAGCCGAAGGCAGAGGCTTAACCCACTGAGCCACCCAGGTGCCCCTCTCCTATCTCTTTAAAAGGTGTCTCCCAGCCTATGTAACAGGAGATTGAGAAATTTTACTTTGCGTTTGCTCTTTACCCACCCCCATAGCCCCAGACATATAAAGGTAGACCTCATCTATTTCTAATTTCTAAATGCATGACCTATAAACCTGAACAGGTGAGTGACCATGCTAATAGCAAAATTATAAATCAAAACCTCCCTTCTGTGGAATCCACCCACCCACTCCTAAAACCATGGGCAGAAGCTGAGCTTGCCTACCACGTTCCTAAATGTGGGGGAGGCAGCCAGAGAGAAAAATGCCTGAAATCAGAACCACACAATAAACGTCCTTTCCTCCATGAGGAAGACAGAGGTAAGAGAGAATATCAAGGTAGTAGTGGTATGAGCTCTAGGATGCTTCAGTATAAGATCACATATTCTCAAATACTATTCATGTTATTTGACCTAAAAAATCACAACATCTCTCAGGGAAGCAAATACCCATGGCTCTTCAGTTATACGGACCAGTACACCTCACTTTATACACCAGCTAGATCACAAAGGTGGGTATAAACTAAAATCTTGTCAATTAAATCTTATTTTCCTGTGATGAGATGTTTGCCTTTCTTTGTTCCAAGCAGAATGTCAGCTGTTCTAACTTTGCAGCCTATGGAAAGAAGTTTACCATGAAAAAATGAACTTTAAATGAATAAGGGTGGTTGCAAGTTAAAGGACTCCTACAGCAGCACCTGGGTGGTTAAGCATCTGACTCTTGATTTCAGCTCAGGTCATGATTTCAAAGTTGTGAGATGGAGCCCTGTGGCATCAGCTCCCCAGTCAGTGCCCTGTCTGCTCGAGATTCTCTCTCCCTCTGCCCCTCCCCCTGTGGTGGTGTGTGCGCGCTCTCTCTCTCTCTCTCTCTGAAATAAATAAAATTTTGAAAAATAAATAAAGGAATCCTATAGCAGCATTTTAGAGATAAGTGCTTTTGCAAATTTTTAGCTTTGGTGACTACATATCACTGGCTATTCATTTCAAAAGTGACAAGCTTAACATGAAACACTTCATAGGGGCCTTATGGAGGTTGAAGCAAACTAGAAAAACCTTCATTTTATACCTCTTGCCACACAGTTACTTAACTATGGTTTTCTTACAGTTGTAGTTTGGGTTCTGAAGGTGTTTCACACCTTCTTCCTTCTCCTATAGGTAGCCTTCAGGCTGTTAGAAAATTTAAGATGCCACAGTACAAAACCAAGACTAACAATTACTCTCATTTTTAAAGTGTCCTATGCTTTATAAACTGCTCATTTAATTCTCCCATTCTCCCTAAGTGACAGGTCACAGCAGCTGTTGATGGTCATTCTCCTCAACCCCAGAAGAGGAAACAAAAGCTCAGTGATTAAGTGACTTGCCCAACGGCATTTACACAATTGATTCACGGCAGAGCTGCAACTACAGAGAAAAAGGAAGCGTGGGAAGGGGAGGAGCAGAAGGTGGTACTTAAGAAAATCATATATGGCTTTCTTCCTCAGCTCCCACAGCCCTTCCTTGACCCAATTCCCCTGCCTTACAATCCCACATAACAAAAACAAGGAAACAAAAATTAAAATAGGTCAAAATAAATGCTCCAGTTCTTTTACTCCTTTCTCCCCATAGAAAATAGAGATAGGTAGTGGAAGGAGCCTGGAAGAATGCTTCTAATCTGCCAGACTCCTGAGAGGAGAACCATACTATCTCATGATACTTAGATAATGAAAAAATAAAAAGGAAAACGTATGGCAGGATTAAATGTGTGGCAAGTTCAAAGGGAGAGAAGAGTGTACAATTGTTTCATGCATGAAAGGGAATACAATAATAATGACTACAGTAGATCAGTAGAGCTAATTTATTTAATTTTTATTTTTCAGAAACATAGAGTAAGCCACATGAACAAACAAAAAGGAGAAAAATAACAATCATCTGAGTAGATGCAGAAAAAAGTTAACTAAACTCAACAATTTATTTTAAGTCTGCAAACTAGAAGAAAATTCCTTCATCTGAAAAAATATTCATAAAAACTACAGCAATCATCATACGCAATGGTAAAATAATGCAGACACCCACAACCCCCTTCCCCACAAATAGTATGTCATTATCCTCTCTTCTATTCAACAATGGGTTGATGATTCTGACCAGTCCAATAATGCAAGAAAAAGAAAACACAAAAACATGAGAAAGAAAGGGGAAAAGCAACTCACCTTATTCGTAGGTGACATGAGACATGACTGTGTATGAAGGGGTTCTGGGCAAGTGTCCCCAAATTGTGCCACTTTGGCATGTGGACTATTTTGAGCTGAAGGCAATTAAGACCCTGCAGGCTCGGGGTGCCTGGGTGGCTCAGTGGGTGAAAGCCTCTGCCTTCAGCTCAGGTCATGATCCTAGGGTCCTGGGGTGGAGCCCCGCATCAGGCTCTCTGCTCAGCGGGGAGCCTGCTTCCCCCTCTCTCTGTCTCTGCCTGCCTCTCTGCCCACTTGTGATCTCTGTCAAATAAATAAATAAAATCTTAAAAAAAAAAAAAAAAAAAGACACCATGCAGGCACTAGAGAAATTATGGTCCCTCTTGTAACTACCTAGAAGAATCTAAATTGGGGGGGCGCCTGGGTGGCTCAGTGGGTTAAGCCTCTGCCTTCGGCTCAGGTCATGATCTCAGGGTCCTGGGATCAAGCCCCGCATAAGGGCTCTCTGCTTGGCAGGGAGCCTGCTTCCCCCTCTCTCTGCCTGCCTCTCTGCCTACTTGTGATCTCTATCAAATAAATAAATAAAATCTTTAAAAAAAAAAAAGAATCTAAATTGGGGGTCTTCCCCAGAAGTAGGGTTATTACCAGAGATAAATTTTATCTGAGTGACTCATATGTATGGGGGCCAAACACTTAGTTATCAAACATCTGTTGTTCTTACCGCCCTGTAAACTGCCCTGCTCCCCTTTGAGGCCCCAGGCCTCAACCCACTCCTTAGCTCAGGATGGCAATTTCACCTTTCTGTCTTTGAACCTCTCTCTCATCTGTGTATGGTTCCTATATACACAAAATTAAAATTTTATTTTCTGTTACTCTGTCTCATGTCAATTCTTAGACCAGCTAGAAGAACCTCTGAAGGATAGAAGAAAAATTTTCCTCCCTAACATGTACACAGAAAACCCCAAGAATCTCTGACAACTTCCATTTCTGAATGGTTAATAATAGGTCATGGCAACCACATTCAGCTTCAATAAACAGAAAAGGCCATGATGAATTAGAAAATCACATTTTCAAAGATATTGGAGAGTTGTAGAAGAAATGAGGATTGGATGAACGCAAATCCAGAGACAGTCAAGCCCTCTGGGGTGGGCTTGACAACCATCTCCAGTCTTCTTCTCGGGGTGCATTTGCTAATTTTGAATGCAGACTGAAGATCACACTTGGCCTAAGAAGAAGGACTATAATCAGGGAAGATAATCAAGGCTTTGGTGGGTACATGAGTTAAGTGTGACAGATTACAGGCTCAAGATGCCCCAAATCCACAGCTGATTTTTGTCACAGATTTTCTGAGCTATCACTACATATCCACCAGAATGGCTAAAATGAAAAAGATGGAAAATACCAAGTGTTACAGAACTTATAGGGTAACCCAAATTCTCATATATTGCTGGTGAGAACAGAAATTGGTACATCCATTTTCTTAAAACTGGCAGTCTAGGGGCACCTGGGTGGTGCCATCAGTTAAGCATCCAACTCTTGGGTTTGGCTCAGGTCTGATCTCAGGGTCGTAAGATCAAGCCAGGCATCAGATTCCACATTTAACACAAGTCCACTTGGGTTTCTCCCTCCTTTCCCCTTTACCCCTCCTCCCACATGGGTGCACTCTCTCTTAAACAAATAAAATCTTCAAAAAATGGCAGTCTATACTGAAACTGACAATATGACATAAAAATTCATAAATTAGGGCGCCTGGGTGGCTCAGTGGGTTAGGCTGCTGCCTTCGGCTCAGGTCATGATCTCAGGGTCCTGGGATCGAGTCCCGCATCAGGCTCTCTGCTCAGCAGGGAGCCTGCTTCCCTCTCTCTCTGCCTGCCTCTCTGTCTACTTGTGATCTCTCTGTCAAGTAAATAAATAAAATCTTAAAAAAAAAATTCATAAATTAGATATATACCCGAAATAAGTGCATTTATATGTTACAGCAATACGATGTACAATAGCCAAAACTAGAAATGATCAAATGTCCATTAATAGTGAAAAGACATGCTGTGATATATTCACACAATGAAGTAATATACAACATGAAATATACAAAATGAAAAGCCTAGAACAAGGCTCAATAAGGATGAATCTAACATAAGGTTGAGTGAAAGAAGCTTTATGCAAATATTGTGTCCTCCCACTTATATAAAGTGCAAGAACAAGTAAAATCAAGCTAAGCCTTTTGTCAAGATAGTGGTTTCCCTTGGGGTCAGGGAGCAGTGATTAGAAGTAAGCATGAGGGAGGCTTCTGGGACACTGGTCACATGTCGGATTACACAGGTATGTTCAGTTTGTGAAAATTATCAACTTGAACACTTATGATATATTTCAATTAAAGGTTTTTTAAAATAGGGGTGCCTGGGTGGCTCAGTGGGTTAAAGCCTCTGCCTTCAGCTCAGGTCATGATCCCAGGGTCCTGGGATCGAGCCCCACATCAGGTTTTCTGCTCAGTGGGGAGCCTGCTTCCCCTTCTTTCTCTCCCTGCCTCTCTGCCTACTTGTCTGTCTGTCAAAGAAAGAAAGAAAGGAAGAAAGAAAGAAAAATCTTTCAGTTTTTTAAAATAGAGCTTTTAAATTTTTTTAAAGGTTTTATTTATTTATTTGACAGAGGGAGAGAGAGATAACATGTAGGCAGAGAGTCAGGCGGGGTTGGGGGGTGGGTGAGCAGGCTCCCCGCCGAACAGAGAGCCTGATGCAGGGCTCGATCCCAGAACCCTGAGATCACGACCCGAGCTGAAGGCAGAGGCTTAACCCACTGAGCCACTCAGGCACCCCTAAAATAGAGTTTTTCAAAATATCAAACATGGGGCACCTGGGTGGCTTAGTCATTAAGCATCTGCCTTTGGCTCAGGTCATGATCCCAGGGTACTAGGATCAAGCCCCACATTGGGCTCCCTGCTCCACAGGAAGCCTGCTTCCCCTCTCCCACTCCCCCTGCTTGTATTCCCTCTCTCGCTGTGTCTCTCTGTCAAGTAAATAAATAAATGAATAAATAAAAATAAAAATAAAATAATAAAAACATCAAACATAAAAAAATAAAGGAGGAAGCAGATACATGAACTACTCAAGGCTAATATCATCATGCACAAAAAGTCATCTTGGAAATGGTGCCACATGGAAACTGAGAAGAAGCTCTTCAGATCAAACAAGTGCTAAGCTAGGAAGGCTCACTAAGAAACAATAGTCCAATTAACATGATAATTATCTAACCCTTCTCAGGTGTGTCTTGAGACAACTATTTGTGTTGATGTCATCTTGGCCAGAAGAAATAGGAGGCCCATATAAGTACAGCATGAGTCAATTTAACTAAATCAATAATGAAGTATGATGTTAAATATTTTAACTCAAGTCTTTAGTCACTAAGTATGATATGAAAACTAGCTTTGGAGTAATTACTTAAGATCACAGTTAAGATTTAAAAATAAAATTTGATACTCCCAGCAACCAAGAGTGACAAGCAATGAACATAATCCAAATTTAAAAAATGAAAAAACTTTAAATAAATGTTCCCCTCAGCAATTTTCGACATTTACAATCAAACAACTTCTAACTCAGAAGAATTAGGTTCTTTATTTTAAAACAAAACAAAAAGAATACTACATAAAGTTAAAATTTCTTGGGCAGATGGGTGGCTCAGTGGGTTAAATGTTGGACTCTTGGTTTCAGCTCAGGTCATGATCTCACAGGTCATGAGATCAAGCCCCAAGTCAGGCTCCCTGCTCAAAGGGGAGCCTGCTTGGATACTCTCCATCTGCCCCTCCCCCCACTCAACCTCTCTCTCTCAAATGAATAAATAAATCTTTAAAAAAAAAAAAAAGTTATGTGAGGTGGGGTGCCCAGGTGGCTCAGTCAGTTGGGTGAACGACTCTTGGTTTTGGCTTGGGTCATGATATCAAGCCCCACATTGGACTCTGTACCCAGCAGAGTCTGCTTGAGATTCTCTCTCGCTCTCTCTCTATCCCTCTCCCTGTGCCCTCCCTCCCTCTCTCTCAAATAATCTTTAAAAAAAAAAAAGGAATGTGAAGTGTTCATGTGAGTCTGTTAAACCTGACAGAGGTAACTAAAATTCCATCAGACTTGAGCAGCTTTTATAGCATTTCTCCTGTAAAATAGGTATAAGACAAAATGAAACAAACTTCATCAAGGCACAGTGTCTGGTACATATGAGGCACTCACAAATGGTATAATCATCATTATTATGGTCCCACAGGGGTGATATGCAAACAGACCCACCTCAGTAACCACCATGTTATTACCAGCGTTCTTATTATACACTCATGCAAGTTCCAGTGGTACGTTGTCATCTCTAGAGGTCAAAACATTCACTGGACAGGCTGGTAATAGCATGGTACTTTATAAGACTATCAGAAAAACAGGTAAATAATTATCCCTTTATAATTGCTATAGGCAATCCACTGTTTATGGCTGTGGTTCTCAACAGGTGACAATTTTGTGGGACATGTGGCAATGTGTCACAACTGAATGATCACAACTGAAGGGTGAAACTGGTCACTAGTGAGCAAAGGCCAGGGATGCTGCAGTGCACAGCACAGTCCCCACAACAAAGAATTATCCAGCCCCAAATGTCAACAGGGCCAAGGGTGGAAGACACTAGTTTATAGTTCTGAATTTATCATCCAAAAATAATGGATGAGAACCACTGCAACCAATTCAATCCACTTAAAATAAAACCAGGAGATAGCCTCATCAAAACAAAGAAAGCTGGGGCCCTTGGGTGGCTCAGCAGTTAGGAGTCCAACTCTTGATTTTGTCTCAGGTCATGCTCTCAGGGTCCTGGAATAGAGCCTGCCTCAGGCTCTGTGCTCAGTAGGGAGTCTGCTTGAAGATTCTCTCTCCCTCTCCCTACGCTCCCCTCCCCATTGCTCATGCTCACAGGTGCTCTCATCCTCTCAAATAAATAAGTAAAGTCTTTAAAAAAACTACAGAAAGTTGAGAGGGTATTGACATTTTAGCACAAGGAAAGAAAAGGAACCACACACCAGTAGAAGACAATGTTGCTCAGAAATCAAAATTTTATTAGCACTAATGGGGATTTTGAAGCTACTTAGTTTGACGTCCAGTAAAAAGTCCCATGCAGAGTAACCCATTCAAGATAACAAAGTCAATCTGTGCCAAAGAGGGCTTTACCTCAGACCTTACGACCACTAGACAGAGTGACTATTTCACTATACTACACTGCCCCCCACCCCCAGAACAGAATTACAGCACAAATAAGACATTCTGTCACCAGATGGCAGTCTGGAGTACAAACTCAGAACCAGAAATCTAGGGGTGCCTGGGTGGCTCAGTCCTTAAGTGTCTGCCTTAGGTTCAGGTTATGATTCCAAGGTCCTGGGGATCAAGCCCCACATCGGGCTCCCTGCTTGGTGGGAAGCCTGCTTCTCCCTCTTCCTCTACGTGTGTTCCCTCTCTTGCTGTGTCTCTGTCAAATAAATAATTAAAATTTTTTTAAAAAATAGAGAGAGAACCAGAAGTCTAGCTCACTGATACTCTCCTAGGGTACCTGGATGGTTCAGTTGGTTAAGCGTCCAACTCTGGATATTCTTTCCTGTTTTGTGGATGATTAGTTGACCACAGAGTTGACAGCCCATTTCTGGATTTTCTATTCTGTTCACTGACCTATGTTTTTGTGCCAGCACCATACTGTCTTGGTAATTACAGCTTTGTAACAGAAGTCTGGAATCATGATGCTTTTAGATTTGCTTTTCTTTTTCAGGGTTGCTTTGGCTATTCAGGGTCTTTACAAATTTTAAGATGGTTCAATATTTGCAAATCACTCAACATGATATACCACACCAACAAAACAAAGAATAAAAACCATATGATCATCTCAATCAATGGATGCAGGAAAAGCACTTGACAAAAATTCAGCATGTTTATAATAAAAACTCTCAACAAAGTGGACTTAGTAGGAAGATACCTCAACATAATAAAGGCCATATATGAAAAACCCTCAGCTAACATCATATACAATGGTGAAAAACTGAGCTTTTCCTCTAAGATCAGGAATAAGACTAGAATGTCCACTTTTGCCTCTTTTATTCAATTAGTACTGGAAGTCCTAGACACAGCAACACTAATAATGAAATGACAGAAAGAGAAACAGTCCACAAATTCAATGTAAGCCCATGAAAATACCAATAGTATTTTTCACAGAACCAGAACAAATAATATTAAAATTCGTATGGAACCACAGAAGACCCAAAACAGCCAAAGCAATCTTGAGAAAGAAAAAGCTGGTGGTATCACAATTCCAGATCTCAAGATATACTACAAAGTTGTAACAATCAAAACAGTATAGTACTGGCACAATAACAGACACACAGATCAATGGGGCAGAAGAGAGAGCCCAGAAGTAAACCTATGCTTACTTACAATGGTCAATTAATCTACGACAAAGGAGGCAAGAATATAAAACAGGGAAAAGACAGTCTCTTCAACAAATGGTGTTGGGAAAACTGGACAGCTACATGCAAAAGAATGAAAGTGAACCACTGTCTTACACCACACACAAAAATAAACTCAAAATGAGTTAAAAACCTAAATGTGTGACCTGAAACCATGAAACTCCTAGAAGAAAATACAGGGAATAATCTCATGAACATTGGCCTTAGAAATGTTTTTCTAGCTATGTCTCCTCAAGCAAAGGCAATAAAAGCAAAAATAAACTATCAGAACTACCCCGAAATAAAAACCTTTGCAGAGCAAAGGAAACTATAAATAAAATATAAGGCAACCTATTGAAGAGAAGATATTCACAGATGATATGTCCAATAAAGAGTTAATATACAAAATATAGGGATGCCTGGGTAGCTCAGTCAATTAAGCCCTTGCCTCTGGTTCAGGTCATTATCCCAGGGTCCTGGAATGGAGTCCCACATCGGGCTCCTTGGTCAGTGGGGAGCCTACTTCTCCTGGCTGCCACTCCCCTTGCTTGTGCTCTCTCTCTGACAAATAAACAAACAAAAATTTAAAATATATATATATATATACAAAATATGAAGTTATACAACTCAACACCAAAAAACCAAATACACAATTTAAAGATGGGCAGAGAACTAAACAGACATTTTTCCAAAGGTGACATAACAGATGAAAAGAGTCTCAACATTACTAACCAGCAAAGAAATGAAAATCAAAAACCACAATTAGGGGGTGCCTCAGTGGCTCAGTCGGTAAGTATCTGCCTTTGGCTCAGGTCATGATCCCAGAGTACTGGGATCGAGCCCTGCATCAGGATCCCTGTTCAACGGAGAGTCTGCTTTTCCCTCTTGTGCATGTTCTCTCTCTCTCTCTCTCTCTCTCTCTCAAATAAATAAATAATCTTTAAAAAAATCCACAATGAGGGGTGCCTGGGGGGCACAGTCAGTTAAGCATCTGGCTTTTTATTTCAGCTCATGTCATGATCAACCCCCACACTGACTATGTGCTCAGCAGGGAGTCTGCTGGAGATTCTCTCTTCCTCTGCCCCTTTCCCTGCTGTCTCTCCTTCTCTCTAAAATAAAAAAAGAAAGGGGAGGGGGGCCTAGGTGGCTCAGTCGTTAAGCATCTGCCTTCAGCTCAGGTCATGATCTCAGGGTCCTGGGATCAAGCCCTGCATCTGGCTGCCTACTCAGTGGTAAGTCTGCTTCTCCCTCTCCCACTCCCTCCTTGTGTTCCCTCTTTTGCTGTCTCTCTCTCTGTCAAATAAATAAATAAAATCTTAAGTTAAATTAAATTTTAAAAAACCCACAATGTGGGTGCCTGGGTGTCTCAGTGGATTAAAGCCTCTGCCTTCGGCTCAGGTCATGATCCCGGGGTCCTGGAATCGAATACCACATCAGGCTCTGCTCAGCGGGGAGCCTGCTTCCCTCTCTCTCTCTGCCTGCCTCTCTGCCTAATGGTGATCTGTCTCTCTGTCAAATAAATAAATAAAAATCTTTAGAAAAAATAAAAATAAAAATAAAAATAAATAAAATAAAAAACCCACAATGGGACAGCACCTCACATCTGTCAGAATGTCTAAAATCAAAAAGAATTAAGTGTTCAAAAAAATGAATTAAGTGTTGGTGAGGATGTAGAGAAAAAGGAACCCTCATGCACTGTTGTTAGGAATGCAAATCGGTGCAGCCACTGTGGAAAACAGTATGTAAGTTTCCTCAAAAAATTAAAAATAGAAATACCGGGGCGCCTGGGTGGCTCAGTGGGTTAAGCCTCTGCCTTCAGCTCAGGTCATGATCCCAGAGTCCTGGGATTGAGCCCCGCATCGGGCTCTCTGCTCAGCAGGGAGCCTGCTTCCTCCTCTCTTTCTGCCTGCCTCTCTGCCTACTTGCGATCGCTGTCAAATAAATAAATAAATCTTAAAAAAAAAAATAGAAATACCATATGATTCAGTAATTCCAGTACTGGTTAGTTACCCAAAGAGAATAATAAAAAGATATACACACATACACACCCCACACCAAAAAAGATATAAATACTCCCATGTTCACTGCAGCATTATTTACAATAGCCAAGTTATGGAAACAATCAAAATGTCCACCAATAGATGAATGGATAAAAGATGATGTGTGTATATATATGTGGAATTTAATGAAATATTACTCAATCATAAAAAAGAATGAGATTTTTGCCATTTGCAACAACAAGGATAGACCCTGAAGGTATTATGCTAAGTGAAAATAAGTCAGAGAAAAATAAATATCATATGATTTCATTTATATGTGGTATCTAAAAACAAACAGCCAGCAGAAACAGACCCATAAATACAGAGAACTGATGATTGCCAGAGGGAAGGCATGTCAGGTGATGGGCAAAATGGGTGAAGGAGGGGCGCCTGGGTGGCTCAGTGGGTTAAATCCTCTGCCTTCGGCTCAGGTCATGATCCCAGGGTCCTGGGATGGAGCCCCACATCCAGCTCTCCACTTGGTGGGGAGTCTGCTTCCCCCTCTCTCTCTCTGCCTGCCTCTCTGCCTACTTGTGATCTCTCTCTCTGTCAAATAAATAATAAAATCTTAAAAAAAAAAAAATGGGTGAAGGAGAGTGGGGGAAACAGACTTCCAGCTATGGAATGAACAAGTCACGGAGATGAAAGGGAAGACAGTCAATGGTATAGCATTGTGTAGTACAGTGACAGACAGTAGATACACTATGGTTAGCAGAGTATAAGGTATAGACTTGTCCAATCACTGTGTTGTAAAACTAAAACTAATGTAACATTGTGGGTCAACTATACCTAAAAAATAGATGTGAATAATAAAATGTTAAATTATAACATTATACTCTAGCATACTATTATACTCTGTTTCAAAGTCTATAAAAATATACATAATAAATTTTAAAACTTCACCTCAAACATTTAAAAAATGTAGAATATACAGCAAATGACTCTTACAGGACAAGTTTTCACTTATGTGAAATGCTTTATTTCTTTATAATGCTAGGACTAAGCTACTGCTTTACTCCAGAGTTTACTAAATCTAAAGCTCTTCAATTCTATAAAATTAACTATCAGGATTTTTTTTTTTTTTAAAGATTTTATTTATTTATTTTTCAGAGAGAGAGAGGGAGAGAGAGCGAGCACAGGCAGACAGAATGGCAGGCAGAGGCAGAGGGAGAAGCAGGCTCCCTGACGAGCAAGGAGCCCAATGTGGGACTCGATCCCAGGACACTGGGATCATGACCTGAGCCAAAGACAGCTGCTTAACCAACTGAGCCACCCAGGCGTCCCACAATCAGGATTTTAAATGCACTCAATTCCATGTTACTTTAAAACAAATAAACATTTGCTTTACTTATCTGATCATCTGTCTTCCCCACTAGAAGGATGGGGATTTTTGTCTCTTGTTTTTTCTTATATCCACAGCACTTAAATTAATGCTGACACATACTAGTTGAACAGTAATTTTTACTTTTGATTTATAATTCATGTAAAAGTAGACCTTGGGATGCCTGGGTGGCTCAGTCAGTTAGGAGTCTGCCTTTGGCTCAGGTCATGATCCCGGGGTCCTGGGATCAAGTCCCACATTGGGATCTCTGCCCAGTGGGGAATCTACTTCTCCCTCTGCTGATCTCTCTCTGTCAAATAAATAAAATCTTAAAAAAAAAAAAAAAGATCCATTTCTAATTAAACACAAATAAAATGAAAACTTTGCTAAGTGAATAGTAATAAAAGTAATCACAGTGGGATTTCCAAAATGTTAAATAAAAACAATTTTCTGTGAAAACAAAAACAAGACTAGAATCCAGTGGAAGTAAGCCTTTGTAATGTAGAGCTCTTTTCCACCACACTGTCCTTTCCTTTATGTCTGATCCCTTTTCAAACTGCCTTAGCTCCTATGAATAACTCAGAAACACAAGAAATCTTTAAAACACACTCCTACCCCTAATATCCTTATAATAGGAACAGACACACAATACTACTTACTAGCTACACTGACAAATTGTGAACAAAAACTAAATTGAGTTTATGACTAGGGCTCTCACTACTTCCAGGAGTCCATGTCTCTGGACAAATTCATCCAACAAACACTAAACTCTTACTATGTGCCAGACACTGTGCTAGGTGCCAGCAATACCACTATATGGGACCCTTCCTTCTTCAGAGGTTCTGGCTACAAATAGAACTCTAGAGATCCTAAAATAGCCTGTAGAGTTGGGCAAAGAATCACCATGTTAAATGAACTGGAACCCATTCTCCATACTAGACCCTGGGAGCATTCCTTAAAAATCCAACCTTTCTTTTGATGGCTGCATAGTATTCCATTTGCAACGATGTGGATGGAACTAGAGGGTATCATGCTTAGCGAAATAAGTCAATCGGAGAAAGACAACTATCACATGATCTCCCTGATATGAGGGAGAGGAGATGCAACATGGGGGGGTTAAGGGGGTAGGAGAAGAGTAAATGAAACAAGATGGGATTGGGAGGGAGACAAACCATAAGTGACTCTTAATCTCACAAAACAAACTGAGGGTTGATGGGGGGAGGGGGGTTGGGAGAGGGGGGTGGGATTATGGACATTGGGGAGGGTATGTGCTATGGTGAGTGCTGTGAAGTGTGTAAACCTGGTGATTCACAGACCTGTACCCCTGGGGATAAAAATATATTATATGTTTATAAAGAATAAAATTAAAAAAAAAAAAATCCAACCTTTTTTTTTTTTTTCAGCTGCTGGTATTAACAGCATAGAGAAAAATGTGAGAACTTAGAGCTAGAAGGGTCCCTTCTTCAAATGAGGAAACTGAGGTCCAGAGTTTTAAGGATCACTTACCTTTTTTAAACTCTTTATAAGCAACTGCCCTTTTAAATCAATACCTATAAGATATTACCTATAATCAATACCTATAAGATATAAGAGGGTAACATTGGAAGAACAAAGATTTATTTAAGAAATAAATAAATAAATAAAGATTTATTTAAGAAATAAATAAAGATTTATTTAAGAAATAAATCTTTATTCTTCCAATGTTACCCTCTTCACCTATATCTTCATACCCACTTTTTCCAGGCCTTTCCTTCAGAATTATTCTCCTCCACTAGCTTCTTCCTCTTAGCCACCAGTACTAAGGTGGCTTCCATACTTCTGCTCAACCCTGCTCTTTCCAGCTACTACCTATTTTCTCCAACTTAATACCAACATTTTTTTCAAAGTCACTCTCTAGGGCCCCATGAAACTTGGCTTCTATTCCTTCCCCTTTATTTGCAGGTTACCAATGAAATGGTCTCTGGTCTTTCCCAAGGCCCCAGTCTGCTTAAAACCTCTCTGGCTGGGGGCACCTAGGTGTCTCAGCAGTTGGGCCTCTGCCTTCGGCTCATGATCTCCAGGTTCTGGGATCAAGCCCCAAGTCGGGCTCCTTGCCCAGTAGGGAGTCTGCTTCTCCTTCTCCTTCTTCTCCTCCTCCCCATCCCACCACCGTCCAGCTCCTGCTTCTATTTCTCTCTCAAATCTTTTTTTCTTAAGATTTTATTTATGAGAGAGAGGGAGTACAAGCAGGGGGAGCAGCAAGCAGAGGGACAAGGAAGCTCCCCACTGAGCAAGGAGGACCCTGGGATCATGACCTGAGCCAAAGGCAGAAACTCAACTGACTGAGCCACCCAGCACCCCATAAATAAATAAAATCTTAAAAACAAAACAAAACAAACCTCTTTGGCTGGACACTTCTAATCATTCTGCTTTTGATATTATCTTCTGCCTCTCTAACCCCCAATGTCGCCAAGTCTGTTTCCTCATCCTTAAATGTCAGCATTCCTCAGGGTGTAACTTGGGCCCTCTGTATCTCTACACAGGTATTTCCCAGATACCAATCCATCTCAGTGTCTTCGACTATCATCTCTACACACAACTATCTGATGTAGGAAATCAGCTCAGACCTTTTTGTCAAGGTCCAGCCGTATTTCAAATGCTTCAAACCCTCCATTAACTACTCAGCAATAGCTCCAGATTCACTATTACCAACTCACCATATACCACGTCTATCCCTTCCAAAGCCTCCTTGTTCTGACTTCCCCATCTTCACTACAGATGTCAAGCTATCTCTAAGGAGGTAAAAAATATAAAGTTCTTGAGTGAGCCCATTTGGATTCACTTCTGGCTAAGTCACTCACTAGTGTATCCCTGAGCAAGCTGACCTCTTTGAGCCTCATTCTCCTTATCTGAAAAGAAGAAAAGAACCACAATACCTCTCTCAGAGGTAAAAACATAGGGGAAGCTCCAAATATAAGGCAAAACACACAACAGGCATTCAATAAATGTGAGCTACTACATCTTTTATGGTTCACATTAACAGCAACACCAAGAGTCTCACATCTGAGTCTAGTTAGCCTTCACTGCAGCTTAGTCTTGTTCTAGGCTCTGGACCCATTTCCCATCCTTAAACAGTGGAAATTTTAGACACTCCTGTTCAAGACTCATCAACCAGGTTCTGAACTTTAAACTAAATTCTTTCCTTAACTACAATCTGCAAGCTGGATCACCATTTTGGTTCTGAGTATTTAAGGACTGCTCAGTCTTGTCCACTGCCCTGAGGGACCCTGGGTCACCTACCTTTCTGATGGTTAACAGCTAACTACAAGATAGTTAACAGTGCCTATAAGACTGCCCCACCACTGCACCTGACCAACCTGTTCTTGGTATGACTTTAGAACACCAGCCCCCCACCTGCCAAGACCAACATCTCACGTAACTGGACTTCTTCCCTCTGCCTGGAGGTCAATCTCCCCACAAGAGCCTTCCCTACCCTGGTGGCCCTCCTAGTCACGTCTCATCTCAGCACTCATCTGAAAGTCACTCAGGACCAAGACCTTAAGCCTCTTGGATTCTTCCATCTCCCCCCATACGCAATCAAAGCTGCTGAAATCTTCTTCCACACACACCCTCTGCAGACACTCTTCTTGTTATATATACTTCTTCTTTACCCTTTTCTCTGCCTGCATTTTAACTGTGCTTCCGAAAAACAGCTAGATTTATCATAAGAAAAACACAGTTTTCATATATGACTGTACTGCTCAAAAGATATCAGAGATTCTCTACTTCCTATAGGTTAAAATCTACTGTCCCTTGATTATATTGCAAATTTTCCTACTTCTGAGCTTTTGCTAACACTATTCCTTCTAAAATATCCTCTCTTCCCCTTCTCTGTTCATCCAAATTTTTTATTTCCTTCAAAGACATTTGCTCAAACCCTATGCTCTCTGTGAAGCCCTCCCTATCAATCAGTGGTAGAAGTGCAAATAATCTAAGACTGAGTCAAGTAAATAGACCAGTGTGACTAGAATGGGGTGAGAGCGATTATTTTAGAATCAAGATCAGAGAGGTGATGTGAGGCCAGGTCCCACGGGGCCTTCCTGGCTATTATAAGGATTTTGTCTTTAAATATGAGCAAAATGGGGATCAACCACAAGGTTTTAAGCATTCACTAGCAAAGATATAGGATTTGGATTTCAAAAAGATCATGCTACCTATGGTGACAAAAGAAAGCTACACAGACAGAGGCAAGTGCAGAAGCAAGGAAACTGATTAAGAGGCTATTACAGTATTTTGGTAAAAGAGTGTGATTAGAACCAGGGTGGTGGCAGGCAGAAGCGGTCCAAATCTGAATGCATATGCTGACTGATGAAGGATATGAAAACAAAAAAGGAGTTAAGGATGACTCCAAGTTTTTAACCTAAACTAGTGTAAGAATAGAGATGTTAATCACTGAGATGGGGGAGAAGATGGTGGGAGGAGCAGGTTTTGAACATGGTAAGTTTAAGATATATATTGGTCATCCAAAGGAAATGATAAGTAGGAAGTTTATTACCCAAATCTGAAATTCAGGGGAGAGAGGTACATTTGGGAACTATTGGAATACGGATCAGGTGGGTTTCACAAAACATTAGTGATGACAATTGCTCTGTAATTGCTCTGCCTCAAATGATAGCCATGAGCTACATGTGACTTGAAATGCAGCTAGGGTGACTGAAAAACTGAATTTTTAATTTTCATTAATTTACATTTAAAGCACTTGTGCCTCATGGCTACAGAATGGACAAGCATATATAAATAATATTTAAAGCAATGTGATTGAATGAGAACTCTACTTGAGTGTAGGCAGAGAAGGTGTCCTAAGAGTGGGTACTGGGGCATGCCAACAACATGGATTATTTGCAATAGGAGAAAAAAAAAAGTGCAACAATCCAAATCTCCATCAACAACAGAACAGAAAAATAATTACTGGCATATTCACATAAGACTGCCATTCAGCAGTGAACGCACATATCTATGTGAGTTCCAAAACAAGGCTAAGAGAAAAAAAAAGTAACTCAGAGAAGAAAATTTCCATGAAGATCAAAGGCAGAAAAAACTAAAAAGTACACTGTTTAAGAATATATTCACTTCTATTTTTGCTCCTTTTTGCCACCATCCTGGTGTGTGTGGCTGACCGTTCCTCACCATGTCTTCTCACAAGACTTTCAGAATCAAGCGATTTCTGGCCAAGAAACAAAAGCAGAATCATCCCATTTCCCCAGAGGATTCAGATGAAAACTGGTAATAAAATCAGGTACACCGCCAAGAGGCAGTGGAGAAGAACCAAGTTGGATCCATAAGGTATCACACATCATGAGACGACACATGTAATTGGCACACATATTTAAGGGGGATGAAAGTCATGTGTTCCTATCCTATTACTCCTGTAAACATCCTTCCTACCTGGCCAACAGACATGTTTTATCAGGGAAATTATTTTTCTGTCACTACACCTCTACACCAGGAGGTTGGTTAAGTAATAAATATAAGAACTTTCAGCTGGGACGGGGTGGGGTACTTAATCACTTCCTCAAGAAACAAGAAAAATCTCAAACACACAAGCTAATCTTACACCTAAAGACCTAAAGGAGCTGGAAAAAGAACAGCAAATAAAGCCTAAATCCAGCAGCAGAAGAGAATAATAAAGATGAGAGCAAAAATCAACGACATAGAAATCATAAATGCAGTAAAACAGATCAATATAACTAGGAACCGGTTCTTTGAAAGTATTAATAAAACTGATAAATCCCTAGCCAGACTTAGAAAAAGAAAAGAGAAAGGACCCAAACAAATAAAATCATGAATGAAAAAGGAGACATCACAACTAACACCAAAGAAATAAAATTATATGAACAAGCATATGCCAACAAATTAGGTAGTCTGGAAGAAATGCATAAATTCCTAGGAACATATCAATGATCAAAACTGAAACAGGAAAAAATAGAAAACCTGAACAGACCCATAACCAGCAAAGAAATTGAAACAGTAATCAAAACTCTCCCAACAAACAAAAGTCCAGGGTCAGATGGTTTCCCAGGGGAATTCTACTAAACATTTAAAGAAGAATTAACAACTATTCTTCTGAAACTGTTCCCAAAAATAGCAATGGAAGGGAAATTTCCAAGCTCATTCTATGAAGCCAGCATCACCTTGATCCCAAACCAGACAAAGACCCCACTAAAAAGGAGAATTACAGACCAATATCCCTGTTGAATATGGATGCAAAAATTCTCACCAAGATATCAGCTAATAGGATCCAACAGTACATTAAAGAATTATTCACCACAAGCAAGCGGGATTTATTCCTGGGCTGCAGGGGTGGTTCAACATCTGCAAATCAATCAGTGTGTTACACCACATTAATAAAAGAAAGGACAAGAACTATATGATCCTCTCAAAGACGCAGAAAAAAGCATATGACAAAATACAGCATCCTTTTTTTTTAATATTTTATTTATTTATTTGACAGAGAGAGGGAGATCACAAGTAGGCAGAGTGAGAGGGAAAAGCAGGCTCCCTGCTGAGCACAAAGCCCGACGTGGGGCTCGATCCAAGGACCCTGAGATCATGACCTAAGCCGAAGGCAGAGGCTTAACCCACTGAGCCACCCAGGTGCCACCTATAGCATCCTTTCTTGATAAGAACTCTTTGCCATGCAGGGATAGAGGAAACGGACCTCAATATCATAAAAGCCATATATGAAAGACCCACAGCGAGTATCATCCTCAATGAGGAGAAACAAAGCTTTCCCCAAAAGTCAGGAACATGACAAGGATGCCCACTCTCACTACTGTTGTTCATCATGGTACTGGAAGTCCTAGCCTTCATAACCAGACAACAAAAAAAATAAAAGGCATCCAAATTGGCAAAGAAGTCAAACTTTCACTATTTGTAGACAACATAATACTCTACATAGAAAACCTGAAACACTCCACCAAAAAATTGCTAGAACTGATACAGGAATTCAGCAAAGTCTCAGGATATAAAATCAATGCACAGAAGTCAGTTGCATTTCTATACACTAACACTGAAGCAGAAGAGAAATCAAGGAATCAATCCCATTTACAATTACACCAAAAACTATAAGATACCTAGGAATAAATCTAACCAAAGAAGGATCTATACCCTGAAACCTATAGAACACTTATGAAAGAAATGGAGGAAGACACAAAGAAATGGAAAAACATTCCATACTCATGGATTGGAAGAAGAAGAAATATTGCTAAAATGTCTATGCTACCCAAAGCAATCTACATATTCAATGCAATCCCTATCAAAATACTATCCGCATTTTTCACAGAACTGGAACAAACAATCCTAATAATTTGTATGGAACCATAAAAGATACCAAATAGCGACCAAACAAAACCCAAAGCTGGAGGCATCACAATTCCAGGGTTCAAGCTGTACTACAAAGCTGTAATCAACAAGACAGTAGGGTATTGGCACAAAACAGAAACATAGGTCAATGCAACAGAATAGAAAATCCAGAAATGGACGTCAACTCTATGGTCAACTAATCTTTGACAAAGCAGGAAAGAATATCCAGTGGAGAAAAGACAGTTTCTTCAACAAATGGTGCTGGGAATACTGAACAGCAACATGTAAAAGAATGAAGCTGTACCACTTTCTTAAACCATACACAAAAATAAATTCAAAATGGATGAAAGACCTAAACATGAGACAGGAAACCATAAAAATCCTGGAGGAGAACACAGGCAGCAACCTCTCTGACCTTGGATGCAGCAACTTCTTTCTAGACATGTCTCCAAAGGCAAGGGAAACAAAAATAAAAATGAACTATTGGGACCTCATCAGGATAAAAAGCTTCAGCACAGCAAAGGAAACAGTTAACAAAACTAAAAGGCAACCTATGGAATGGGAGAAGGTATTTGCAAATGACTTACCAGATAAAGGATTAGCATCCAGAATCTATAAAGAACTTATCAAACTCAACACCCAAAAAGCAAAAATCCAGTCAAGAAATGGGAAGAAGACATAAGCAGATATTTCTCCAAAGACGACATACAAATGGCCAACAGATAGATGGAAATATGCTCAACATCACTCACCATCAGGGAAATACAAATCAAAACCAAATGAAGTACCACCTCACAGCTGTCAGAAAGGCTAAAATCAACAAGGCAGGAAACAACAGGTGTTGGTGAGGATGCAGAGAAAGGGGAACCCTCTCACACTATTGGTGGGAATGCAAACTGGTGCAGCCATTGTGGAAAACAGTATGGCGGCTCCTCAAAGTTAAAAATAGAGGGACGCCTGGGTGGCTCAGTGGGTTAAGCCTCTGCCTTTGGCTCAGGTCATGATCTCAGGGTCCTGGGATCAAGTCCCACATCGGGCTCTCTGCTCGGTGGGGAGCCTGCTTCCCCCTCTCTATCTGCCTGCCTCTGCATACTTGTGATCTCTGTCAAATAAATAATTAAAATCTTAAAAAAAAAAAAAAAGAAAAACTACCCTACAATCCAACAATTGCACTACTAGTTATCCATCCAAAGGATACAAACATACTGATTCCAAGGGGCATATGCACCCCCAATGTTTATAGCAATGTCCACAATAGCCAAAATATGGAGAGAGCCCAGATGTCCATCGACAGAAGAATGGATATAGAAGATGTGGCATATTTATACAATGGAAAATTACTCAGCTATCAAAAAGAATGAAATCTTGCCATGCAAAGACATGGATAGAACTAGTGGGTATTATGCTAAGCAAAATAAGTCAATAAGAGAAAGACAAATATCATAGGATTTTACTCATATGTGCAATTTAAGAAATAAAACAGATGAACATAAGGAAAGGGAAGGAAAAATAAAATAAGATGGAAACAGAGAGGGAAGCAAATCATAAGAGACTCTTAACTCTAGGAAACAAACTGAGAGTTACTAGAGGGGAGGTGGGTAGGAGGATGGGGTAACTGAGTGATGAGCAATAAGGAGGGCACCTGAGGTAATGAACACTGGTGTTATATGCAACTGATGAATCACTAAATCCTACCCCTGATACTAATAATACAGTATATGCTAACTTAATTGAATTTAAATTAAAAATTTAAAAATAAAAACACTTTCACCTTCATGAAAGAAAAAAATATACTCAGATTGATAAAGTATAAAGAACATCAAGGGAATTATTATCCAAATACAGGATAACACCACCTCTCCAGAAGAGGGAGAAGGTTGCAATTAGGGAGGTGAACACAGAGAGCTTCAAAGTTACTGGAAATGTTCTATTTCCTGGGCACCTGGGTGGCTCAGTTGGTTAAGGGTCTGAATTTTGACCTCAATTCAGGTCTTGATCTCAGGGTTGTGAGATCAAGCGCCCTACTTAAAAATAAAAAATTAAAAAAATAATAATAAAAAGTTTATTTCTTAAACTAGGTGTTTGCTATTCTTCTTTATCCTATATACTCTGCCATGTATGATATTAAGAGTAAAAAAAAATAAGAGGGGCCATCGGGGTGGCTCAGTCGGTTAAGCATCTGCCATCAGCTCAGGTCATGATCCCAGGGTCCTGGGATCAAGGCCTGCACTCGGCTCTCTGGGAGCCTGCTTCTGCTTCTCCCTCTCCCACTCCCCCTGCTTCTGCTCTCTCTGTCAAATAAATAAATAAAACCTTTAAAAATATATATATATGACGCAGTATACGGTTAAATGTCAAATGGATGTTTCAAAATCTCAAATAAATCTTTAAGTTTAGAAAAAGAAAATACAACTGTATAACCTAAATAAGGTCTAAAAAAGAATGACAGATTTAGTCATTTAAAAGAAAAGACAGAGGGCATTTGAGAATTGGGAATGAACAGCTCATGTACAAGAGACCAGAAACTGACGGACCTGACTGAGAAGAGGAAAGTTAGATTGAAAAGTTAGGCTAGGGCCAGCTTATGAGATGCTTAAATGCTGGGTCAAGAAGTTTGGACCTGATCTTTAAATAGTGCAGAACCCAAGACAATGGCATGGGGAAAGTGGTATACTAGAATTAATGAGATGATAAGGATCAACTAGTAGGGAGACAGGAGCCTAGAAAAATCAGTTACAGCGATGTATGTACCACTATATTTATTGCAGTATTGTTTCCAATAGCCAAGATACAGAAGCAACTCAAGTGTCCATCCACAGATGAATGGATAAAGAAGATTTATAAATGTATATACATACAATGGAATATTACTCAGCCATAAAAAAGAATGAACTCTTGCCATAAGCAATAATAGATGTATCTAGAGATTATAATGCTAAGTGAAATAAGCCAGCAAAAGGCAAATACCGGGGTGCCTGGCTGGCTCAGTGGGTTGAAGCCTCTGCCTTCGGCTCAGGTCATGATCTCAGGGTCCTGGGATCGAGCCCCACATCTGGCTCTCTGCTCAGCAGGGAGCCTGCTGCCTCCACTCTCTCTGCCTGCCTCTCTGCCTACTTGTGATCTCTGTCTGTCAAATAAATAAATAAAATCTTAAAAAAAAAAAAAGGCAAATACCATATAACTTCACTCATTTGTGGAATTTAAGAAAACAAATGAAGGAAAAAAAGAGACAACCAAAGAAACAGACTCTTAAATATAAAGAACTGCTGGTTGCCAGAGGGGAGGAGGGAGGAGAATGGGTGAAATAGGTGAAGGGGCTTAAAAGTATATTTATCACTATGAGCACTGAGCAATGTATAGAATTATTTAAGTCACTATAATGTACACTTGAAACTAATATAACATTATATGTTAATTATACTAGAGTTAAAATATATGTACTTACAGAACTTATAGATGTGAGATGTCAGGGAAGATAATCATAGTCTAAACTAGGAGGATAATGGAAGATTAAGTTTACTCCAAAAAACTTCAGGATGAAAGACTCAAGAGTTTGGTCTTCAGAATAGGCAGCGAGAGAAAAAGAGATGCAAAGATTACTCCAATTTTGAAGCTAAACTGAGAAAATGATTAACAGCAATATTTGCAAAACTAGGGAAATCACAGAGAAAACTGGTTTTGAAAAAAGACCATTCATTAATTTATATAATAAATATGCCAGGCAGAGTGTGATACCTTCCCCTCAGGGAACAGCTTATGGGTCCCACCTTTTTTTTTTTAAAAACAGTTACACATTTTTAATAGGCAAAGAGAAACTACATAGTTCTTTGCAGGAAATAAAAGCTTTTATAGCTTTTAATGCAACAACAATTTCTAAGTCCCACTTTTAAAAGAAAGAGTACTATAATAAAATACTGAGCTGCTTTTCAAAATAAACTGAAAGAGGCAACAATGCAAAAATGAGGCTGTTTAGTAAAAGATCCTGAGTAAAGGAGTGGAATCACTCTTTCACTGAAAGCTCCTTGAGGACAGAATTTATCACTGACTCTTTGCATCCGCCCACAGTGCTGAGCACACTGTAGTGAATGATCACTACAAAATAGATATTCAAATGATGGCTAAAGGAACAGAAAAGAGTGAGGGTTGACTCAAGAAAAACAAAGTAGGAATGCCCTACCCAAGCCTCCACCCAGCATACCTAGAGGATCTACCCCTGTCACCCCGGCTGAAAGGCAGCCTGGTTATCTGGGTACCTCTTTAGGAGATCTAAAATACCAATGGAAAAACAGAAAGGAAATCAATTCTTATGAAAACATACATTGAAATTCTGCTCCCCACATTCCTCCCTGGTAAGATTATCCCCAACCCTAACCTTAAAGGCAGCAAGGCAGAATGTAATTTTTACTTTGTATGGTTTGGGCTAATGCTAATTAAAGATACTCAAGGGCATTCTTTCCTTTTAGATCATTAAAAGATATTTTTCAGGTTAAAAGTAATTTAAAAGCCTGGTGGCACTTGGCTGGCTCAGTAGAGCATGGGACTCTTGATCTCAGGGTCAGCAGTTCAAGCCCTACAGTGGGTGTAGAGCTTGCTTACATGCATACATACATACATACATACATAGTGCTTGTACCATTAAAAAAAGTAATTTAAAAACCTGGATCTTAATAGTTACTCCATTTGCCATACCACTGTTACCTATACCCAGAGAACAGAGAAATGCAAAAGAGAGCTGCCTGAAAAGTGAGAAGACCGATGCACAGGTGCTCCAAGTAGTTGCCTGGGACTGGGCTATTACCTCTAGGTTCCCCCAACAGTTCAGATAATTACACACAGCCCCAACTTATCCAATATAGCTAAACAGAGGACAATGAAGCTGATTTTTAAAAGAATAAATCTTATGAAAGTGCTTTAAGAACATCTCTTTCTCAAAAAGTTAGAACAGGAGTGAATGCCTCAACACTGGCCAAAGTAGTATTATAGTTAAGAGCTCAGGCTTTGGCTCCAGACAGACATGGGTTAAATCTCAACTCTCCCAGTAAACAGCCCTGTAACCACCACTGTTACTACATCTCCCTACTTTGGGATGACTGGGTGGCTCAGTCAGTTAAGCATCTGCCTTTCACTCAGGTCATGATCCCAGAGTCCTGGAATTAAATCCCACATCAGGCTGCCTGCAGCTCCCCCTGCTCACTCATGCTCTCTCCAATAAATAAAATCTTAAAATATATATATATATATGTATGTATACACACACACACACATACTTTGTACAGCAGTATTACCTTCCTTAAGATTTGACTATGGGGTAGCTTCGGATGGTAGCTTTCCTTCCTATAACTATACCCTGATCCCTTTGATTGGAACTGTATTTTCCCTAATAGCCTCAACCACTAATTTTTAATGTAGAGCTTTCTAGATGGTCAATCTCATTCATTATCTTTGAATCTTCTGAATTTCCTTCTTTGAGAACAACAGTATGTTGAAGCGCTAGCAGTTCAACAACCCATGCCCTGAACTTTATCAGTGGAAGTAAAGAGCAATGGGACAAAAGCAGAGAAAACTGGACTGTAGGTAGAACATACAAACCTCTCTTGTATAAAACTGGTGCTTTCTTTAAAATCCCAAATTCTGGGATGCCTGGGTGGCTCAGCTGATTAAGCAGCTGTCTTCAGCTCAGGTCATGATCCCAGAGTCCTGGGATCGAGCCCCACATCCAGCTCCCGGCTCAGGGGAGAGCCTACTTCTCCCTCTCCCTCTGCCTGCTGCTCTACCTACTTGGTGCTCTCTCTCCCTCTGTCAAATCAACAAAATCTTAAAAAGAAAAATCCCAAGTTCTGGGACACCTGACTAGCTCAGTTAGTAGAGCACTCAACTCTTGATATCAAGGCTGTGAGTCTGAGCCCCACAACGGGTGCAGCGATTACTTAAAAATAAAATCTTTTATTTATTTATTTGTCAGAGAGAGAGAGAGAGAGATCACAAGTAGGCAGAGAGGCAGGCAGAGAGGCAGGCAGAGACAGAGGGAGAAGCAGGTTCCCTGCCGAGCAAGGAGCCCGATATGGGACTCGATCCCAGGACGCTGGGATCATGACCTGAGCCGAAGGCAGCCGCCTAACCAACTGAGCCACTCAGGCATCCCAAAAATAAAATCTTTAATAAAAAATAAATAAAAATAAAATTCCAAATTCTATACACTGGAGACAATATGGAGCTAAGCACAGCCTATTAGCAACAAATTAAGTACCAAAAAAAAAAATTTTTTTTAAGATTTTATTTATTTATTTGACAGACAGAGATCACAAGTAGGCAGAGAGGCAGGCAGAAAGACAGGGGGAAGCAGGCTCCCTACTGAGCAGAGAGCCTGATATGGGGCTAGATCCCACGACCCTGGAATCATGACTTGAGCCAAAGGCAGAGGGTTTAACCCAGAGCCACCAAGGACCCCCAGTACCAAAAAAAAATTCTGACCTGAAGGAGGCCCACAAAGGTACCCTGCCCATGCTCACCACTCCCACTTCTTTATCTAAACTCAGGGATCTTTATCCATGTTGTAGTGGATTTTGCATAGAGGGGGAAAAAGGGAAAACAATTTTTTTCATTTGCATTTGGCCTTTTTAGCACCATTATTACTACCATCCTAGTTTAGTCAGGAAAGACTAAGTCCCAACCAATTTCTCTGCTTCAGGTCTCTCCATCCCTTAAAACCTGTGCACAGCCATTAAACTAATTTCCTAAACTACCAGTTTCATTAGATCACTCCCCACCTCAAAAACTCTTAACAGCTCGCAATAATATGCACTGGAAAAACCCAACTAACATTCAAAGCCCAGGCTAGCATTATCCTACTTTTATAGTACACGATTTGTTTCCTCCTAATTCCCCCACAAATTCTCTAAGGCTCCAACTAGACTAATCTGGTCACTGCCCGTCCCCGACCCGAAAACCCTGCGTGCCTGGGCTGGATTACACCCACCACTGTTCATCCTCTCACCCACTTTCTGCTTTTCCTTTAAAGGCCAGCCCAGCCCAGCCCAGCCCCCCTCCTCTATCTCTGCCCTAAATTGTGCTCCCAAAGCACGCACTGCCCATACTACCCATCTTCTGACCCTAGTCAAACACATCCTTTTTAGCTGGCTATACTCTCTTGGCATCCTAATCCGCTCAAATGAAGTCAAAGTTCTTGGAAGGCAGACCACATACTTACATAGAGGGTCCATCACGGTGCCCTGCGCTTTCTAGATATTTCTAGATATTATTAAAATCAGAGGAGGGGTTCAAATGACACATCTAAGTAGGGCAAAAGCATACTGCCCGTTTCTGCCAAGTCCTCTCTATTCACAGTAAAGGACATTCAGCGTTCGCTACAAGCCTCTGTATTTCTAGTATACACTGAGCAGCGAGTAGAGAGAGCACGCCACCGGATGGCAAAAAAAACCCCGCGTCCCCATCCTGGTTTTTGCCACAAGCCCTGCAACTGGTAAATCACACAATCTCTCTGGGCCTCGGTTGTCTCAGGTGTAAAACAAGGGAGCTGCTTTGATGGATGCTAAGGTATTCTTCGGCTCTCGAATTCTCCGGGACAGGAAACCCAACACTAGTCTACTCACTAAGGCGCAGGCAGGCAAACTTTTACGGTTCCCAACGCAGGCATTTCCATATAGTAGTGGAAACTCCGTCCCCATGGAAAAAAGCAGGGCTAAGTGGAGGTTGAGAAGCGGTCTCCCTGGACGCGTATTCCTTTACCCATGGCCAGGGGTGGTCGGACTCGGGTTCCCGGCCCCTCACCGGCGGACTCCAGGAGAGTGGCACGGCAAGGCTCCCGGGAGCCGGCCGGAGTCAGTCCGTCCGCGCCCGCGCCCGCCGCACTTGTGACACACGCCCCGTGACCCTGGGTCACAGTCCCCGTCCGCCCTCACCGGCCCGAGGGGCGCCCTCCTCTCCCGGCAAGGCCCCGCGCTCCCGCCCGGCCGGCCGCCCTTCCGGGCCCCAGGGCGGCCTCTGCGCGGGCGTCCGGGCCCCAGGCCGGCGGGACTGGCGGCGTGAGGGGCGGCGGCGGCGGCTTTAAGTGCTGAATCACCACTTTGCAACCCGAGCCCCAAACCACCGTGACCCGCGGGCCCCGAGGGCCCGGGTGCTCCGCTCCGCTTACCCACAGAGGCGCTCCGGGAACAGCAGGCGGGCGCCGAGGACAGAGCGGAAGGTGCTGGGCCGCGCCGAGTGCAGCAGCCACGCTAGCCCGTACCGCATACCCCAGCGCAGCCGCCGGGAGCACCGCGGACGCTTCCTTCTTGCGCCGGGAGCCGGCCCTGCCCACTGCGCATGCTCAGTCCGCCGTGCCGCGCCGCCTCCCGGGAGCCGCTGAGCAGCCGGCGCTCCGGGTTTTGCCGGGAACCCGACAGGGTGGGGGTGGCAGGCGTCCCCGGCCCCAGCCAGCGAGCTGGACGGAGTCTGGCCGGGGAGCGGCGGAAGCCCAGCAACTCGGCTTTCCCAGGCTGAGGGTTACCGGCCGGGTCATGCGGGGCGCACATGGGAGGGCGGCGAGGTGTACCTGGCTAAGCGCATGGGGTGGGAGGGGGGGGGCAGAGCCTCACGAATACTGTGAGAGCGCAAGGGGCCATGTTTGCGGAGGCGCCCCCATTGGCTGTCGTCCTGGGCGGTGCAGGTGTTGGAAAGAAATCCGAGGACTAGGCGGCCTCACGCGAACGTCTCCTCTGTGCGCGCGCGGTCCGCGGGCTCCCTCTAGAGCGCAATGGGGACGTGGGACCCGGGGGGATTTAGATCGGGGCGAGGAGTGGGGGCACCAGAGGGAGGCGAGGACCCTGGGGGAATTTAGCGGCCCCTCACAGAGCCCGGGGGAGATGGGACTGGCCACGGCGAAGAAAGGCTTCGGTGGACTTTCAAATCCAGAGTAGAAACTCCTACTCCGTACTACTGCCGTATTAAAACACCACACATATATAATACTTCTCCTTTTGTCAGTGTACTTTAATCATTTTTTATAACACAAGAATCTTTCCCCTGATGGCTTTATGGTGGTGTGCATCCAAAAACAACCTAATAGTTGTTAGGGATCTGACTTTCGATTACATTTGCATTTTACGAGGGTTTTTAGGGCAAAGTGCAATTAAGGATAGCGACTCCCTAACTTGAGTACCTTTAGGTTTCCGTTGTGGGGGACCTAAGGCTGCAGTCATACCCAATGCTTTGAATCCCCTTATTGCTTCAAATAGGAATTCAGGAGGAGGTTCCCTTAATTAAATGGACGCTTCATTAAAGAGCTACAGGGATTCTTTCTTTCTTTTTTTTTTTTTTAAATACAGTTTCAGCTAAAGGCAAACGTTGGATGGGTGGAAACTGAGGTGCTGAAGATGAGGAACCACTCCAAGTGCAATGTAGGGTAAAATTCCGCAGTATTACATTCTAGCTTCAATCCACCTCTAGTGTCCTGCAGCTGCCATAACAAATTATCACAAGAGGAATGTATTCTCTCACAGTCTGGAGGCCAGAAGTCCAAAATCAAGGTATTGTCAGGGAGGCACTCCCTACGGAGGATCTTAGGGGAGAATCCGTTCTTTGCTACTTTCAGCTTCTTTTGGATGCCAGTTTCCTTGGCTTATGGCCACATCACTCCAATCTCCGCCTCCATCTTCACATTGCTTTCTCCTCTGTGTATCTTTTCTTCTGTCTTTTGCAAGGACATTTGTCATTGGATTTAGGGTACAATCACATAATCCAGGATTATCTCATCTCATCCTTAACGTGATTGCATCTGCAAAGATACTTTTTCCAAACAATGTAACACAGGTTCCTGGGATTAGGACATGGACAGTACCTTAGGGGCCACCACTCAACTCAGTACCCCACATTTCCAGCTTCTATCCCTACCCTCTACTAACAGCAATTCACACAGCTGTCACAACAAATTAATGCTTATAGCAATAGTAACTTGTCAGATCTCTAGCAACTTTCAAGCCCAGTTGAAATAATGTTGCCTTAACAAAACTTTCCCTCACATAACTTATTGGAAGTAACCACTCTCTGATCTGAGCTGCCAGAGTAGTTTGCCTCTCTCCAAAGGCATTTATTTGATTTTTAACCTTCCATGCTTGTAAGAAGCAGTAGATTATAAATGATGTCTTGGACATTTTTGTATCTCACCTGGCAGCAAGCACAGTGCTTAGTTAACACTTGTCAACTGCGTGTTTGCTGAGTGTGATTAAGCCTGTAGATGTAACTACCATTCATAGGAAATACAGGGTATAAGCATGTTAAATCACACCATAATTGTACAATCAGCTAAATTTAGAATGTTTGGAACCCTACAGGAAAAGTGACTGAATTGAAAAATAAGAAAGGAAGGAGAAACCTATGCTTTAAAGGAGACTTAGAATAGACAAGTTATTACAAGTTGTTCATAAACTTTTATATGAAAATGCAAAAGGTTAGGAAGACCCAAGCCTGTCTGGAAGAAGAATCTGGAACACTTATAGTACCAAGTATTAGGAGTTACTATTAAGCTATAGTATTTGAGGTCATATGATAATGGCATCAGGGCAGACAAATGGTCCATGGAAAACTATTTGGTAAGATCTCTTAAAGCTGCATATATGCATAAGCTATGACCTAGCAATTCAACTTCTAATTATATAGTTAACAGAAATGTAAACATGCATCCACAAAAATACATATACTAGAATGTTTACAGCAGCACAATCAATAATAATCCCAAACTGGAAACAATCTAAAGCATAACAACAGTAAAATACACAGGAAAAATAAAGTGGGGGATATTGACACAATGGAATACCATACAGCAATGAAAATGAACAGAGGGGAAAACTACACCTAAAAATATGGACATCTCTCACAAACATGGTGAAAGAAGCCAGACCCAAAAGAGTATTTACTCTATAAGTCCATTTATATAAAGTTGAAAATCAGGCCAAACTAATCTGCAGTATAGTCAGATTAGTGGTTAAGAAGAACAAAGGGGGTTAGGGGGGTATGTTTTAAGTGGTTGTATTCCGTTTTTGAAAATAAATTGAGCTGTACACATGATTTATTTACTTTTCTGCTTGGAGCACTTCAGTAACACCTTCAAAAGATAGTATTTAAAAATGCAAAACAGGGGAGCCTGGGCGGCTCAATGGGTTAAAGCCTCTGCCTTCGGCTTGGGTCATGATCCCAGGGTCCTGGGATCTAGCCCCACATTGGGCTCTCCATTCAGCAGGGAACCTGCTTCCCCCTCTCTATCTGCCTGCCTCTCTGCCTACTTGTGATCTCTGTCTGCCAAATAAATAAATAAAATCTTTAAAAAAAGATTAAAAAAATAAAAATAAAAATAAAAATGCAAAACAGGGGGACATCTGGCTGGCTTAGTTGGTAGAGCATGTGACACTGGGTCTGAGGGGTTGTGAGTTCAAGCCGCACATTTGGTGGGGAGGCTACTTAAAATTTAAAAAATAAAAAAATACATTAACTGAATTATATGTTTGGTTTTTATTTGAATCCTAATTTGAGCAGACCTGTTATGAAAAAGGAACATTTATGAGAGATTTAGAAAAGTAAGAATAGTGAGTAGATATTTGATGATATTAAATAATCATGTTACTTCTGATGGTGTGTTAATGGCTGTGGGTTTTTCTTTTTAGAGTTCTTTGAGATGTGTACTATAATAAATAATAATAAATAATGCAATAATAAATAATGCAATGCCTGGGATTCAATTCAGATAATTCAGTGGAGGATGAGGGAGGAGGGGAATATATAGATAAAACAATATTACTGGCCATGAACTGATGATTATGGAAGCTGGATAATGAATGTTGGGGTGGGGGGCATTATACTATTCTCTTTGCCTTTGTGTCTGTTTGAAGTTTTCCATGACAAAAAGTTTTATGCCGTGGCTGGCTGACTCAGTCAGTAGAGCATGTGGCTCTTAATCTCTGGGTCATGAGTTCAAGCCCTGTACTCGGCATGGAATCTACTTAAAAGTTTTATAATGTATGGTAGTTTTAAATACAGTACTATGGTAATAAAATACCTAAAAGCAACATGAATTTTTAAAGATGTTTATATAAGTGATTTATTAATTATAAATATGTTCTTTAAGACTTTTTTTTTTTTTAAAGATTTTATTTATTTATTTGTCAGAGAGAGAGAGAGGGAGAGAGAGCGAGCACAGGCAGACAGAATGGCAGGCAGAGGCAGAGGGAGAAGCAGGCTCCCTGACGAGCAAGGAGCCCGATGTGGGACTTGATCCCAGGACGCTGGGATCATGACCTGAGCTGAAGGCAGCTGCTTAACCAACTGAGCCACCCAGGCGTCCCTTAAGACTTTTTCTAAATGACTTACTTGCTAGTCCTTGAAGGTAAGTTTGAGTCACTTTATGGACAATACTTGAAATATTAATGCAAAAATCTATAACTCGTATTTTCCACAGTTACAACTACTCTTGATTTATCCACTCAACAAATATGGGCCCACCCCTTGTTTTATATGTTGAGGATACACCAGAAGAAAGAGCAACCACATTTCTATTTTTGTGGGTTTTACATTATAGCAAGAGAAAGAAACAAGTAAACTAATAATTATATAAGATAATTACATAATATAATTAAAATAATATTAGGGTGGGGCGTCTAGGTGGCACAATAGATTAAAGCATCTGACTCTTGGTTTTGGCTCAGGTCATGATATCAGCATCCTGGGATCAAGACTGTGATGGACTCCCTGCTCAGCATGGAGTCTGCTTTAGATTCTCCCTCTCCCTCTACCCCTCCCGTTCGTGCATTCCCTCTTTCTCTCTCTCAAATAATTAAATAAATAAATCTTTAAAATAATAATAAAGTTAACCAGGGGGTTTTTATGCTAACTCCACCCAAGTAGCACTTCTGGGACTTTCCCTCTATTGTCACTACTGTCCATCCGTAGGGGGAGGTGGCAAGTTCTCACCAGCTGTATTAAGGAAGCTGTTTAGGTGGGAGATCAGCAAAAACCTAGAGCATAGGGTTCAATGGGCTGCATAGGCTGCTGTCAATGGAGAGCCAGCTTCTGTGGTCCTCCTTATGGGTTAACCCCTGCGCCCCACCACCACCACCAGAACCTCTCTTAGGATTTCTTCTCTCTCTCTCTCTCTCTCTCTCTCTCTCTCCAGTTCCTATTCTCCATCATCTTTTTCCTAAATCCCTTTTATCCCATCTAATGTTCCAGCCAGGAGTTTCTCGAGTTTGAAAGTTGTGGAGGGGCAGTCATCTACTTCTTCTTATGTCATTGTCTTACTTAGGACTCTTCTCAGGACTTTCCCTTAAAAGCCTAGTTTGAGGGGCGCCTGGGTGGCTCAGTGGGTTAAAGCCTCTGCCTTCGGCTCAGGTCATGATCCCAGAGTCCTGGGATCGAGCCCCACATCGGGCTCTCTGCTCAGCAGGGAGCCTGCTTCCCTCTCTCTCTCTGCCTGCCTTTCTGTCTACTTGTGATCTCTCTCTCTGTCAAATAAATAAATAAAATCTTAAAAAAAAAAAAAGCCTAGTTTGAAAGTTGCAAACACTGAATATCGCCTTTTCTCTTTGCTTTCCTGCTGTAAGAATCCTAATTCGCTTGGACATCTTTGGTCTCTAGGAAAGGGTTCTGAGGTATGACAAAGAAAGAAAAAACTGAAGAATACAATTTCAACATCTTTTGCTATGTGGAAAAAGAAATTGCGTTTCATGAAAGAGGTCTGGGGGCTACTTCAGATAGAGTGTTTGGGGAAGGGGGCGTTTCCTCTGAGGAAGCAAACTTTAAGTTGTAACTTGAAAGGTAAGAGGGAACCAGTTACAGGAACAGGTAAGGGAAAGATTCCAGACAGTGGGGAAATATCAGTTGCAATGGTTTGGGAGAAGAGAGAGTCTGGCATAATCTGGCATCTGCCAGAAGGCCAGAGAACTAGAAACCTCTTCTTTCCTGTTCTCTCACAGCTAACCTTTGCTACTGAGATTCTACTATTAGGACACTACAGCAACCCAGATTTGGATTTGGGGAACTCTACATGTAAGCATTTTGGGATTTTTTTTTTAATAGACTTATAAACAGTTCATAAACTCTGTTTTTTTCCTCAGTTTATAAGGACATGCAGACACACTGTTTATTCTCTTTGACATTCATAACATAGAACCTAACATGGCTCGGGCAACTATGGAAAAAGATAGCTAAAGTTAAGGGCTCCTCGACTGTTTACTAAAGATTTGCATACATGTTGCTCAAGAGCCTTAAAAGAGCATACAACTAAAAATATTTATGAAGAACTTTCAAGGGCTTGGAAGAATGCTTATGATAAATAAAAATTCAAGGTGCAAAATTACATATTTAATTATAATCTCAATTATGAAAAATATAGATAATTGGAAAGAAATACATCAAAATATTAATATTGGTAATCACTAGGTGGTGGCAGTCTACTATCCACACATAGGAATTCCAGAAAGGAAAAACAGAGAAAACAAGTAGAAATGTTTGACAGATAATTTATTTATTTTTTTTAAAGATTTTATTTATTTATTTGACAGAGAGCATGAGCTGGGAGAGAGGTGGAGGTACAAGCAGACTCCCTGCTGAGCGGGAAGCCCAACTTGGGGCTTGATTCCCAGATCTGGAGATCATGATATGAGCCAAAATCAGACCCTTAACCTACTGAGCCATTCAGGTGCCCTCAATGTATAATTTAAAAACATTTCCCACAACTGAAGGAAATGAGTCACCAGACTGAAAGATTCACCAAATGCTCAGCCCAATAGGTGAAAACAGACACACACCAAGACATGTCATTACAGAATTACAACACACTGAAGGGAAAGAACAGACTGTTTAAAGTTCCACAGAGAGAGAGGGGAAAAAAAAAAAAAAAAGAGGCCACACACAAATGATCAGGAATTGGAATGGCTTTGGACTTCTTAGCAGAAGCAGAAACTAGAAAACTCTGTCTTCAAAATTCTGGGGCAAAAATGCCCTTGCACTAATGGTGACACAAAGGCCACAGAGCTCCCAGTCTTCAGGAACTACTTGCAGTTGTATAAATCAGCATCTCAGAAGTAACCTGTATAAATCAAAGCCCGGAAGGTTCTCCACACATGTTTTTCCCTGTGTGAAACCCCTGGACCTCTTCATATCCTAGAGTGTGAATGTGGGAGGGATTTGCAATGGTAATCAAGACTGATTTTTCCAGGTGGAAGAACTCGGGGTCATATTTTTTTTTCAGGGTCATATTTAATATATGATATTTCTTATACAAACCACCCATGTTTGTAAAATCATATCTACTATAATAATTAATAGGGTAAATTTTAAAAACATAAAGTTGCAGTAATAATCACAGATATAAACTAGTATCTTTGATGACAAAAATGCTAATGAATTCGCGGGTTATGTAAAACACTCATTGTCCAGATTACTAGTACTTCCCAAAAAGTTGCAAATAGAAAGTCCAAGACAGTAGCAAACATTTGTCATCATTCAATTATTCAGAAAGGCCTACCTACTTGCTTAGAAGGAAATACAGGGAGAACAAAATGCAAATTCATATTTCAGTAAAATGCAGTTCTGTACTAAGATAGTAGGATGCCTATTAAAAATGCTTTTGTTTGTTGTCAAGGTAAGAATAAAGCTCTGTGAAATTATTAGAATCTTTTTCCCCCAAGGGATCAAAGCCTTTATTTTTATTTTTAAAAACTTATAAAGATTTTATTTTTATTTTATTATTTTTTAAGATTTTATCTGACTGAGAGAGAAATCACAAGTAGGCAGAGAGAGAGGGATGTGGGGCTCCATCCCAGGACCCTGAGATCATGACCCAAGCCAAAGGCAGAGCCTTAACCCACTGAGCCAGCCAGGCGCCCAAGATTTTATTTTATTTTTTTTATAAAGATTTTATTTATTCGTTTGACAGATCACAAGCAGGCAGAGAAGCAGGCAGAGAGAGAGGAGGAAGCAGGTTCCCCACTGAGCAGAGAGCCCCGATGCGGGGCTCGATCCCAGGATCCTGGGATCATGACCTGACCCGAAGGCAGAGGCTTTAACCCACTGAGCCACCCAGATGCCCCCAAGATTTTATTTTTAAGTAATCTCCACACCTAACATGGAGCTCAGACTCATAACCCCAAATCCAAGAGTCACATACTCCACAGGCTGAGCCAACCAAGCACCACTGGTTTATTTATTTGTTTGTTTGTTTTTTAAAGATTTTATTTATTTATTTGTCAGAGAGAGAGAGAGAGGGAGAGCACAGGCAGACAGAGTGGCAGGCAGAGGCAGAGGGAGAAGCAGGCTCCCCGCCGAGCAAGGAGCCCGTTGTGGACTCAATCCCAGGACGCTGGGATCATGACCTGAGCCGAAGGCAGCGGCTTAACCAACTGAGCCACCCAGGCGTCCCAGTTTGTTTGTTTGTTTTTGAGCAGTTTCAGATTAACCAAAAAGATGAGGAAAGGAATATAGATATCCCATATATTCCTGGTCCCACACATACATAGCCTCCCCTATTATCAATATTCATCCACCATCAATTTATTACAATGGATGAACCTACATTGACACATCATTATCACCCAAAGTCCTTAGTTTACATTAGGGCTCACTCTTGGTATTGTACGTTCTTTTTTTTTTATGATTTATTTATTTATTTATTTGAGAGCGAGAGAGTTGGGGGGAGGGTCAGGAGAAGAGGGAGAAAGAGACTCTCAAGCAGACTCCCTGCTGATCAAAAGCCTGATCCAGGATTGTACAGGGCTCCAGTATTGTACAGTCTATGGGTTTGGACAAATGTATAATGACATACATTCACCATTATAGTATAGTACGTAGCATTTTCACTGCCCTAAAAATCCTCTATGCTAGGGGTTCTTGGGTGGCTCAGTCAGTTAAGTGGCCAACTCTTGATTTGGGCTCAGAGTTGTGAGATCTAGCCCCACTTTGGGCTCTGTGCTGGGTGTGGAGCCTGCTTAAGATTCTCTTTCTTCTCCCTCTGCCTTCGTATAGATACCCTATACGCTGGGTATCTCATTATTGTTTCAATGTGCATTCAATGTGCATTTCCCCGATGACACGACACGGAGCATATTTTCATATGCTTATTTGGCATCTGTATATCTTCTTTGCTCAGGTCTCCGTTAAGGTCTTTAGGCTGTTTGCCAGCCCTCTCCCCAGCTTTACTGAGGTGTAATTGACCAAATTATATTTAAAGTGTCCAATGTGGCAGCACTTGGGGCTGGCTCAGTAAATGGAGGATGTGACACTTGATCTCAGGGTTGTGAGTTCAAACGCTTGCTGGATGTAGAGATTACTTAAAAATAAAATCTTAGGGGTGCCTGGGTGGCTCAGTGGGTTAAGCCTCTGCCTTCAGCTCAGGTCATGATCCCAGGGTCCTGGGATCGAGCCCCACATTGGGGTCTCTGCTCGGCAGGGAACCTACTTCCTCCTCTCTCTCTGCCTGCCTCTCTGCCTACTTGTGATCTCTTTCCCTCTGTCAAATAAATAAATAAAATCTTTTTAAAAAAATAAAATAAAATCTTAAAACTGGGGTGCCCGGGTGGCTCCAGTTGGTTAGGCATCTGACTTCACCTCAGGTCATGATCTTGGGTGGAGACCCATGTTAGGCTTTGTGCTCAGTGGAGAGTCTGCTTCTCCCTCTCCCTCTGGCCCTTCCCCACTCAGGCTTGTGTTCTCTTTCTCTCTCTCTCTCAAATAAATAAAACCTTTTTTAAAATCTAAAAAAAAAACCCAAAAATCATATTGAATTTTTCTTCTTGAGATATAATTCATATACTACAAAATTTGCAATTTTAAGATTTTATAGAGAGAGGGAGAGATAGCACACACACGCAATGTGGTGATGTGTGTATGTATACATCGTGAAAAGAGTCCTTCCATTGATATGGGCCCATTTATAACTGAGTTTTCTTATTTTTGAGTTTTGAGTTTTCTTTGCATTTTTGGTATAATAGTCCAAATACATCTTTTGCTAATATTTTCTCCAGTCTGTGGCTTGTCTTTTCTTTCTCTTGATATCTTTCACAGAGCAGAAAATTTTAATTTTAATGTAATCCAGTTTACTGATTATTTCTTTCATGGATTGTACCTTTGATGTTGTATCTAAAAAATCATCACCAGGGGTGCCTGGATGGCTGAATAGGTTAAAGCCTCTGCCTTTGGCTCAGGTCATGGTTCCAGGGTCCTGGGATTGAGCCCTGCACTGGGCTCAATGCTCAGCAGGGAGCCTGCTTCCCTTCCTCTCTCTCTGCCTACTTGTGATCTCTGTCTGTCAAATAAATAAATAATCTTTAAAAAAAAAAGAGTCATCACCAAATCCAAGGCCATCAAGATATTTTTCTATATTGCCTTCTAGGAGTTTTATAGTTTTGTAGTTTTTATAGTTTTATGTTTATGCAGAATTTTGAGTTAATTTTTATAAAGGGTATAAGGTTTGTGTCTAGATTAATTTTTTTTGCCAAAAGCACTTTTTATATTTATTTTTAATAAGATTTATTTATTTTAAAGAGAGAGAGAGAGCACAAGTGGGAGGGGCAGAGGGAGAGGGCAAAAGAATCTCAAGCAGACTCCACACTGAGCATGGAGCCAGAGGCTGGCTTCAATCTTACCACCCCAAGACCATGACGAGCTGAAACCAAGAGTTGGATGCCTAACCGACTACATTATCCAGGTGCCCCAGCACTTTTTAAAAATTATTATCATATGGTATCACATATGCTTTTGATACTCTTTTCCTTTTTTAAAGATTTATGTATTTATTACAGAGAGAGAGGGAGTGCACGAGTGTGGTGCGGGGGCAGAGAATCGCAATCGGACTCCATGCTGAGCTTGGAGCCTGACTTGGGGCTTGATCTCACCATGCCAAGATCACAACCTGAGCTGAGACCAAGAATCAGACACTCAACCAACTGCGCCACCCAGAAGCCCCAGTCCTAGCAATTTTTATATTTAAAAATGAATCTACAGGGTGCCTGGGTGGCTCAGCGGGTTAAGCCTCTGCCTTCAGCTCAGGTCATGATTCCAGAGTCCTGGGATCGAGTCCCACATCGGGCTCTCTGCTCAGCAGGGAGCCTGCTTCCCCTCCCCTCTCTCTCTGCCTACTTGTGATCTCTCTCTCTGTCAAATAAATAAATAAAATCTTAAAAAAAAATGAATCTACAGAGAGAAGGTAGGAGTATTTCCATTTCAAATAACAAAAACCACATTGATATTTTATTATTGAGATATAATTCATATACCACACAATTTGCCATTTTAAGTTTTGTTGTTTTTTTTTTTTGAGAGGGGGAGAAAGAGAGAGAGAGTGCGCACCCATGAGCAAGGGGTGGGGGGCAGAAGGAAAGAGAGAGAGACTTTTAAGCAGGCTCCACACCTAGTCCAGAGCCCAGCACGGAGTCACACGGGTCTCAATCTCACAACCCTGAGCTCATGACATGAGCCAAAATCAAGAGTTGGATGCTTAACTGACAGAGCCACCCAGGTGCCCCTGCATAGAAATTTTTATGTGGATATTTGTTTGTTTTTTTTTTTTAAAGACTGTCATTGGAATTTTTTTTTTAAGATTTTATTTATTTATTTGTCAGAGAGAGAGAGAGAGAGAGCGAGCACAGGCAGACAGAGTGGCAGGCAGAGGCGGAGGGAGAAGCAGGCTCCCCACAGAACAAGGAGCCCGATGTGGGACTCGATCCCAGGATGCTGGGATCATGACCTGAGCTGAAGGCAGTGGCTTAACCAACTGAGCCACCCAGGCGTCCCTGGATATTTGTTTTAATTCCTACTGAGTGACTACCTAGTAGTGGAATTGCTAGGTCATATGGTAAGTCTAGGAACAGCCAGGCTGTTTTGCAAAGTGGCTATGCCATTTTGCATTCCTACCAGCAATGTGGGAGGATTTCAATTTCTCTACATCCTCACAACACTTGTTATTATCTGTTGTTTTTTGTTTTTGCTTTTAATATACTAGTGAATGTGAGGCAGTATCTCCACATTGAGATTTTAAAAGTATTTTTGGAACAATTACTGATTATAAATTATAGGTTGTAGAATAAATATTAATTGGGGGACAATTATTTTATGATTATTTTAATCAGTAAAGAGCTTTTCAAAGTTCAAAATTCAGTTTTTTCTGAAGTGATTAATGAGTGTAATTAATGGAGCATCACTATCTCCGACACTAGCCTTGTTTTATGACTTCCCATAAGTATCTAAATCAATTCTATAACCCTGGGGCGCCTGGGTGGCTCAGTTGGTTAAGCATCTGCCTTCAGCTCAGGTCATGATCCCAGGGTCCTGGGATTGATACCCACTCCCGGCTCCCTGTTCAGTGGGGAGCCTGCTTTTCCCTCTCCCTCTGCCTGCCACTCCCCATTTGTGTGCAGGAGCTCTCTGTCAAATAAACAAATAAAATCTTTTTTTTTTTTTTAAAGATTTTATTTATTTATTTGACAGAGAGAGATCACAAGCAGGCAGAGAGGCAGGTAGAGAGAGAGGAGGAAGCAGGCTCCCTGCTGAGCAGAGAGCCCAACGCGGGGCTCGATCCCAGGACCCTGAGATCATGACCCGAGCCGAAGGCAGCAGCTTAACCCACTGAGCCACCCAGGCGCCCCACAAATAAAATCTTTTAAAAAAATTATATAACCCTGACAATTATACAAATATCGGAAGATTATATTTCTAATGGTTAAGAACAGAATCTATAATAAAACCACCGACAGCTAGACATCCAGAATGACAGCATATGGAAAGAAAAATTTTCACTTTTGATAAGAGAACAGAATATAACTACATTTAGACTTATTTGGGGTTTTTGCTTTAGCTTTTTCATTACTAATGAAAGCCTTTTTTTTAATCCACTAGAATATAAACCCAGGATCCTTAATCAGCACAGACTAAGACATTTAACAGCACAGCAAATGACTAAATATTTTTATGACCTCTTTCCTATGGTAGGTTGAATGGCTCCCCAAAAAGACATCAGCTTCCTAATCCTTGTGAATGTCACCTTATACAGCAGAAAAGGACATTGAAGATATGGTTAAGAATCTTGAGGGTGCCTGGGTGACTCAGTTGGTTAAGTGACTGCCTTCAGCTCAGGTCATGATCCTGGAGTCCTGGGATCAAGTCCCACATTGGGGTCCCAGCTCCACAGGGAGTCTGCTTCTCTCTCTGACCGTCTCCTCATTCATGCTCTCTCTCACTGTCTCTCTCTCAAATAAATAAATAAAATGTTTTAAAAAAAGAATCTTGATATGGGGAGATTATCCCTGATTACCCAGGTAAACCCTAAATGTAATCACATGTATGCTTATAAGAGAGAGTCAGAGGGAGATTTGACACAGAACTAAAAGGCATTAAGGCAGAGATTGCAGTGATGTGCCATAAGCCAATGAATGCTAGCAGTCACCAGAAGCTGGAAGGCATGAGGAATGGATTCTCCCCTAGAACTTCCAAAGGAGCCCAGCCCTGCTGATATCTTGATTTTGACCCTGTGGATTTGATTTCAGGTTTCTGGCCTCCAGTACTGTGAAAGAATTGATATTTGGGTTTTATCTATTTTTTGCCTATTATGAATAATACTGTGATTGAACATTTGCATACTGACTTTTATGTGACATTTTTTTCATCTCTACTGTGTGTATATCTAGGAGTGGAATTGCTGGGTCATGTGGTAAGTCTAGGAGCTGCCAGACTATTTTGTAGTTGATTTTAGACTTCTGGCCTCTAGAACTGTGAAAGAATAAACTGAAAGAAAAAATAAATTTGTTGTTTGAAACCACCAAGTTTGTGGTGATTTATTATAGCAGCCAAAGGAAACCAATACACACACCCTCTGAAAAAAAATGTGAAGTAAAAATACTTAGATTCTAGAATTCTCCATATAATCTGCCTAGCAATCAAATATCAGGGTAGAATAAAAACAAGTAAGTTCTCAAGCAATATTTCTCCTAGGCACTCTTTTTCAGGATGTGCTCCACCTAAATAATGGAATAAACTAAGAAAAAATACACAAATGAAATCCAGAAAACATATCCAACCCAGGAAAAAGGCAAAAGGAATTCTTGGGATAAAAAAAAGAAGGGGGATGCCTGGGTGGCTCAGTTGGTTAAGCCGCTGCCTTCGGCTCAGGTCATGATCCCAGCGTCCTGGGATCAAGTCCCACATCAGGCTCCTTGCTCAGTGGAAGCCTGCTTCTCCATCTGCCTCTGCCTGCCACTCTGTCTGCCTGTGCTCACTCTGACAAATAAATAAATAAAATCTTTAAAAAAAAAAAAAGAAGGAAATCCAGGGATGGCAACTGGGCTGCAACTCTAGAGAGTAAGCAATCCAATTAGAAACAACTTGAGGGCTCCTGATGGGGCTGGGTGGCTCAATTGGTTGAGTGCCTGCCTTCAGCTCAGGTCACAATCTTGGGGTCCTGGGATCGAGTCCCATGTCAGGCTCCCTGTTTGGCGGGAAGTCTGCTTCTCCCTTTGTCCCTCCCCCTGCTCATGCTCTTTCTCTATCTATCTCTGACAAATGAATAAGTAAAATCTTAAAAGAAACTAATAAATTTCTGATGTGTTGAATTGGCAGATAATTTTAGTGAGAGTCTATTGAGAGTTGTAAGAAGAATTTGGAAATGTACAAAGAAAAGTAAGCAAACAAAACTAGGCAGTTATTAACTTTAGGACAGACAAAAATAAAGAAAACATAATCCCATTAGTCTGAAATACTCAGCTATGAACATGCATAATAACCTAAATATAGATTTTTGATTTAACAAGCATTGTAAATATTGGATGTATGGGGGAGGGAAAGAGAGGGGATCATAACATTTGATAACTAAATCCTTATCTTCCATAACAGGAAGTCAGTATATAAAGTCTAAAGTTGAGTAATCAAAAGATAACAGTAGATACAAATTCCTTACAAAAATGGAAATATGTAAATAATAGAAAAAATAGCTAAAGCAAATTGAAAGTTGTTGCTTCTGGAGTATTGATCTTGAGGGATTGGGGTGGGATAAGGCAGGGAAAATACCTTTTTGTTGTAAGTCAATTATCACTATTTTAAAAAAATACTTTATTTATTTATTTGACAGAGAGACAGAGAGAGAGAGCACAAGCAAGGAGAACTGCAGGCTGAGAGAGAGCAAGAGGGAGCAGCAGACTCCTAGCTGAGCAGAGAGCCCAACATGAGACTTGATCCCAGGACCTTGGGATCATGACCCGAGCCAAAGGCAGATGCTCACCCGACTGAGCCACCCACACACCCCCAATTATTACTATTTAACTCTCAAGACAATGTCCATGCTTTATTTTAAGAAAAAAATCAATTAACATATAAGAAGTACACACACTATTGAAAGTTAAATGCCAGACCAAACACATGGGCACTGATGTTGCTTTGGTGAAATCCAGATTAACTATTCTTAGAATATAAAAAATAATTTTTAAAAAAATTTTTAAAAAAATTTTTAAACGATTTTATTTATTTGACAGACAGAGATCACAAGTAGGCAGAGAGGCAGGCAGAGAAAGACGGAGAAGCAGGCTCCCCGCCAAGCAGAAAGCCCGATGCGGGACTCGATCCCAGGATCCAAGGATCATGACCTGAGCCAAAGGCAGAGGCTTTAGCCCACTGAGCCACCCAGGCGCCCTAAAAATAATTTCTAATCATAAACTGACTTTCAAGAGAGAAGTGCTGATTAGCTTGAGTAGTTCGGGCAGTATAGTATAGTAGGGGCAGTATAAAATACCATATCAGAGAAAGCCACCTGTATGATGTAACAAAACTTAACAAATGTCTATTAGACCCTGGCTCTCTCCATTAGACTTGGTCTTGAGGTCAGGAACTGTAATACAGCCTATCTTTTCACTGCCTGGACCATAGTCAAACACCCAACAGGGTGTGATGAAAGTGAATGCATGTGCACTGAGAATAAGAACAGATAGGTGGGGGAGGTAGCAGTTAATGAACGACCTGTGATTTGGAATCAGAAAGAATTCTGAGTTCCTTCTCTGTCACTTATTAGCTGTACGAGTACAAACAATAAACCTACTTAACCTATGTATTGATAAAATAGTGAGAAATAATAGTTCCTATTTCAGAGAATTGTTGTGAAGATTAAATGAGACTATGCATACAAAACCTCTCATAGAGTCGGACACATTGTAGCTCTAGATAAATGGAAGCTATAACTCTTACCCGAGTGGAGACCCTTTAATTTCTCGCATTGACCCAAATGACCATTAATATAAACATTGTTTAGGTATTTTCTGAGGAAAAAAAGAAGAAATTAGCTTTTTTTGGTCTACTATGTACTAGCCACTTTATACATATTATTATTTTAATCTTCACTCTAATAGTAATCATTATTATCTCCATTTTACAGGTAAGGTAACTAAGGTAGAGAAAGGTTAATTTCTTTCCAGTCCTCATATATTTATTGAGTGACTACTTTGTGTAAGGCTGTGCTCAAGAAAACTAAGAAAACAATACTGAATAAGACAATCCACAGTTCCTAATGAAATTCTACATTCTCGCAGAGTAGGGAGACAATACATTGACAACGTAATCACAGACTGTAATACATTATGAAGGAATTAAACAGGGTCTTGAAACAGGAGTAATTTTCTTTAGATTAGGGTGGCCAGGAAAAGCCTTTTAAGAGAAAGCGGAGCTGAGTTTTGAAGGATAAGAATGAGTAAGTCATGCAAAGAACCAAACTAAAAGAGATACAGGCAAAGGGTATAGCAAATGCGAAGGCCTGGCTGCAAGAGAGCACTTAGAAGCTTGGGAGCGTGGTAGTGAGCTATGTGGTTTGTACCTGGAGTTGATGTTGGTTACAGGCAAAGGTGGTATAATGAAGTCCTCACAGGACAGGATGTTTGACTCACATGGTCAGGAGTTTGGATTTTATTGTAAGTTCAATGAGAAGCTATTGTGAGGTTAAAAAGTAATTGAAGGGCATGATCTGATTCTTTTAAGGATCCTTCCCTTTGCTGAGTGAATGCACTGGAGAGAAGAGAAAAGAGCAGAAATACGGAGACTTGTTAAGGACAGTGTTTCAGAGAAGAGGTAAAAGAGATGACCTACAGTTGACAGAATGGGAGAAGATATTTGCAAATGTTTTATCAGATAAAGGGCTAATATCTATAATCTATAAAGAACTTATCAAACTCAACACCCAAAGAACAAATAATCTAATCAAGAAATGGGCAGAAGACACAAACAGATAATTCTCCAAAGATGACATAGAAATAGCCAACAGACACATGACAAAATGCTCAACATCACTCAGCATCAGGGAAATATGAATCAAAACCACAATGAGATACACCCTCCCACAGGTCAGAATGGCTAAAATCAAAAACATGGGAGATGACAGATGTGAGAATGCAGAGAAAGGGGAACCCTCTCCTACTGCTGGTAAGAATGCAAGTTGGTGCGGCCACTCTGGAAAACAGTATGGAGGTTCCTCAAAAAGTTGAAAACAGAGCTATCCTCTGACAAGCAATTGCACTACTGGGTATTTACCCCAAAGACACAAATGTAGTGATCCAAAGGGGCACGTGTACCCCAGTGTTTATAGCAGCCATGTCCACAATAGCCAAACTATGAAAAGGGCCCAGATGTCCATCAACAGATAAATGGATAAAGAAGATGTGTCACACACACACACACACACACACACACACACACACGGAATACTGCTCAGCCATCAAAAAATATGAAATCTTGCCATTTGCAACAAGGAGGATCAACTAGAGGTTATTATGCTAAGTGAAACCAGTCAGAGAAAGACAAATACCATATGATCTCACTCATGTGCATTTTAAAAAACAAAAGAGGATCATTGGGGAAGGGAGGGAAAAATAAAACAAGAGAAAATCACAGAGGGAGACAAACCATAAAAGACTCTTAATCATAGGAAACAAACTGAGGGTTGCTTAAGGGGCGGTTGATGGGGGGATGGGGTAACTGGGTGACAGACTTTTAGGAGGGCATGTGATGTAATGAGCACTGGGTATTATATAAGACTGATGGATCACTGAACTCTACCTCTAAAACTAATAATACATCTATGTTAATTAATTGAATTTAAATTAAATAAAGAGAGAGACGGCCTAGAGTGACGGCAGAGGCGGTAAAACCAACAGGAGTCTACTGGATGTGGTGGGGAACAAAGGAATCAAAGGTCTGGTTAGTGTCCTGGGTACAGAAAGGATTAGAGTGGCGGTGGGGGGAATAAAGAGTTCCATTTTGGTCCATTTTGCGATGCTGGCGAGCCGTCATAGATATCAGTAGACATCTTGCTACGCATAATGAGGGTGACCAGCGATCCAAGCTGTACACTGAGACTTCTCCTTGGGGGAATACAGGAGGTTAATAAGTGGAGGAACACAAAGGGCGCCCAAGAGTCTTCCATTTCATCTGGGCCTTACTTTAAAAAAAACAAAACAAAACAAAGCAAAAAACACCTAGGTTCCTGAAGGCTAAGTGTGACCGCTCAGCTCCGTGAGCCCACCACGGCACAGCCCAGAGCTTCAGTATTTCCTGAGGCGGGGTCCCACACCTGAAGCCCTCCAGCCACCCTAAACACTGCCAGGACGCTTGCTGGACGTCTACGGAAAGCCGGAGTTACGCAGCGGAGGCGGGGCCCAGGGAGCGCTGCCTGCTGGGATTTGTAGGCTGACGGCGCAGGCGTGGGCTCGAGCTCCTCAAGACCGCCGGGTGGAGAGGGGTTGCTGCGCCACGTAGAGGGAGCGAAGCGCACCCCGAGCCTGCGTCAGTCGTTTGGAAACGCTAGTCAGAAAAGGCAAGTTCAGTACTGCCTTATGCTTCGAATCATTTAACGGCGACATCTTCTCACCAGTTAAAGGATAAATTCAGAGTCCCGAAAGTGACATTTAACTTGGTACTCGTCGTAACCTTATTTCTTAACATTTCCTAGTTACTCAAGGCTGTTCTGGACGCTGCCTCCGAGAAAGGGTTTCTCTTTGGATCTCTCCCCTCCGTGCTTCCATAACACTGCCATACAATTCGCTAATAATACTTGTAATCGTGGCAAGATTTCCTGACACTACATGTTCTAGTCTAAGCTATTTGTCCGCGTTAGCTCAGTTTTTGCCGAACCCTCTGAAATGGTCGCTATTACTTCCATTTTGAAGATGAGGAAATCTTGGCGGACAGACGTTATGTAACCTGGGTAAGGTCACGTCGAAGAGTCACACTGTTCACTCGTTCGCCTCTCCTGCCGCACTGCGAGTTCCAGACCGGTACGGACAGACCAGCTTTTTACTTTCCCGCGGGCCACGCCCCGAGGGCGGCGCTCTGGTGAAGACACCGAGTCCCATGGTGCCTCGCGCGCCGACGCTGCTATTGGCTCGGCGTCTCGGCTCCTTTTTCAAATTGAGGCGCCGAGTCGTTGCTCGGTTTCCGAGGCTTCGGACGGAGACGAAATTGGTGACTCCGAGGCTCCCGCCAGCGCGGGACAGACGCCTCGGTCAGTCAGAGCCCCTGGTGGAGAGCGGAGACGTCGAGCTTGCTTGCGTGGCTTCCCCTGGCCACGCCAATACCCGGCGGGGGAGGTGGGCATCCGGACCGCGCCAGCCGCAGGGATCCTCTGCGCCCCACAACGTCGGAGTCCGCAGCCAGGCCTTCACCTTCGGGCAGGGATCGTCATGGCGTCCCAGCCGAATTCCTCCGCGAAGAAGAAAGAGGAGAAGGGAAAGAACATCCAGGTGGTGGTGAGATGCAGGTAGGGCGAACCCGGCAGGACTGGGAGTGCCGGGCTTTGCTGGCTTTGGTGCAGGGCTCCCGCCTGTGCTGTCCGGAGAGAGGAGTTTAGTTTTCAGTCTGCGGGGAGCAAACCTTCGTGTTTCGTAGTTCTCCGCATTCGGTCGATAAAAACGACGCCAGATTTCTGTGAGGGGTAAATTAGTGTCCGTTTCAGAAGAAAGGGCATTTGTATTAGAAGTTACAGTTTAAATGGTACTCAGATGGAGACTTTGATCGCCGGTTTTTAGGGAAAAGTGTGTTCTTTTAAAAAACTAATGTTGGGGAGATGCCACTCATTGAAGTTTCTCAGTTTCGAAATAAGACTGCATACCTACTTTGCAGGTGTTTTAGTACTTATGTTGGATTTACCGTCCTCTCCATCATCCTCTAAAAGAATAATCTATGACTTGTTCTCTTTCTTCTAGTTGCAATATTTTCTTAATCCTTGCCAAACAAGGAAACATCAGTGTATTTATATTTTAAAGGTTAACTGCTAGAGTAGTTTGTTTTTAAAAGGACGCATCTTAAGCCAGTATAGCTTTCTGATTGTACTGCAACTTGGTCTTCCGTAGACCAAGGGAGATAGTTTGTTTCCTCGCGGTGAGTGGGTGGAGGGTTCAAACTTTCCCCGGATTGATTTCCAAATAACTCCCCCATTTTAAAATTAGCCAGTAGAGGAGGAATATACTCGTTATGCAAACTGTTGCTTAATTAAGATTGATTTATTAAGTTTTTTAAAAGCCCTCCACGGTTTACTGGTCTGTGTGTGTTTCGTGTTTGTTTTTGTTGCGGTTGCTTTACAAATTCTACCAACTATTTAGTAGCTTTCCTGTAAATCCAGAAGTTCTAAAATTTAAAAAGAAAGGTCCTTTTTAAAATGTGTGAACAAACTTTCTTAAATTATTGCTTCTTCCACTTTGATATCTTGAATTGTAGTTGTCAAAGATAATAGCTAGCTTTCTGAACTAGGTGTCATAGAGGAAATTTGATGGTAACCTTAAGTGCCACCACTTACTAGTTGTATTCTAGAGCGTCTGTTAATAGTTACTTGTTTTGAAGATTGAATAAAAAGTTAATAGCCTGTAATACATATGCAAATTTTTAATTATTTAATTTTTAAAGCTTTTATTTTATTTATTTTTTTTAAAGATTTTATTTATTTGTCAGAGAGAGAGGGAGAGAGAGCGAGCACAGGCAGACAGAATGGCAGGCAGAGGCAGAGGGAGAAGCAGGCTCCCTGCAGAGCAAGGAGCCCGATGTGGGACTGGAGCCCGATGTGGGACTCGATCCCAGGACGCTGGGATCATGACCTGAGCCGAAGGCAGCTGCTTAACCAACTGAGCCACCCAGGCGTCCCAAAGATTTTATTTTTAAGCAATCTCTACACCCATTGTGAGGCTCAAATTCACAATCCGGAGATAAGAGTTCCATGCTCTACCTATTGAGCCAACCAGGCGCCCCACAAACACAAATTTTTAGATTATTTTGATCGTTTCATAAGGCCAAACAATATTGTTTTTTCTGAATGGTTTTATTTTCTTTAATTTTCTTTTTTATTGTTAATTACAAAATTTGTCAGACCTATAAAAAGTTATAGAGAAAAAAGTAACAAACATCTGTGTTATCCATGACCTAATTAGAAAGGAAACAATCATTACATTTGGAACCCTATTGTATCCCTCTCCAGCCTCCTTCCTCTACCCCAAGAATTAAACTTTATTCATGTTTATTATCCGCATACATTTCTTACCTAAAAAGAGATTTCTTTTACATTGTCACTAATGAAAAGTGCTTAGGTTGTGTCTAATTATTTACAATAATTTTTGTATAAAGAGATGTTTTTCTTTTCTTTCTTTTAAAATGTTTTTCTTTTCATTCTTTTTTTTTTTTTTTTTTTATTTTTTTTTTTTTTTTTTTAGAGGGGGATCTCAAGTATAGAGAGAGGCAGGCAGAGAGAGAGATAGAGAGAGAGAGAGAGGGAAGCAGGTTCCCTGCTGAGCAGAGAGCCCGATGCGGGACTCGATCCCAGGACTCTGAGATCATGACCTTAGCCGAAGGCAGCGGCTTAACCCACTGAGCCACCCAGGCGCCCCTCTTTTCTTTTTCAAGTTAATTCTGTTTACATCTAGTCCAGGAAGCTGTCAGAATTGTCATGTTTTACGTGTCTTTGAAAAGTAAAAAACCTATTTTTTATTTCTGGGAGTTGAAACGAAAAATTTTGTTATCTGCTTTACCAGTATCATTTAGTCTCCCATTTAATCCCAGTTAAGGAACTGCTTGTAATTTGCTTTATTGAGAAGAGACACAGAACTGTTTTACTATTCCACTATAAGATGATGCAAGTTTTTTTTTTTTTTTAATTCTTTATTGAATTTTTTTTCTTTCTTTCTTTCTTTCTTTTTTTTTGAGAACATTTTCTGAAGTTGGTATCCCTATCAGCAAAGAGTTGCTCCTGGCGTGCTCCTCACAGTAGAACTTGAGGTCCGATGATGCCATTGAAACCTTTGTTCGTTTATGGAGGCTTCTGATCTCAACTGCTGCACAGTTCTTGCCTGGGCCGTGTTTGTTGGTGCTTGCTGTTTTGCTGGACATCTTTTACCTGAAATCAGTAAGACTGTGTGGTCCCTTGTTTTCAGATTTAAGTGGTGGAATGAATCTGCCAAAGAACTGCTACCAAAGCAGCATCTGATTTTTTTTTTTTTTAATAACCCTTTAAAATTGTAGAAATCATTCTAGGGCTCTGGTAAGACAAGGGCCAGATTTGGCCCACAGTTTGAAGGTTATAGACCCCTCACATTGATCTAGCTACTGGTTATCTTTATTATACCCTACATAACTCCCCTGCCCCCCACCCCACCACACACATCTACCAACCTTTACCTCAGGGCCTTTGCAATTTCCCTCTGCCTAGAAAGCTTTCCCCCCAAAATAGCTATATGACTGGCTCCCTCACTTTTTAGATTCTGCTTAATTTTTTTTTTTTTTTAATTTAAAATAAGTTTATTCTGTTTGTACATCCGCAAAATACCCCCTTGGGGGAAAAATAATAACCAACAAGCCCATATACCCTGCTCCCCTTGAAGGAATGGATGGTAATACACTTTACAAAACTATCTCCGGAATCATGTATAAATGTTACTCTGAATTTCATTTGTTGTCATCAATTTCTTTAGTATCTCTGTGCTCTGAGGAATATTCTTAACCAAACCTTTCAAGTTTCTGGAAGAAAGGATAGGCTTAAAAGCTTCAACTGTGATTAGGTCTAACTTCATCACATCAGTGTAACACAAATACAGAACTGCAGGAATCCTCCACACTTGACAGTAACTCAGAACTGCTGCAGGAAGGTCATGTACGATATTTGGTTGTTCCAGCAGTGAACAGCATGGAGGCTCTTTGAAATTCTGTGTTTTTAGGGCTTTCAGGAAAGGAGAATGAAGGCTGCTAGTAGATTCTGAAGTTTAATAGTCAGTAACATGCCGACATGTGAGAATCGTCACTTGCATATTCTTCCTTGCACAAGAGCCAAAGACCTTTTCCAGCCACTGATACTGCTGATCTTCAGCTACGTAGCAGCTGCACTGACAGAGGACGACCGAGGGACTCGATTTCAGATGATAAAATACACAAAAAGCCTCTGCGGGGGACAGATGTGTCGTGTCCGTTGTTCTACACCATTCATTCCAGAGGTTAGCACGGCCAACTTCTTCCCAGACTCCTGAATTCATTACAAATGACGACAAAAACGCTACTGCATTATTTCCTATAGCAATTATGAATTTGGAGCAAGGATATTTTTCCAGCAGAGAAACTTCCAAAGATGTTTTTGTTTGTCTTCGAAAGAGCCGCACCTCCCTCTTCCGCGCCAGCTGCCGCCGGACCTCCCTGTCCTCGGCCGTCTCCCTAAATCAGAGAAAAGAAGCCTTCCCGGACCACCGTAAAATAGTAATAGCAACTGTCCATTTTCCCACATCATCAATTCCAATCACACTTAGTCTGTTTTATTTACTTTGATTTCTAATTTATCAGCACCTGATATATCTATAACACTAGGATAAAAGCTCTCTGAGAATAGGAATTTGGATGTTTTGGGTTTTTTCGAACCTTGGTTTTGTTCACTGGTATACCCTCAGTTCCTAGACAAATACCAATCACATAATAAGTACTTGACGAATATTATGGAATGAACGAATGAATGTAATGTGACTGTAGTGAGACCAACAAATTGATTGGTTTGTTAGTGTCATTAACAGAAACCTTACAATTTCTTTTTTTTTTTTTTTTTTAAAGATTTTATTTATTTGTCAGAGAGAGAGGGAGAGAGAGCGAGCACAGGCAGAGGCAGAGGGAGAAGCAGGCTCCCTGCCGAGCAAGGAGCCCGATGCGGGACTCGATCCCAGGACGCTGGGATCATGACCTGAGCCGAAGGCAGCTGCTTGACCAACTGAGCCACCCAGGCGTCCCAAAACCTTACAATTTCTAATTAGAGAAGTTTGGTTAGGAATATAGTGGCTTGGCAGTACTTTTTATGATAGTGCAAATAGTTCTTAAAGCTCATCAGTGGGAGTTTTGATAACTTTTAGAAATGTGTGATCTGTGTGAATATCTAGTACTTGGTTGTGACATCTTGAATGGTATTCATTTGGTTAATGTCATCACACATCATGGCAAAGAGATTAGTTGAGAGATGCTAAGAATTATAAACTAATTGAAAAAGCTTTAACCAGGGGCGCCTGGGTGGCTCAGTGGGTTAAGCCGCTGCCTTCGGCTCAGGTCATGATCCCAGGTCCTGGGTTCAAGCCCCACATTGGGCTTTCTGCTCAGCAGGGAGCCTGCTTCCTCCTCTCTCTCTGCCTGCCTCTCTGCCTACTTGTGATTTCTCTCTGTCAAATAAATAAAATCTTAAAAAAAAAAAAAAAAAGAAAAAGCTTTAACCATGTGAGAGAATTCATTGTACTTGATACTCTTGGCCTACCTCAGTATAAGTTGGTTTTGACTTAAGTTTGTTGAACTTTTAATAGTATTTCATGCCATGGGTTATGTACATTGTGTGGTTTCATTACATTTGACAATCGATAGCATTATTATGTGTTACCTGCAAGTTGGTGAGTTAAATTTTCCAGGATCACAAATTTGATTTTCTGCCTGTCAAAAATATACTAGGAATGGAGCATGGCAGAGGATGTTGTATCATTTTTAAAATAAATAGCAACTTGGTTTATGTAGTAGTTGCCATTTCCTTTCATAATATGTGAAACTGAAAGGGAAAAATGAACTCAGGTCGAGTACATCTCTTTCTTTGGCACAGATGTGTGTTAAGTGTATATATATCTGAATGATGCTACTGTGTGGACTAGGGTTCTTTTCAGCTCTTCCATCACTCCTCTTAGGATGACATTTATTAAGCTATATAGTTTAACAGATATTAGGATGCGTGCCAAGCATAGTAGGAGCCCCTGGGAAACTAAACTAAATAGGATTTCTTTTTTCTTTTCTTTCGGTATTGGGGGGAGGCATGTGTGTGAGTGCCAGTTATCCACTGACAGGTTAGTATTTTGAACACAAATCTGGCATGTTCTTTCTTCTACGTCATAGCCTAATATTCTTATTAGACTCTAAGAATAATGGAAATAGAATTCTGAAAAATAAGTTTGGCCTTTTTTTTAACGAGTTAATTCTGTTTACATCTAGTCCAGGAAGCTGTCAGAATTGTCATGTTTTACGTGTCTTTGAAAAGTAAAAAACCTATTTTTTTATTTCTGGGAGTTGAAACGAAAAATTCTGCTGTCTGCTTTACCAGTATCATTTAGTCCCCCACTTAATCCCTGTCACCAATAGTGTCAAAAAACTTCACTTCGTTATTGTGTAAGGTATTAATGATAATGTCATCTGTAACCTGATAACTAAGAGTTTTTAAAATACCTTTGTATATTTCTTTTTATAGACCATTTAATTTGGCAGAACGGAAAGCTAATGCCCATTCTGTAGTAGAATGTGATCATGTACGAAAAGAAGTTAGTGTACGAACTGGAGGCTTGGCTGACAAGAGCTCAAGGAAAACATACACTTTTGATATGGTACCTATTTTTTTCTTTCTTTTTTTTTTTTTTTTTCAAGATTTTATTTATTTATCAGAGAGCATGTTAAGGAGCGGGGTTGGAGCAGAGGAAGAGGAACAAGCAGACTCTTCTGAGTGCAGACAGAGCCTGACACATGGGGCTCAATCTCATTACCCCAAGATCACAACCTAAGCCAAAAGTCCAAGAGTCAGATGCCCAACTGGCTGAGCCACCCAGGTGCCCCAGTACCTATTTCTTAAAATGCTGCTACTCCTTTATTATTTGCTATGTAAAGTTTTTCTTGTATACATATTTCCTCTAGGTTCTAGTATACAGTTCCAAGTTTGAGTTGACTCTTGAGTTTTCTTTTTTCCTTTTTTTTTTTTAAAGATTTATTTATTTATTTATTTGACAGAGAGAGAGAGAGAAATATCACAAGTAGACAGAGAGGCAGGCAGAGAGAGAGGGAAGCAGAGCAGAGAGCCTGATGCCAGGCTCCATTCCAAGACCCTGAGATCTTGACCTGAACCAAAGGCAGAGTCTTAACCCACTGAGCCACCCAGGCGTCCCAACTCTGAGTTTTCAAATGGTTTCTAGTGGGCTGAATGAGTTAATAGATAAAAAACAAAATTTTTAAAGTGAGTAATTTGAAGTACCTTTTTCCTGAAGAATTGCTTTGATTTTTTTTTTTTTTTTGGATAGGTTTTTGGAGCTTCTACTAAACAAATTGATGTTTACCGAAGTGTTGTTTGTCCAATTCTGGATGAAGTTATTATGGGTTATAATTGCACTATTTTTGCGTGAGTAAAACACTGTTTTTCAAAGTGCTGAAAAGGTTTAGAAGCATGTATTTATATTCTGTTTACCACTTTGGTTAATTTTAACAGATATGGCCAAACTGGCACTGGAAAAACCTTTACAATGGAAGGTGAGAGGTCACCTAATGAAGAGTACACTTGGGAGGAGGTATTTATCGTTTATAATAATTTCCGTCTCACTGAACTATGACTGAATAAAAAAAATTGGTTGGAAAAAAACAAAAAAATTGGTTAAAAAAAATTGGTGAAAAGAGAAGATCAGTATACCTATGTCAAACATGAATGTGGTATAAACTACTATTTTAGTAAAATTAAAGTATGTGGTATGATTCCTGTTTAAGAAACATGATATCATTAGGAGAGAAAGGACCAATACATATGACACAGTTACATGATAAGAGAGAGGTCTGTTTGGGACAGACTAGTTGGAGCAGAATATTGTGGAAAAGTGGCATGTGATTATGGCTTTAAAGGGAAGACTTTGCAGTGTAGGAGTGAGTTTGTCATAAAGTTAACATAGCAAGAGGCAGCATGGTATCAACAATGACCTTCAGTATTTAAGAAATTAAGATTACTGTATTACTAGATAGTGTAGAAAGCACATACTAGGTTTTACAAAGATTTCTATCAAGTGTGTTTAAGTTAGTTTAATGACTAAGTTAATTTTCTAACTTGTTAACATTTAGGTTGATCCTTTTTTCTAGTGGTTAATAGTTGAGGCATTAATAACTTTAAACATGGATAATAAAGTTATGGAATTATAACCATAGGAAATAAGGAGTACACTTAAAGCACAGTTTCAAAATTTAAAGATTTATAATAATTTTATTACAGATGCTTAGATATTTCAGAAACAACTGTGTTTATGTTAGAATTAGGGAATATCCTGTTAGATGGGCCTATTTCTGTTAACATGGTTGTATTACTAATGTTCTCATGAGCCAAGTTAGAAAGAATTATTAAATGTGGCTTTCTAAGTAGTTTAGTTCAGTTGGTTTCTATGTAATCTTCAGACATGAAGTGGCTGATGGGTAGGACATACTTGTGGAAGGTATGAAGAAAAATAATTACTGTTGCATAAACTCATAAATGACTTGGCTGCTCTAATATTTGGTTAGTTTTTTTTAACCTGTTTTGAAATATTTATGTTTAAAGATTTTATTAACTTCAGAGAGAGAGAGATTGAGAGTGCAGTGAGTGGAGGGAGGAACAGAGTGGGAGGGAGAGGAGGAAGGAAAGAAGCTCAACCCAGACCTCATGCTAAGGGCGGAACCCTACATGGGACTTGATCCCATGACCCAGAGATCATGATCTGAGCTGAAACCAAGAGTTGGATGCCTAAACAACTGAGACACTCAGATGCCCCTCATATTTGTGTTTAAATATATCATAAACATATCATATATCATATTTGTGTTTAAATATATATCATAGATATAAATATATCATAAAAGTGTTTTAAGAGCCATAGTAAATGGCATTCTTCCCTTATTTTAGTCCTAACTAATACTATAATTTCAGGATCCCTTGGCTGGTATAATTCCACGTACCCTTCATCAAATTTTTGAGAAACTTACTGATAATGGTACTGAATTTTCAGTCAAAGTGTCTCTGTTGGAAATCTATAATGAAGAACTTTTTGATCTTCTTAATCCATCTTCTGATGTTTCTGAGAGACTGCAGATGTTTGACGATCCCCGTAACAAGGTAACTCAGTCTTTGAGAATGAAATGTCTCTGGATTTTAATGTGTGATGCTTTGAGAAGTCAGTATATATATTTTTACCAACCTCATGGATGATCTTTTGATATTTGCTTAGAGGGGAGTGATAATCAAAGGTTTAGAAGAAATTACAGTACACAACAAGGATGAAGTCTATCAGATTTTGGAGAAGGGAGCAGCAAAACGGACAACTGCGGCAACTCTGATGAATGCATACTCTAGGTAAGAAAGCCAGTGTCCTCCCCCCACCGCTCCGTTTTCTTTTTAACGTGGGAAATCAAATTGAGGTGCATCAAAGTATGTGAGTCCCATACCTAGACTGTATGTATGCTTGATTTCATGCTTTAGTAATTGGCTTGAGATTTAGAGGCAAGCACCAGTATTGGAAGAATGTTGGAAGGAGAACAAAGACAAGTCAAATTAGAGAAGTATTAATCTTTTTTAAGTAGACTATTTTTTTCTCAAATGAAATCGTATGCAGGAGCCTAGATTAATATGTGCCTGCTGTAGTCGATTTGAGGGTGGGATGAAATCTTATTTGAGGGTGGGATGCTCAGAGGCTTAACTCCTCAGCCTCCTGTAGATTATCCCTGAGCACTTTTTGGGGGCCTCCAAAGTGGATACCTAGAACAAAGTTTAAAAGCCCATGGTTTAAGTAAGGATTAGAAGAAAGTCAAATAGCTTCATTTAATTTTTCCCCTGGCTTTATTGCAGTATGACCAACAAAAATTACATTTATTTGGGTTGTACAACATGATTTAAGTAAAATTAAATTATGTGTATAAAGTATATAGGAAGACATGGTCACTAACACTGGCTTTCCAGGGTAGAAAGGGGCATATTTGGTTAGCACCCCCTATGAAAAGAATCCCAAATTCTAGAAAAGCAGTTTATCAAGTCAGGTGATATTTTTTTCTACTGTTCTGTGAAGGAAGCATTAGAGTGTAATTAAAAAAGCTATAGATTGGGAGTTAGATATTTGCAATTAACCAAACATGTGACTTCAGGTAAATAAGTGAACTTATCTGAATATCAGTTTCCCTGACCTACAAAGTAATTATTAGAAATAGATCTCAGAGGGCGCCTGGGTGGCTCAATGGGTTAAAGCCTCTGCCTTCTGCTCAGGTCATGATCCCAGGGTCCTGGGATCGAACCCCACATCAGGCTCTCTGCTCAGCAGGGAGCCTGCTTCCCTTCCTCTCTCTCTCTCTCTGCCTGCCTCTGTCTACTTGTGATCTCTCTCTGTCAAATAAATAAATAAAATCTTAAAAAAAATTTAAAAGAAAATATAAAAAACAAAAAAAAAAGAAATAGATCTCAGGGTGCATGGCTGGCTCAGTCAGAAGAGCATGTGACTCTTGATCTCAGGGTTGTGAGTTTGAGCCCCATGTTGGGTGTAGAGATTACTTAAATAAACAAAACCTAAAAAAAAAAATTAATTAAAAAGAAAAACTAAAAAAAAATTAGATGTCTTACTTCTTTGCTCCCTTATAATTGGAAATTTCTGCAACTCTTTGAAAAGTTACACATGCATTTAAAGAACAAAAAAATAACATGAAAGTAATGAAAATCATGAAACTATGGGTGATTTTATGATTTTAATTAAATTTTCCTATAATAGCTTTCCATTTAAAAAAATTATGTAGGGTCGCCTGGGTGGCTCAGTTGGTTGGACGACTGCCTTCGGCTCAGGTCATGATCCTGGAGTCCCGGGATCGAGTCCCGCATCGGGCTCCCGGCTCTGCGGGGAGTCTGCTTCTCTCTCTGACCTTCTCCTCGCTCATGCTCTCTCTCACTGTCTCTCAAATAAATAAATAAAATCTAAAAAAAAAAATATATATATATATATATGTAGAAATTGGAAGAATGAGTTTAAGACTAGATAATATTTCTTTTCTCTAAATACCTTTCTTTTAAATAAATTCCTACTTTTTCATAAATTTGTATAATTTAGGATTTCTTTTTTTAAAGATTTTATTTATTTTAGAGAAAGAGCATGAGTGGGGGTTGGGAGGGATGCAGAGGGTCAGGGAGAAGCAGACTCCCTGAGCAAGGAGCCTGACTCTGGATTTGATTGATCCCAGGACTTTGGGATCATGACCTGAGCCAAAGGCAGATACTTAACAGATTGAGCCACCCAGATGCCCTCTAGGACTCATTTTTTTTATATGTAGACTTGTGTAACGGTCTTTTTATGAATGTATGTGATAAAGTGAAGTAAAACATTCAATTTTCCAAAATCAGAGTTGAGGTCTATGCTTGATTGCAGTAATTCCATAATCTTGAATTAGGAATGGGTAAATAATGGTAGAAAATATGAAATACATATTGAATTCAGATTTATACTTTGTTTTTCTTTTCTTTTTATTTATTTATTTTTTAAGATTTTATTTATTTATTTGACACACAGAGATCACAAGTAGGCAGAGAGACAAGCAGAGAGACGGGGCGGGGAGGGGCCGCGGGGAAGCAGACTCCCTGCTGAGCAGAGAGCCTGATGTGGGGCTCGATCCCAGGACCCTGGGATCATGACCTGAGCTGAAGACACACGGTTAACGACTGAGCCACCCAGGCGCCCCAGATTTATAGTTTCTTTATACTTTTCCTGTGCCCTTCCCCTTTTCTGTAATTTTAAATAATAAAGTATGATTACTGTAAAATTTTCCAAGCAACATGAAAAGTACAAATAAGAAAATTAAAAATTACCATATTCCTCACTAATCATCAGTGAAATTAACAAGGATGTTCACCAAATGTCATTGATACGGGAGTAAGAGGTCTTTTGTTGTCTATATAGCTTTTGTATCCCTCAGATAAAAGCTGAATGTCAGTACATAAGATAGACTTTGGAACACTTTATGGTCTAGTGGTGATTGTCTTGTAGTATTTTGGTAATCATTCTTATTTACTATTTGCTTTTCAGGAGAGGGTATTAATTATTTCTGATATTCTCAAAGCAGAACAATATATTTTTACAACAGCTGACATTGAAATCAAGTAATTTGATTATTTGTGTGGTACTGTTTGAATTTATGGTAATGACATATTTCAAGAGATTCTTATAAATAGGAAGACTGATTTCAAGCCTTTTCCTCTGACATACCACGCAACTGTCCAAAACTGACCCCACATCCAGCTTTTAGAGGTCTGAGGATTCTAGTTCCTAAGTCTTTTAGGGTGTTTACAGATAGTTTCTTATTGGGGTCCCCTCTGCAGGCAGCAGTTACAAGAAAGCAAAAACCTAAGCATTATACTATCTACCCTCTGTCTTCCAAAATCTTATTGATGTCTCCTGTCTGATACTATCTTTCTCTACCTTGTAGCGTTTGGTCTTTCTTTACTCTTTTTAATATTTTATAGAAAGCAAATAATGTTTTGTTACAATGACTGGACAACCTGATCTTGTTTTCTAGTCGTTCCCACTCAGTTTTCTCTGTTACGATACATATGAAAGAAACTACAATTGATGGAGAGGAGCTTGTTAAAATTGGAAAGTTGAACTTGGTAAGTGTCTGCCTTAATACCACTGTTTCATTCTTTTTTTTCTCTAGCATTATTAAGGTATAATTGACAAATATAATTATATATTTAAAGTGTAAAAAAAAGGGATGATTTGATATATGTATGCTTTGTGAAATGATTACCATAATCAGGTTAATTAACATATCCTTCACCTCACATAGTCACTTTTTTGCGGCGGGGTAAGAATGCTTAGGTCTACTCTTAGCATGTTTCAGCTGTCATTACCATAGTGTACATTACATCCTCAGAGTTTATTCATCTTATAATTGAAGGCTTATACTCTTTGACCAGCACCTGCTTCTCCCCCATTCTCCTACTCTTGGTAACCGTCATTCTACTCTCCATTTCCATGAACTAACTTTCTTCCCCCACACCCCCTCAATTCTACACATAAGGGAGATCATACAGTATTTGTCCTTCTCTGTCTGGCTTATTTCACTTTGCATTATATATTCTAGGTTCATCCATGTTGTTACAAAATGCAGGATTTCCTTCTTTTTCATGGCTAAGTAAATGTATTCCATTGTACATGTATAACATATCTTCTCTATTCATTCATCACTGTTTCCATATCTTGGCTATTATGAATAATTCATTGAACATGGGAGTGCAGATATCTCTTTGAGTTACTGATTTTATTTCTCTTGGATAATATACATAGAAGTGGGATCGCTGGGTCAAACCACTGTTTCATTCTTTTTTTTTTTTTTTTTAAAGGTTTATTTATTTTAGAGGGGAGAGAGGGAGAGAGAATCTCAAGCAGAATCCCAGCTGAGTGAGGAGCCCAATATGGGGATCTCACGACCCTGAGATAATGAGCGGAGCCAAAATTATGGGCTGGATGCTTAAGGCACCTGGGTGGCTCAGTGGGTTAAGCCTCTGCCTTTGGCTCAGGTCATGATCTCAGGGTCCTGGGATCAAGGCCCAAATCGGGCTCTCTGCTCAGCGGGAAGCCTACTTCCCCTTCTCTGCCTACTTTTGACCTCTCTCTCTGTCAAATAAATAATAAAATCTTTAAAAAAAAAAATTTGGACGATTAAGGCTCTGAGCCAGCCACTCAGGGACCCTTCAACTGTTTCATTCTTGACCACCACAGAGCAGCTTGAAATTCTGTACTTCTAGACAATATTTTTGAAGCTCCTAGGTAATTAGCTTTGTAATTACTATTTATAGCTATTGTTAATAATAAAAAAATTATCTTGGTGGGTAGTTGATACATTATACTAGAGAATGAAAGTCTTTCTGTCCAAATCCAGTGGAACTAACAGCTTTTATTTTTGAAATTCGAGGTTGAACTAACAACTTTTATTTTTGAAATTCAAGGTTGATCTTGCAGGAAGTGAGAACATTGGCCGTTCTGGAGCAGTTGACAAGAGAGCTCGGGAAGCTGGAAATATCAATCAATCCCTTTTGACTTTGGGAAGGGTCATTACTGCTCTTGTAGAAAGAACACCTCATGTTCCTTATCGAGAATCTAAACTAACTAGAATCCTCCAGGATTCTCTTGGGGGACGTACAAGAACATCCATAATTGCAACAATTTCTCCTGCATCTCTCAATCTTGAGGTAAGCCCTTTAATAGGCATCTGCAAGTGTAGTAGCTGTAATTCTTATTTAGCTATCACTTACTTTATTTTACTTTTTTGTTTTTATTTTTTTATCATATATTTTAAAAGTTCATTAATTGGCTTCATTCATTCTAAGCAAGAGTAAAAGAATCTGGATATTGTACATGGACATAGGAGGACAACACTGAAAAAATTGTTTTTCTACTTCTTGGCAGTTTTTAATCTTAAAAAGCCAATTACTTAATGGCTTTTCCTACACAGTCTTCAAAAGAAATTGCTGTGGTCATTAGCAGTGGATGGTTACATGTGGTATGGAGATTTTTAAAAAGATTTTATTTATTTATTTGAGAGAGAGTGAGGGGGTGGAGGGGTGGGTAGAGGGAGAGGAAGAATCAGACTCCCTGCTGAGCGGGGACTCTGATTGGGGCCAGGGTATGGAGATTTAATTGGGGACTTAAAAGTGAGTTAATTGAATGCTAGTGTTGTAGAAACTCTTAGAGGGCACTGAAGATGGGATTGGATATGTGAGAACAGGTGGTAAAACCAAGAGAAGCAAAAAAAAAATGGCGAAATCTCTTATTTTATTGTGATTGTTTCCTTTAAATGGAGTTAGAAAAGGATTTATAAGGTCTCTAATTCCCCTTTCATTTTAAAAAACATCTTTACTGAGATGTAATTCACATGCCATTAAATCACCTATTAAAAGTATGTAATTCAATGATTTTAATATATTTGCTGAGCTGTGCAACCATCACTAAAGTCTATTTAGAGCATTTTCATTACCTCAGAAAGAAACCTTGTAACCCATTAGGAATCACTCTCCATTTGCCCACATTCCCAGCCCTAGGTCACGACTAACCTACTTCAAATTTTTTTTTCTTTTTTTTTTTTTTAAAGATTTTGTTTTATTTATTTGACAGAGACACAGCGAGAGAGGGAACGCAAACAGGGGGAGTGGGAGAGGGAGTAGCTGGCTTCTGATGAGCAAGGAGCCCGATGCAGGGCTCGATCCCAGGACTCTGGGATCACGACCTGAGCCAAAGGTACCCAGGAGCCTCCCCCCCGATTTTTTAAAAAGATTTTATTTCTTTATTAGAGTACAAGTTGGGGGCAAAGGGAGAGAGAGGGAGAAGCTGATTCCCCAGTAAACAGAGAGCCCGATGTGGGGCTTGATCCCAGGACTCTGAGATTATGACCTGAGCTGAAGGCAGATGCTTAGCCAACTGAGACAGCCAGGTGCCCCAACTTACTTTTGTAATCTATAGATTTGCCTAATCTGGACATTGTGTGTAAATGCAATCATGCAATAAGTGTTCTTTTGTGACTGCCTTCTTGCATTTAGCATGTTTTCAGTGTTCATCCATGTGGTTCACATGTATCCAGGCTTCATTTCTTTTTGTAGGTGAGTAATTTTCCATTGTATGGATATAGGATGTTATGCTTACTCATCAGGTGAGGGGGTTCATTGAGTGTGAAGACTGAAGTAAAAAATTCTTAGGCAAATTATCATAAAGAAGATGACCTTTTGGGGCGCCTGGGTGGCTCAGTGGGTTAAAGCCTCTGCCTTCAGCTCAGGTCATGATCTCAGGGTCCTGGGATCGAGCCCCACATCGGGCTCTCTGCTGGGCAGGGAGCCTGTTTCCTCCTCTCTCTCTCTCTCTCTGCCTGCCTCTCTGCCTGCTTGTGATTTCTCTCTCTGTGTGTCAAATAAATAAAATCTTTAAAAAAAAAAAGAAAAAAAAAGAAGATGACCTTTTAAATTAGAAAGAAGGGAAGAAAAGGCTGTTTTGAACAAATTTCCTTGTAAAGATTTAGAATAGTGGTCCTAGTGGATGATAGATTTTTAGGTTAGATATAACCGTAAGTTATTTTTTGTAAATTATTTTTTCTTGTAACTTATTTTATAAACTTATTTTATAATCCTTTTAGATAACAGAACTACATTGTTCTTATAGAATCTTTAGTAATTGGCATTTTCTTTTTTTTACAGGAAACTCTGAGTACATTGGAATATGCTCATAGAGCAAAGAACATACTAAATAAGCCTGAAGTTAACCAGAAACTCACCAAAAGAGCTCTTATTAAGGTAATTGTGGATTTTGTGGAGGAATGTATTGTTTGACAAATGTAAAAATAAGGACCTGAAATAGATAATTGTTAAGATTTATTTAATTGCCTGTGGTAAGGCATTTCATCTAATGATTTTAATTAACTACCTAATATATTAAAATGTTTTTTCTAATGCTAATATGGTGACTTTACCAGCTCTATCAAGCCAGCAAAATTTGCAATTATTTACATTTACAAAATTTATTTATTTCTAGCTTTAAGGTACAATCACCATACATTAATGTGGTATTATTACCACACATTAGGGTATAATTTCCATAACACTCCTCCATTGTAAGCCTATACTGCAGTGATGTTTAGTACATTTATAGAGTTGTGCAACATCACTACAGTCTACTTTGGACATTTCTGTCACTGTAAAGTTCCCCTTTACCCCTTTGCAAACAATCAACAACTGATACACTTTTTGTTTGTAGATTTGCCCTTTCCAGCCATTTCTTAAATGGAATCATGCAATATTTGATCTTTTGCATCTGGCTTCTTTCACTTAGCATAACACTGGGGCTTCATCTATGTTGTCGCATGTATCAATAGACTATTTTGCTGAATGATATTCCATTAAATGGATAATAACACATTGTGTTTATCCATTCATCAGCCAATGGAAATTTGGATCATTTCCCATAGTGCTGCTATGAATATTAGCATATAAGTCTTTGTGTTGATGTATTTGCAGTCCTTTTAGGTAGATATTTAGAAGTTTAATTTCTGTGTTGCACAGGAAGTTTATGTTTAACTTTTTAAGAAACTGTTTTCCAAAGTGGCTGTACCACTTTAAATTTTCATTAGCAGCAAATGAGTGAGGGTTGCAGTTTCTCCACATCCTCCCCAACACATGTTATAGTCTGTCTTTTTAATGTTAGCCATTCTAATAAGGGTATGATTTTACCCTCAGCATGGTTTTAATTAGCATTCCCTTAGTGAATAATGATAATAAGCATCTTTTTGTACGCTTACTATCCATTTGTATATCTTTTTTGTGAAAGGTCTATGCAAATTCTTTTTTTTTTTTTTTTAAAGATTTTATTTATTTATTTGACAGACAGAGATCACAAGTAGGCAGAGAGGCAGGCAGAGAGAGAGGAAAGGAAGCAGGCTCCCTGCCGAGCAGAGAGCCTGATGTGGGGCTCGATCCCAGGAGCCTGGGATCACAACCTGAGCTGAAGGCAGAGGCCTTAACCCACTGAGCCACCCAGGCACCCCTCTATGCAAATTCTTTGCCCAATTTTTAGTTGGTTAAGTTTTTTTTTTTTTTTAAGATTTTATTTATCAGTTAAAGAACTGCCAAGCTATTTTCCAGAGTGGCTGTATCAGTTTATATTCCCGCTAGCAATGTAAGAGTGATCTAGTTATTCCACATATTCACCAGCATTTGGTATTATAGCTATTTTTATTTTAGTTGTTCTGATGAGAATAAGAGGAGCTAAATATCTCACTGTGTTTTTTTGGATTTTTTAAAAAAGATTTTATTTATTTAGTTGAGAGAGAGAATGAAAGAGAGAGCATGAGACAAGGGAGGGTGAGAGGGAGAAGCAGACTCCCTCCTGAGCAGGGAGCCCAACATGGGACTCAGTCCTGGGACCAGTCAGGATCATGACCTGAGCCAAAGGCGCTTGCTTAACCAACTGAGCCACCCAGGCACTCTGTCAATGTGGTTTTAACTTGCATTTCTCTAATGGCTAGTCTTTTCATGTGCTTATTTGGTATTTGCATATCCTCTTTGGTGAAAAGTCTGTTCCTGTCTTTAGGCCCATTTTCTAATAGGGTTTTTAATTTTTTTTTTTTTTTAAAGATTTTATTTATTTGACACAGAGAGAGAGATCACAAATAGCAGAGAGGCAGGCAGAGGGAGGGGGAAGCAGGCTCCCTGCTGAGCAGAGAGCCTGACGTGGGACTCGATCCTGAGATCATGACCTTAGCTGAAGGCAGAGGCTTAACCCACTGAGCCACCCAGGCGCCCGGGGTTTTAATTTTTTTATTTAAAAAAATTTGGGGGGCACTAGGGAGGCTAAGTTGGTTAAGGATCTAACTCTTGATTTTGGCTCAGATCATGAATTCTGTCACTGGGATTGAGACTCATGTAGTACTGCTTGTCTCCCTTTCCCTCTGGGCGCTCTCTCTCTGTCTTTGTCTCTCAAATAAATAAACAAATCTTTAAAAAAATTGCGGGGAGCCATCCGGGTGGCTCAGTTGGTTGGCCATTTGACGTAATTTTGGCTCAGATCATGATCCCAGTCTCAGGGTCATGAGATTGAGCCCTGCATCAGGCTCAGAGCTGGGTGTAGAGCCTATTTAAGATCTTTCTTTCTCTTTCCCTCTGCCTCCTGCCTTAAAAAAAAGAATATATATCTATATATAAATATATATATTTAAATAAATATATATATATTTTAAAGTAATTTCCACCCAACGTGGGGCTTGAACCCGCAACCCAAAGATCAAGAATCACATGCTCCTTTGGCTGAGCCAACCAGGCTCCTTACTAATTGGTTTTTAAAAATTATTGTGGCTTTGAAAGTTCTTAGTTCTCTGTCACTAATATGGTTTATATTAATTTTCTCCCAGTCTGTAGTTCATCTTCTTTATATGGCCTTTTATTTTTATTTATTTATTTATTTAATATTAATAATATTAATATTATATTATATAATAATATTAATAAATATTAATTTATTAATAAAATAAATATTTTATTTATTTATATGACAGAGAGATCGCAAGTAGGCAGAGAGGTAGGTAGAGAGAGAGAGGAGGAAGGAGGTTCCCCGCTGAGCAGAGAGCCCGATTCCTCCCCAAATGAATGAAAAAAAAAGTTAAATGCTAAATTGATACCTACAATGTTCTTCTTGTGTAGGAATACACAGAAGAGATAGAGCGACTGAAACGAGATCTTGCTGCAGCCCGTGAGAAAAATGGGGTATACATTTCTGAAGAAAATTTTAGGTAAGACCTTGACTATGGAAATTAATTTCCAAGAATAATAATTTTCTGCTAACAAGGTGTTTGAAATAAAATTTACTTTTGTGACAGTAACTAAGATTTTGTATCTAGTGCTTCCTATAAATGCTCCTTTTTCTGATATTAACAAGTAGTTATCAGTTAAAAAATTTTTATGTATATAACTTTAATTTTTAGATAACTATAGATTCACATGAGGTTGCAAGGAAAATACAAAGAGGGCCCATGTATTTTTCACTTGTTTTCCCCATTCATTACCTCTCACATAACTTTAGTAAAACATCAGTGGTGGTGTGTGTTGGGGTATGTACTGGGGTATGCGTGCAGGAGGTAGGAGGTATAATTGCTTTGTATATATACTTTAACTCACTTATCCAATTTTAGTCCCTGACTCCTCCCCTTCTTTCTGTGATACCAGATGCCTTCAAGTCCCAAGCCTCTCCTGGATTCTGTGGGTCCTATTTATCCTCCATATTCCTGGTTATAGACACTTAGTTTGTATCCCTCCCCATCTCTATTTTATGTGAATTATGACAAAGGACTATTTGTCAGCTTTGTAGCTTCTTAAATTTTATACATACACATGCTTTTTTCCCTCATAAGAAGGGATTCTCAGTTTCAAAATGGAGGTCACAAGAAGAATATTCCATTTATAAAACAAGGACAAGGATACATTAGTTTTTTGTAATTTGTGTTCATTGCTTATTGACACTTAGGCATCATTATTATAGTGATAAATGGTAGAGATGATGTGTAACTGCCACAGTTTTGTTAGAATGAGTCTTAAGGGAATTAAGAAGAAATATTAACTGTTAAATTCATATTAAACTTTATTTTAGAGCCATGAGTGGAAAACTAACTGTTCAAGAAGAACAGATTGTAGAATTGATTGAAAAAATTGGCGCAGTTGAAGAGGAGCTAAGTAGGGTAAGCATTTAAAACAGTATTGAATGAAGGGCGCCTGGGTGGCTCAGTCGTTGGGCATCTACCTTCCGCTCAGGTCATGATCCCAGTGTCCTGGGATTGAGCCCCACGTCAGGCTCCCTACTTGGCAGGATGCCTGCTGTCCCTCTCTTAGACCTCCTGCTTGTGTTCCCTCTCTGGCTGTATGTCTCTGTCAAGTAAATAAATAAAATCTTTTAAAAATTCTAAAAAAATAGTATTGAATGAAAAAACAAAACAGTATTGTGTGTTATATGAAAAGCAAATATTAAGAAAATTTGAGAACTTGAGGGACATGATTTTTTTTTTAAATATTTTTTTAATTTATTTTGATTTTTAAAGATTTTTTTTGAAATTATTTATTTATTTATCTATCTATTTATTTTTAAAAAGATTATTTATTTATTTATTTATTTGACAGAGAGAGAGAGAGAGAGATCACAAGTAGGCAGAGAGAAAGGAGGAAGCAGGCTCCCTGCTAAGCAGAGAGCCCGATGCGGGGCTCGATCCCAGGACCCTGGGATCATGACCTGAGCCGAAGGCAGAGGCTTAACCCACTGAGCCACCCAGGCGCCCCTGAAACTTTTTATTTTTAAGTGATGTCTACACCCAAGGTGGGGCTTAGACTTAACACCCTTGAAAACCCTGAGATAGGGAGTCTCAGGCTCTAGTGACTGAGCCAGCCAGGCACCAACATCATTTTTTTTTTTTTTTTTTTTTTTTTTTTTTTACATTTTTACATTCTTTTGATTTGTACTAAGTCTTTAAAATACCGTGTGTGCTTTATCTGTATATCTCAGTTCAGACAAGCCAGTTTTTTTTTTTGTTTGTTTGTTTTTTGTTTTTTGTTGTTGTTTTTTTGTTTTTTAAATAGACTTCATACTCAATGTGGGGTTTGAACTCACAACCCTGAGAACAAGAGTGGCATGCCCTACTAACTGAGCCAGCCAGGCGCCTCTCCTGCCAATATTTTTTGTTTAAGATTTTTTTTTCTTGCTGATTCATACTAAAATTAAGTCGTATCATAATTTTACTGTCTCTTTTGACACATTAAGGCAGCATTATAAGAAATGAACTGAATCGTGTGGTTTTACTGTTAAGCTAAATAATGAATGCTGAGACATATTCATTACTGTGTGTAGCAGATGTTAGGGGAAGCCAGATGTTGAATAAGGTGGAGAGACATGACCATTCTGTGTCACCCTCATGTTGTCAGTGTTGAAAGGAAACTGAAGGGCTAACGCCACTACCCTAGACCTGTTATTTAATCTCAAAGTTTTTAATGAGGTTACAGGAAGAGACCAGATACCATATAAAATGTGCTAACCTATCTCGTAACTTGTTACAACTTGTCACAACTTTTGCATGGAAATGATTTGTTTGATTCTTCTTCTGTTATTTTATGAACTAGCCAGATGTTTCACCAACCAGTTCAGCATTTTGTAATTCTTAAAAAAATGTTTAAAAATAATGAATACTGTTACCCTGAAAAAATAAAAAATTTTTAAAAAAATAAAAAATAAATAAAATAAGTAAGTAAAAAAAAATGTTTAAATGTTATATTTAGGTTACAGAGTTGTTTATGGACAATAAAAATGAACTTGACCAGTGTAAATCTGACCTGCAAAATAAGACACAGGAACTTGAAACCACTCAAAAACATTTACAAGAAACTAAATTACAGCTTGTTGAAGAAGAGTATATTACATCAGCTTTGGAAAGTACTGAGGAGAAACTTCATGATGCTGCCAGCAGGGTTTGTCTTTTGTTTTGATTTGCACTTGCATTAAAGAAATTAGAGAATGGATAGAAGTAACTTTCCTTTGCTTAAGCGTTAACTGTGAAATTCCATTTATCCACCCCAAATGATATTTCTGCCAATTTAAAGAACGTTATTTTACTATTTTACCTGAATTTTCCTCACTAGAGTTTCCAACTTAAGAAAAAAAAGTGCCTAAAGTTTTGTAAATAGAAAATGATTTTAATGTACTTTGGGGACATTGAGAACAATGATGCAATACTTTCCCCTTTAGTCATGATTGGAACTAATCAGTCCTACAGAATTTAGCACCTTCTAGTGATGAGAGATGTTGAAAGAATTATTAGGTGCATGTTAGAGGAAATAGTAACACATAATAGAAGAATTTGTGAGGAAGCATAATTAATATATTAGGTTGGCAAAATCCCTTTCCTTGCCAAGATTGCTAGATGAGAGGAAATTCCTGGGCAACTGGATAAATTAGCATGAATTAAAAAATGTGTTCTGATACAACATTTAAAACTTATTAGTTCTCATGAGGAGAAATCCTTAGGTAGCATAGATATTTTCATTAGAAAATATTTTTATCATAACCATCTTATCAATATTTTTAAAAATCACATATAGTTGCTTACTACAGTTGAAGAAACTACAAAAGACGTATCTGGTCTCCATTCCAAACTGGATCGTAAGAAGGCAATTGATCAGCACAATGCAGAAGCTCAGGATATTTTTGGCAAAAACCTGAATAGTCTGTTTAGTAGTATGGAAGAATTAATTAAGGATAGCAGCTCAAAACAGAAGGCCGTGCTGGAAGCTCACAAGACTTTGTTTGGTAAGTTCAAGCATTTCTAATTATTCTAGTCTGAGACTAATTTCAAAACTCACCATTTAATATTTTAGAACACTGAGGTGTCCATCATGTTACTAGTCCCCTCCAATGCATACACTTTCTGTTCAGACTATGGATTAATGCTTTTACTGCCTTTGAATTAAAACAAATCTTAGTTGGGTTTTTTCTTCTTTTTCCTGTTTTCTATAAAGCAAATTTTAACCATACCCATTGTTATCTTCATTTAGGAAAAAAACCTTTTTTTTTTTTAAAGATTTTATTTATTTATTTGAGAGAGCAGGAGCAAGCACAAGCAGGTGGCAGGGCAAAGGGAGAGGGAGAAGCAGACTCACTGCTGAGCAGGGAGTCTGACGCAGGGCTCAATCCTAGGAAGGCAGAGGCTTAACCAGTTGAACCACCTAGGCGCCCAGGGAAAAAACTTTTTATTTTATTTTATTTTATTTATTTATTTGACAAAGATCATAAGTAGGCAGAGAGGCAGGCAGAGAGAGCGGGGCGGGGGTGGGGGTGGGGAAGCAAGCTCCCTGCAGAGCAGAGAGCCCGATTTGGGGCTTGATCCCAGGAACCTGGGATCATGACCTGAGCCGAAGGCAGAGGCTTTATTTAACCCAGTGAGCCACCCAGGCGCCCGGGAAAAAACTCTTTTTTCAGTATTAGGGGTTTTTTGTTTTTGTTTTTATTTTTTAAGATTTTATTTATTTGACAGAGATCGCAAGTAGGTGGAGAGGCAGGCAGAGAGAGGAGGAAGCAGGCTCCCTGCCCAGCAGAGAGCCTGATTGATACGGGACTCGATCCCAGGACCCTGAGATCATGACCTGAGCCAAAGGCAGAGGCTTAACCCACTGAGCCACCCAGACACCCCTAAGTATTAGGTTTTTTTGTTGTTGTTGTTTTGTTTTTGTTTTTTTTAAAGGTTTTATTTATTTGACTGACAGAGATCACAATTAGGCAGAGAAGCAGGCAGAGAGAGAGGGGGAAGCAAGCTCCCCACCGAGCTGAGAGCCCAATGCGGGGCTCAATCCCAGAACCCTGGGATCATGACCTGAGCCGAAGGCAGAGGCTTTAACCCACTGAGCCACCCAGGCGCCCCAAGTATTAGTTTTTTAGTATGAAAGTATTATCTTCACTATAGAAGATACAGAATGTAAAAATTTGTAAAAATCATCTAGAGTCTAGTCGCTCTAAGCCAACCACTCTAAGTTTGGCTTATTGATTTTTATAACCTCTTTTACCTGTATAATACTGTAATTACTTGTAGCTGGAGATCACAATGATTCTTGGTTTACTGCGAACATAGTGATGAGTCTAATAAACTTGTAGAATACTCTAGAATATAAACAATTTATATTCGAAATATTTCCTAGTTGATGTAATGAACCAATTATTTTAAGCTTGTTATTATAAATTTTCACAAGGATATAATTTTCTCAACCTCTTTAGAGTACTTCTAACTGTATTAATATATTTATGTCAACATTTGTATCTTTTTTCTTTTTGGTATAGGTAACCTGCTGTCTTCCAGTTTCTCTGCATTAGACACAATTACTACAACAGCACTTGGATCTCTCACATCTGTTCCAGAAAATGTGTCTATACGTGTTTCTCAGATTTCTAATATGATATTAAAAGAACAATCATTAGCAGCAGAAAGTAAAACTGTACTTCAGACATTGATTGTTAGTAAATCAAAGTATTTTTCAAGTGTTACTTTGATAAGCCTTTGAAAACAATGTTAACTGCTCTTTCATTTTAAGCTTTACAGACAGTTATAAATACCACTTTAAGAGTAGACTCATATATATTTTTTAAGGTTTTATTTATTTGAGAGTGAGCTAGAGAGCATGAGCTGGGTGAAGGGCAGAGGGAGAAGCAGACTCCCTGCTGAGTGGGGAGCCCTATGCGGGGCTCAGTCTTGAGACTCTGGGATCATGACCTGAGCCAAAGGCAGACGCTTAACAGACTAAGCCACCTAGGCACCCCCCAGATTTGTATTTTTAAAAGCAAATCTCCGCTTTTTTTTTTTCCAGAAAGATTAACTTCCAAGTGCCAACCAACCTTTGAAACCCTTTTCACTTAAACCTTGTAACATTAAGAACAGGAGTTAACAAGCCTAATAACTAGAAAGGGCAGTTTTGGCACCACTAGATGAATTCGGGGGACCCATCAGTTGTTAGTTGGCTTAGAAATTGGTAAATTTCCTTTTCCTCAAGGGTTCTGGATTGGTTATGTTGATGTTACAGTTGACCCAACCAGGGGGGATGTTAGATGGTTGATTTTAAAGTAACAGTAATACAGAAAAATGCAAGAAAAAGAACTGCTAGAATTCTAGGAACACATATGACAATTTATGGGGCCAGATCTGTGTGATCAAGCCCTTAACTGTAAAGCCTTTTTTCATAGTTCTATAGAAGCCACTCATCCAATTACACTAGTATTACCTCCTTCATAGCTGATTTGAATAATACTCTTTATTTTGTAATTGTATGATTTGCCTAGGAAGTCCTTGACCATATTTCTTGTTTTCTTCTTTAGGTAGGCTCTCTGCCTCCCCTTTTGATTCTAACAATATCTGTTGAACATTTTCCAAGTAAATAACTACAAGTATTAGTTGACACTACCGGGATTCAGTCCTTACATCACACTGTTTGATAGATTTCTTCATTCACCCAAGTTTGACGAAGCTAAAAGATGCTCAGTTGGTACTTTCAGGAAATTGATTCATGCACTAAATGCAAGACTGTATTTATTGGTGTCTTCCTACCAAGTTATATGCCACCTTGGAAACACTGCTGGAGTCTGATGATTGCGAGATGACTGCTGCTCCCACAGCATGAGTTGAAATGATGATAGCTTTTCTTTCCAAAAGAGTACCAGTTGCCTTTTCCTTTCACTCTTCATTAATTGTTTCTATTATAGTTCCTCACCCTGCCCAAGTGAAGGGAACGTAAGGTTGGAGTTTTTTCCTTTTTTGTGAAAATTACCTATCTTAAAAAAAAAAAAATGCCCAATCTATATTCTCAACTTCGTATATACCTTGACAAGAACAAGAACCTTGACAAGTTCTTCAGATACAATAGGATATAAGTCACCAGGTCTTCAAAGTTAAATACCTCCAGCTCAAAACCTACCTTTGAAGGCTATTCAGTCTCAGCCTTTTTGACTAGTAACTTAAACTTATTGAAATTTATTTTGTTAAAATGTATTTGTGCAGTTTTTAAAAAAATTTCCTTTATTTGCAATGCTGAAATCTTATCAAATGATTGTCATTTTCCCCTCTTCTGAATTATTTGGACTTCTATTCCATTAGACTGTTATGAGTTTATCATGCACTACATGACCATTTTCTTAATTACTGTAAGTAGGATTAAGTAACTTAAGATGAATATAAATTCTAGAAACAAATAAGCTCTATAAGCTATAAAGATTAGAGAATGGAAACTTAGTATTTCACTATACATGTGTTAACAAAGTATTTAAGATAATGTCATTTAACCAGCCACACTTATGGAAGGGAAAATATTCTTTTTAACCAGGATGTACTTAAGACTGACCTTCTAACTTCACTGGAAACAGTTTTATCCCCTGCGATGACATCTATACTGAAAATAAACAATCAACTAAAGCATATTTTCAAGACTTCATTGACAGTGGCCAGTAAGGTAACAAATACTATGTTCTTAATTTCTCAAAATCAAGTTGTTTAAGAAAGGAATTCTAACTATCTGTGGCCACATCTGTATACATGCAAAAGCCATGGGTTGTGAGTTGGGAGGAAATAAGATGCTTGCTGCCATTGATGTGATCAACAGAATCATGGCTAAGAAAAATGGGAGAATGATCTTCACAATAATTGTGCATTTATGTAGGAGCATATATAGCATGCTGTCATGGATAGGGGGAGATGGGCATATTTATGTATACATGCATATGTCTGCACATCTGCCTAAATATGCATAAAATATCTCTGGAAGTGTTTAAAAATGATAGCAGTGGTCTCTTGAAGGTGAGAGTGGAACTGGGGTCCCAGCAGCTGGAAAGGCAAGACTTTACATACTGTTTTTTAGCTTGTATGTGTTCCATTTTGTATGTGTTCTGTTTCATATGTGTTCAACAAAAAAGAGGTTTTTTAATTAAAAGAAACCTTTTCCTTCAAAGATAGAAGATCAGAAAAAGGAAATGGATGGCTTTCTCAGTACACTGTGTAACAATCTACACGAATTACAAGAAAATACAGTTTCTTCCTTGGCTGAATCTCGGAAGCTATGTGAAAACTTAACTGAAGACCTGAAGACAATTAAAAAAATCCATTCACAGGTATCTCATTTAGGTGATTTGGGGAGCATAAAAAGGAAGTTTTATAATCTTTTTTTTTTTAAAGATTTTATTTATTTATTATACAGAGATCACAAGTAGGCACAGAGGCAGACAGAGAGAGGGGGAAGCAGGCTCCCTGCTGAGCAGAGAGCCCGATGCGGGACTTGATCCCAGGACCCTGGGATCACGACCTGAGCTGAAGGCAGAGGCTTTAACCCACTGAGCTACCCAGGCGCCCCTGGAAATTTTATAATCTTTAACTTGATAATCCCTGTTAGGTAATCTGAATGCTGTAAAACTAATTTAGAAACCTGAAGATATCATAGCCACTCTTGCTTATAACAATAATTAATAAAAAATACTTAAGAATGCTTTTCTTGACCAGTTAATATTTTAGGATTTGCTACCTTTAGAACCCTATGCTAAAGATCTGTAAGACAAATGAGGGGCGCTTGGGTGGCTCAGTCTGTTAAGCGTTCAGCTCTGGATTTCAGCTCAAGTCATGATCTCAGGGTTGTGTGATTGAGTCTGCATCAAGCCGCACACTCAGGGGAATCTGCTTGAGATTCTCTGCCTCTCCCTCCCCCTCCACACCTCCTCCTGCTCACACACACTCTCACTCTCAAATAAACAATAAGTAAAATCTTTAAAAAAAAATAAAAAGACCAACAAGATTATCCTTTCATCACACCAGGATGAAGCTAGAGAAACATACCTTTGGGGGTGCAATTAGAAGTATTTACAATGAATATGTATCTACAGTATAATTTGATAAATTGTTTTTTTTCTAGGGTAACATGGATAGTTATTTTCTTTCATAAACTATCCTGTTACTATTTCTGTATCATTGATGTCAGACATCTGAATTGTAGCAAATTAATACAATTTTTTTTTTGAGAGAGAGCAGGAGAGAGTTCATGGTTGCTCGTGGTGGGGGGAAGGGCAGAGGCAGAGGGAGACAGAGAGAATCTTAAGAGGCTCCACACTGGGCTCCATGCGGGGTTCAATCTTATGACCCTGAAATCGTGACCTGTGCGCTGAAACCAAGAGTTGGACACTTAACTGACTGAGCCACCGAGGCACCCCAATTAATATGATTCTCAGTTTTTATTAATTCTAAATGTAATTTATGACTTACCTTCCTCCATGTAAGCTGTTCCTCACTGCATGCATTAGGCTTTAAACCAAAACCAAACCTCCAAACTAGGTAAGTCATAATCTGTAAGATGACATATATGGAAAATAACACCTGGTATTCCTAAGGCCTGAATAATGAGTGTGTAAAATTTTAATAAACGAGGCTAATTATTACATGACAGAACTCTTTGGTCAATAAAACTATTGACATGATTTAGTGAGTAATAGAGTTTTCTTTTTCTTTGGAAGTAAGGGAGAGGGATTTCATATCCACGTCATCCAAAATGAAAAAGGAAACAAATCCAAGATTTTTAGGCAAGAGTTAAAGCAGGTTTGAAGTCAGAGTATTCGTTTCCCTAATTGATAAGCATGAAACTTTTTGGAGAAAAGATTAACATCACATTAGTAAAAATAATAGTTAACATTTCCTGAGTCCCTCAGTATGTGCTTATTCCTGTCATCAGTGTAGATACACATGCTATTACTAGCATAGTTTTCTCATGAGGAAACCAAGGCCTCGAAAGCATGTGAGAGTGTTTAGATCCTCTGAGAGTCGTCGTGGTGAGTATAGTGCCTGAAAGGCATCCCCTTTTGAGTGGCTCTGTTTCTAGAATATATTCTTGCAATTTGAAATTGTAGCAGTTTCTCATCCCTTGCATCAACCCTTCCTTATCTTTTCAGGTATATATTCTAAGGTAGATCAGCTTTTTATATATGAGCTGTTTTGAAATGTTTAAAACTGATAAGCAGCTGTTTAAAAACAAGTAAAACACCTGTGATCCAGAAAATATTTTTAACATGAATGATTTGACTTCCCTGGCTTTATGGAAGTTAAATTTATTAAGTGAGCTGTTTCTCAGGTTTTCTAGAACTTGAAGTCAGCACTAACAAAGCAGTTATGTAAAACTCTGAACACCTACCTACATGTAGGTAAATCGGATATACCTGCATTTTCCTCTACTTTGAGACTATAAAAATACTAACAGACATTATTTGTAAGCAGTCTTGGATATGTACTGTCAGCTGATGTGTATTTTAGAGATGTTGGTCAACTAATGGACTGAACAGTGAACAAGAATGCTGGGTGTGTGTTCAGCACTTCCGTGGCCTTTAGTGTAACTGCTTTATTTTGTAAGTTTAAATCCCTATCATGTTGTGTGCCTTAGAAGAACTTGTTTTTAAAGATGCCTAGTACGAGCAAAGGTAAAATTAGATTTTATTAATATGACCTAGCTAAATGCTGTAAAATGTTTTAAGTAATGAATACTATTTTTGGACTGCTTGGCCCATCAGATTATTAGTATTTTTCTTTCATAGTAGTGTTATCAGTTAAGAAGCAGCTGGTGCTGTATCCTTGTCAGAGTGGTTCTTACAGCATAAGGGGACATTGTGGTGTATTTGCTTAGTATTGAGGTACACTGAAAGTAATTTGTTACTAATTGATAGTTGAAGTAGCAAAGTTTGCTAATTGTTTACTTTTTTTTTTTTTAATTGTTTACTTTTTGAAAAATTCCAATCATATTATCCTTTTAATATCAGTTACATAGCTTTCCTCTATGGGTGAGAAGTGAAATTAAAGTTCTCTTGTCAAGAATTTGTATAATTCTCAGCTATGACTTCTATATCTTTCTTACAGGAACTTTGCCAGTTAATCAATCTTTGGACAGAGAGATTCTGTGCCTTGGAGGAAAAGTGTGAAAACATCCAGAAACCACTAGGTAGCATCCAAGAAAATACAGAACAGTAAGCAGTTTTTAGTTCTCTTTAACTTTTCTCCTGCCTGAAGTTATTTCAGAATAGAAGGTTTCAAACAGTACAAATACTATCAACTCAGTTTCTCTTTTAACATTTTATTATGTTTGCTTTCTCATTCTCATTCCCTTTCTCTCTTCCCAGCCCCCTCTAATATTTTATGTCTAGGTATCTTTTTTGAACTAGCTGTGTATACATTGCAGACATAATGTTCACTTTCCCTTAAATACTTCAGTCTGTATTTCCTAAAAATAAGGATAATCTCTTATATTACTATAATTATTATAAATCAGAAAATCAGTATTGGTAACTCCTGTTATCTAGTATTACAGACCCGATTCAAATTTTGTCAGTTATCTCACTGATGTTCTTTATAGGAAAAGAAAGAAATTGTCCTCCTGCTCTAGGATTTAATCTAGGATCACACATTGCATTTGGTTGTCATGTCTCTTGAATCTCCTTTAATCTGGAGTAGTTTCATAGTGTTTGTCTTTTATGACCTTTCGTTTTCAACTGCATAGAATATTTTTTTAGTACAGTGTCCCTCAGTTGGGATTGACCTTCGTGATTAATTGGAATTTCTCTGTAGCTTCTTTCAAGATATTTTTCTTTGCCCTTAGTTTTTGGAGGTTTGATTATATTGTGTCGTCTTACATATTTCTTTGAGGTTATCCTATTTGGATTTACTCAGCTTTTTGAATCTGTACACTTATGTCACCAGTTGTGGAAATTTTCATCCATTATTTGAATGTTTTTCAGCTCCATATTCTTTCTCCTCTGCTTCTAGGGTTTTGATGACACCAATGTTAGATCTTTTATTGTGGTTCCATAGGTCTCTGAGGCTATAGATAGTTTATTTTCTCTTTGTTGTTCAGATTGAGTAAAAAAAAAATTTTTTTTTAAAGATTTTATTTATTTATTGGACAGAGAGAGAGAGATCACAAGTAGGCAGAGAGGCAGGCAGAGAGAGAGGAGGAAGCAGGCCCCCCGCTGAGCAGAGAGCCCGACGCGGGGCCCGATCCCAGCACCCGGGGACCACGACCCGAGCCGAAGGCAGAGGCCCAACCCACTGAGCCACCCAGGCGCCCCTAAAAAAAATTTTTTTTAAAGATTTTATTTATTTATTTGAGAGAGAAAGTGAGAGAGAGCATGAGAGGGGAGAAGGTCAGAGGGAGAAGCAGACTCCTCGCAGAGCTGGGAACCCGATGCAGGACTCGATCCCAGGACTCTGGGATCATGACCTGAGCTGAAGGCAGTGGCTTAACCAGCTGAGCCACCCAGGCGCCCCTCAGATTGAGGGCATTTTATGAACTGTCTTCGTGTTCCTTTGTCATCTTTAACCTACTGTAGAACCCATTCAAAGAGGTATTTTATATATTTCAGTTATTGGGTTTTTCAGTTTTATAATTTTCATTTCGTTCTTTTTTTCATCTCTTCTGTTTCTTTGCTAAGGTTTTATTTTTTCCAAAAGTGTTTTAATTGTTGACTGAAAAAATTTTTTTTCCACTGAAACATTTTTATATGGCTGCTTTAAAATCCTTGACAGATTATTCCAGCATCGGAATTATCTCAGTGTTGGCACCTGTTGTCTTGTCTCATTCAAGTTGTGATTTTCTGGAATGGTTTTGACTGTATCTTGAACATTTCGGTTATGTTAGGAGATTCAGAATCCAACTTAAATCTTTTTTGGCAGGCATTCACTTTTGTTTAAGTTTAATATGAAGGTCCTGGCCCAGTTGTGTGAGCTTTGGTTCCAAAGACAGTTTTGTTTTCAGAGCCCTTGCATTCTGATAGGTATTGTTTGGTGCTACCCATATGAAAAAGTTTGTATTTTGCTTTTGATGGATGAAATGTTCTATATAGGTCAGTTAAGTCTAGTTGATTGATAGTGTCATTTGTGCCATCTGTAGCCTTACTGAGTTTCTTTCTTTTTTTTTTTTTTTTTAAGATTTTATTTATTTATTTGACAGAGAGGGAGAGATCACAAGCAGGCAGAGAAGCAGGTGGGGTGGGGGGGCCCGATGTGGGGCTTGATCTCAGGACCCTGAGATTATGACATGAGCGGTAGGCAGAGGCTTAACCCACTGAGCCACCCAGGCATCCCTTTACTGAATTTCTGCCCAATTGTTCTATCAAGTATTAAGAGAGGGGTGTTGAAATCTCTGGTTATAATTTTAGATTTGTTTGTTTCTCATCAGTTTTATCAGTTTTAGCTGCATATATGTGATGCTCTATTGTTAGATGCATACACATTTAAGGTTGATATGTCTTAGAGAACTGACTGCTTTACCAGCATGTAATGTCCCATTTTATCCCTGATAATCTTCCTTGTCCTGAAGTCTACTTTGTCTGAAACTAATATAAGTACTTAGCTTTTCTTTGATTGCTATTTACATGTAATGTATTCCCATCCTTTCACTTTTGGCCTGCGTCTTTATATCTTTATATTTAAAATGCATTTCTTGCAGATATCACCTTGCTTTTTCATCATATTTAGCAATGTACCTCTTTTAACTGGTACATTTTCATTTAAAGTATTGGTATAGTTGAATTAAAATCTACCATGATGCTGTTTTCTATTTGTTGCCTATTCTGTGCTTTGTTTCCTTTATTCCTTTCCTAATTAAGTTGAGTGTTTTTATGTTTTCATTTTATCTCTTCCATTGATTTATCATTTATACCTTTTTTTAAAAAGATTTTATTTATCTATTTGACAGAGATCACAAGTAGGCAGAGAAGCAGGCAGAGAGAGGAGGAAGCAGAGCAGAGAGCCCGATGCGGGGCTCGATCCCAAGACCCTGGGATCATGACCCGAGCCAAAGGCAGAGGCTTTAACCTGCTGAGCCACCCAGGCGCCCCAGTATACTATTTTTTTTTTTTAAGAGAGAGTGCAAATGAGAGTGGTGGTGGAGGGTGGGGGTGGGCAGAGGGAGAGAATCCTAAGCAGGCTCTGAGATCATGACCTGAGCTGAAATCAAGAGTTAGACGCTTTACCGACTGAGCTACCAAGGCAAGTTTTATTGTTTATACTTTTAAATTACCATTTTTAAAGTAGTTTTTCTAGAATTAATGATACACATTTTTAAATAATGTTAATACACTTCTAAGTAATTTGCTGTTTCATGTGTGATAAAAGGAACTTATAACAATATGTTCCCAATTTCTTCCTCCTGTCTTTTATGCATTGTTTTCATATATTTTGCTTTTGCATATGCTGTATACACCCAAGGCATTGTTACTCTGATCGCTTTATTTCTTTTTTTTTTTTTTTTTAAGATTTTATTTATTTATTTGACAGACAGATCACAAATAGGCAGCAGAGAGGCAGGCAGAGAGAGAGAGAAGGAAGTAGGCTTCCCGCCTAGCAGAGAGCCCAATGCAGGGCCCGGTCCCAGGACCCTGGGATCATGATCTGAGTGAAAGGTAGAGGCTTTAACCACTGAGCCACCCAGGCACCCCTTTATTTCCTTTTTTGAAGTGGCTACTAGAATTTTTTTTTTTGCTACTAGAAATTTTTTAATTATGTGGCTCATATTATATTCTATTGAATAGTGCTATTCTAGAATTCTAGCTATCACCTCTTTTACTACCTAACTCCCATCATTGGTTTTCCAGTTCTGTTGTTGATCCTATTCATTATACCATGCCCCATTCTGAACTCTTTTTTCTAGACTCTGAGTCCAGAAAGCATTTCCCCACTTTTTTTCCTAGTGTCTAGACTTAAGGATTTCTGGCCTTTTCAATAGCTCTGAAGGGAATACTAGAATAGGATTGAAATGGCCGCGGAACTATGATACACTCTTTTTAAGCTCTCTGCAATCCATTTTCCCTATCTTCCTGACATTTATTGCCTGTACCAGTGGTTTCCAAAGTGTGGTCCAGGGACTGTGTAAAAGAATCAGCCAGGTGTAGGGCCCAGGAATCTAGGGGAGGTTAATATATACTGAAGTTCGAGACCCACTCACTGCCTGTGGCACTTATTGTCATGGATGGTAGTCACTCATGAATAAATTCCATCTTCCTACTAGGTTGTGATTCCTTAAGGGACTAGATTTATGTTGATAGTCTCCAAGTTTTTCACTTGAATTTCTTTTTCTTTTTCAATCATTTCCATTTAACCTGCAGCTGAACTTCGGTTTTCAACCTGTTTGCTTCCTCATTTGGTTTCCTCACATGGTGTACCATCTAGTGGTAATAGAGGGTAACTTTCATTCACCAAAGTTCAACTCTGAAGTCTTCAGAGGACTTTACTTTTCTTTCAGGGTTATGTGTACTATGTGCACTAGGTGTATAGTTTGTCACACCCCAATATAATCTTCTTTATTAGTAGAAAGCTTTATAGTTGACTTTGTTTTATAATATTTATAATTTTTACCATTTATTTAAGGTCATAGGCAAGGTAAAACTGCTGAAGAACAGAATGACAGACTGATTGTGGACAGTTTAGGGACTAGACTAGAGACTGCAGGTGATGCCCTTAAGTAACATAATCTAGTAGGAGGAATAAAACACATGGCAGATTTTTTTTTTTTTTTTTTTAAGATTTTATTTATTTATTTGACAGATCACAAGCAGGCAGAGAGGCAGGCAGAGAGAGAGGAGGAAGCAGGCTCCCCTAGAGAGCAGAGAGCCCGATGCGGGGCTCGATCCCAGGACTCTGAGATCATGACCTGAGCCGAAGGCAGTGGCTTAACCCACTGAGCCACCCAGGCGCCCCCACATGGCAGATTTTATTTTAGTAACTGTATAGTCATTAAGAGGTACAAAGTAAAGCTTCATATCTGGAGGAGAGCTGGGAAAGGTTTTAGGAGAAAAGACATTTCCAAAGGTCATTTAATGACAGATATGATGTCACTCTGCTATGAAGAGACACTGACCAAAGCATCCATTCTCAACATAGAAGAGTCATTAAGAACATGGGCTCTAGAGCCAGACTGCCTGGGTTCAAATACACCATTTTTGAACTGGGTGATCTTGGGCAAGTTACAGGCCTTTTGAGTCTAAGTTTTCTGTTTTAACAATGTTCTCTTTTTCTATAGGAAATCTAAGGATATAATCAGCAAAACAACCTCTTATAATACACAATTTTGTGCTGATTGTGATGGCTTGTCACAGGAACTCAGACACTTTAACCAAGAAGGTACAAAATTGGTTGAAGAGTCTGTGCAACACTGTGATAAACTTGGTAACAGCCTTGAAGTAGTATCTCAAGAGACTGAACAGAGATGTGAGGCCCTGAACACAAGCACGCTTTCTTTTTCTGAACAGTGGGTATCTTGTTTAAATAAAAGGGAAGAAGAACTTCAGAACTTATTGAAGGTAATAACTTTGTAATTGGAACCTACTTTGGAGAGAATAGTGATCATCAGAAAATTAAATATTCTTGGCTAAGAATTGGTTTCAAAACAGATGATGTTTTAAATCATGAATTAAAATTTTAAGCATAATAGTTAGTATTACATGATTTAGTTTATGTACCTGTCTCCTAGAGTTTGAAATTATTTAACTCCTGTGTCTGATCTGTCCTGTATCCTTGGTTTTTGACTTGTTAGTTCTTTCAGTTAATTGCACCCTGTTTTTTTGAATATAATTCAAACCTGTTACTGCTTTAAATATTTAGGATATTGCTCTTATTGCTTAAAGGATACTTGATAGGTTTGTGTGTTTGCTTGATCTGAACACTTGCATGAGCCCTTTGTGGCTTGGTTTTTCTCTCTGTGCTATAAAAGGGTTTTACTAATATTCTCAGGAACTAGGTAAAAGAATATAAGGTTTTTAAAAAAGTAAGTATTTTAAGCTGTACATAAGCTATTATTTTACCAAAAGGAACCAAGGTTAATGGAGAAATAGCTGATTTCAGGTTGAAACAGGAAATTATACCAGATAAGCCTAGAGGTCCTGTCATACTAAAAAGTAAGAGAGCTATTAAAGATTAGTGGGATTGTATCAAAAAAACATAGGAGCCCCTGATGACATTCCTTTGTTTAAAGATGGTATAATTTGAGTATCAAAAGGAATAATTGCTATAATAGATTAAAATCTATTAAATATATTAAAGCTTATGAATTCATAAAAATTTCATAGGTCTTTTTTGGATCATGTTAGGGAAGCAGTGCAGTATTTTGAAAACTGGTAAATAAAGGGAAACAGTTGAGCAACCATGTGTCTTTGCCAAAAGAATTCTATCATGGTTTAGCAGGATAGTGGATGAAGAAAAGTGTTTCATAGAAGAATCCCAACTGATGCAGAAGAAATGAAAGAATTTGAAAACCACCATTTGCAATCCTAGTGAGATAACCCCCATGGACATTAGTTACTGTCCAAATCATTTGATAAAAACTGATGGAGAATTTTTATTTTATTTTTTCAAGTTTTTTGAGTTTTTGTTTTTGTTTTTGTTTTTTGTAATCTCTACACCCAACATGGGGCTCAAGCTCATGACCCTGAGATCAAGAGTCTCATGCTCTTCTGACTGAGAAGGCAGGCACCCCTTGATCGTGAGCTTTATAATTAATAGGGTGATGACATGGAAACTCACTAATTAATCTTTTTTTTCTTTCTTTTCTTTTTAAAAATTTTATTTATTTTTTTAAGTAAACTCTACTCCCATCCCTGAATCACACACCTGAGATCAAGAGCTGCATGCTCTACCAACTGAGCCAGCCAGGTGCCTCAACTGATTAATCTTTTTTTTTTTTTAAGATTTTATTTATTTGACCGAGAGAGACAGAGAGCACAAGCAGGGGAGTGGCAGGCAAGGGGAGAGGGAGAAGCAGGCTCCTTGCTAATGTGGGAGCCCGATGTGGGGCTCGATCCTAGGAATGTGGGATCATGACCTGAGCCAAAGGCAGCCGCTTAACCGATTGAACCACCAGGGTGCCCCCAATGGATTAATCTTAACATGAGAGACGGAATCGGGCATATGTGCTTTTAGCATCACCTACAAAATATTCTTGCCAAACAATTAAAAAAGTACGAGGAAAGGTATCCTATGTTAAAAGAGAGTTAAGACCAGAGGGTCTTAAGACCTAGTTTGTCTGGGATGGTCCTTGTTTACATCTATTGTTTGGAGGTAATTGTTATTAAGAAGGGCCCTTTTTACTCTGAAAAGTATCCCAGTTTAGGTGATAAATTATATGGTCATCTACTTAAGACAGATCAACCAAATCTAATGATAAATTTAAACAAATTGTGAAAAACATTTGAGATAATTGGTAAAATTTGCATGCTGACTAGACATTTGATAAAAAGAAATCAGTGCTAAGTTTTTTAGATGTGAGAGTGGTCTTAAAAAAGCTCTTAACTCTTAGAGATGTATGCTGAAGTAAGTGGATGAAATGATACAGCATTTGCTTTAAAATAATTCTATGGGAGGAGGAGGAGGAGTGGTTAATCTTATTTGATCTATATACCCCAAGTGGTTAATCTTGTTTGATAAATGTTGAAACTGGGTGGTCAATACAAGGGGGAATTATACTGTTCTCTCTTCTTTTGCATATGTTCTTCAAAGTTTTTACTATGGAAAATTTCAAGATAAGGAAATAATATATTGAATAAAATGCTGACAACTTTGATTTTAATAATGAAAGCTCATTTGCATCATTTACAGGTTGTAAACCAAGGTTGTGAGGCTGCCAGATCAGAGATCACTGAAAAATTAAATGAACATAAAGCAGTTAATGAGAACCAGCGTAACATTTTTTTTGATCAGATAACTACTGATGAAGAAAAGTTGATGGCACAAAGTCTAGAACTTAATGAAACCATAAAAATTGGTTTGACTAAGCTTAATTGCTTTCTACAACAGGATCTGAAGCTGGATATCCCAACAGGTACTTTAAAGGGAAAGAAAATTAACATTTTTGAAGTTGAAGTCAACCTTGTACTGTGCCAGATGTTCAGAAAAACCATATCCTGCCATTGCCTGATAGGAATTTGGCATCTCACTGCAGTCATCTCAAATGGAAAAAATGGAACCCTAAAATATATATATATATTTTTTAAAGATTTTATTTATTTATTTGACAGATAGAGATCACAGGTAGGCAGCGAGGCAGGCAGAGAGAGAGAGAGGAGGAAGCAGGTTCCCCGCTGAGCAGAGAGCCCGATGTGGGGCTCGATCCCAGGACCCTGGGATCATGACCTGAGCCGAAGGCAGAGGCTTTAACCCACTGAGCCACCCAGGCGCCCCGGAACCCTAAAATATTTTTAATCAAGATTAGATGTCATGATATAGGTGACATGTACTTGTCATAAAACTGGGCATAAAACTTGGGCATTAGAATCAATAAGATTTTATAAATATTTAGGGCACTGGTTTTGTTTAGAGAAAATTTTTATTTACTTTTATTTTTAAGATTTTTATTTATTTTAGAGTGTGTGTGCGCAAGCAGGGTGGAACAGAGGGGGAGGAAGAGGGACAAGCCAACTTCAGGCTGAGCAGAGCCCAAGGGGGGCTTGAGATCACGACCTGAGCCAAAATCAAGAATCAGAAGCTTTACCAACTGAGCCGCCCAGGCAGGCACCCCTTTATTTTATTTATTTACTTATTTTTAAGATTTTATTTATTTGACAGAGCATGCACAAAAGCAGGGGGAGCACCATGCAGAGGGAGAGGAAAAAGCAGGCTCCCTGCCAAGGAAGGAGCCCGACCAGGGTCCTGGGATCATGACCTGAGCCAAAGGCAGATGCTTAATGGACTAAGTCACCCGGGTGCCCCTTTTATTTTTATTTTTTTTAACAGAGAGAGAGCACGTAGGGGTGGGGGTGGGGGCAGAGGGAGAGAAACTTTTTTTCCAGAGAAGATTTGTTTTAAAGATTTTATTTATTTATTTATTTGAGAGAGCGTGCCAGAGCGGGTGCCGGGGGCAGGGGGGTGGGGGGAAGGAAGCACCCTGCCAAGCAAGGAGCCTGACCAGGGTAACCAGGATCATGACCTGAGCCGAAGGCAGACACTTAACCAACTGAGTCATCCAGGTGCCCCAAAGAGAAGATATTTTAAAAGCAAATAAAAAAACCAACAACCATCTATCTAGCACAGTTTGTAAAAAGGCCTTTTAATACCAGAAATAGAGGAATGTAATTACATAAATCTAGTTTAATGGAAAAAGCTTATCATTGTGCATTCTCTTATGTGTACCTCTCATTTTATCAGAGATGGCAAAGATTATTTTAGGCTATGATGATTTAGAAAAGCCTTCATGGAAGAAGATATGCAAACTATTTAACAGGATGAGTAATCGAACAATTATTTGGATTGCATTTAGGGTTGCATACCCCGTAAATTTACTAAAAATCACTAAATAGATTTTATGGTATGTAAATTATACTTCAAAGCTTTTTTTAAAAGCAATTATAAAAGGAGGCGATGCTAAAGAATGTTAGTTTATTTTCTCCTCAAGAGCCCTGTAATATTTGTTTCCACTTTTCTTTTTAAAGATTTTATTTATTTATTTGACAGAGCAACACAGCGAGAGAGGAAATACAAGCACAGAGTGGGAGAGGGAGAAGCAGGCTTCCCGCCGAGCAGGAATCCCAATATGGGGCTCGATCCCGGGACGCTGGGATCATGACCTGAGCCGAAGGCAGAGGCTTAACCCTCTGAGCCACCCAGGCACCCCTGTTTCCACTTTTCAATGAAATTAGAAATATAAGTGCTAAGCAAAAAGACAAAGAAGTGCTTGTGGAAAATACGAGAACATGAGTTCATTATAAAGAAATATAATTGCGGGGCACCTTGGTGTCTCAGTAGGTTGAATATCTGACTTCAGTTCAGGTCATGATCTCAGAGTCCTGGGAATGAGCCCTGTGTCAGGCTTTGTTCTCAGTAGGGAGTCTACTTGTCGCTCTGCCCCTCCCCCTCCTCATTCTCTCTCTCTCTCTCAAATAAATAAAATCTTTAAAAAAAAAAAAAGATGTAACTCGTTAATATTTAGCTACCACCAAATTTACAGTGAAATGATCATCCTATCAAAGATCTTGTTGGGGGAAAACTGTACTTATTCCAGGAATCCTGCCATTTCTCAGAACACTTTGATTCCTTTTAGAGCCTACAACACATCTTTTGTACATCCTCAGAGATGGATAATTTCATGTTTGGGGGTAGGTTGAATCCTGAAAATAATTGAGTCCATTTAAGATCATTTGTCAAGTTAGGAAATAGTTGTAAAGCAATCTGTGCCTGATGAGTAACAGGCTAATTCCCATGTGTGGCAATGGTTATGTCTTTGGAAGATAGAGACTCATGGGGAAGTATATAGTCTAACTTAAAAAAAAATCTTACTCCTATTCCACACTTCGATCTTTTCCCATTTATATAATGTCCACTAAAGGTACAACACCACAGAGGAAAAATTACGTCTACCCATCAACACTGGTGAGAACTGAACCACGTGAACAGCTCCTTGATCAGCTGAAAAGGAAGCAGCCTGAACTGTTAATGATGCTAAACTGTTCAGAAAACAACAAGGAAGAGCTCAGTCAGGTAAAATCTAAAGCTTCTTAATTTTAGTTAGAGCTCTCACATAAACTCCTTATGTCATTAGCTTTGTATGAAGAATTTTATTCTTTGCCCTTAAATCCTACTCTGTTGCTTAAAATTAATGGTAGTTATCTGACCCTTAAGCCTAAGTCTGCTGCTTTTATTTTTTTTATTTTTTATTTTTTATTTTTATTTTTATTTTTTTTTAAAGATTTTATTTATTTGTCAGAGAGAGAGAGAGAGAGATCACAAGTAGGCAGAGAGGCAGGCAGAGACAGAGGGAGAAGCAGGTTCCCTGCCGGGCTCCTTAGGTTCCCTGCCGAGCAAGGAGCCCAATGTGGGACTCCATCCCAGGATGCTGGGATCATGACCTGAGCCGAAGGCAGCCGCTTAACCAACTGAGCCACCCAGGCGTCCCTATTTTTTATTTTTTAAAAAAGATTATTTATTTATTTATTTGACAGACAGAGATCACAAGTAGACAGAGAGGCAGGCTCCCTGCTGAGCAGAGAGCCTGATGCGGGTCTTGATCCTAGGGCCCTGAGATCATATCCTGAGCCGAAGGCAGAGGCTTAACCCACTGAGCCACCCAGGTGCCCCAGCTTGCTGCTTTTAATCTGGCCATTTTTTATTATCAAAGTAATAATAACAATAACCAATATTTATGTTGTGCTTATTATGTGCCAGAGTCTGTGCTAAGCCCTTTACATACATATTTACTCAGTTAACACTCTCAGTGGCCCTGTGAAGTGGATGCTAGTACTGTCCTCATTTTAGAGGTGAGGAAACTGAGAATTACTTGGTCCCAAGTCACAGGATGGAGTTGGAATCAGAACCTAGAAGATCTCCAGTCTGCTCTTAACTGTAGTAATTATAGACAAGTTGGGAAATAGAAGATAAAATATAAACTGAAACCCCATTATTCTGAGATTACTACTTTTAACATTTATTATAGGTACGTCTCTATGAGAAAATATATTTGGGATTCTTTTCTTTCTTTCTTTCTTTCTTTCTTTTTTTTTTTAATTTTCAGAGTTTTTTTCTTTAAGTAACCACTGCACCCAACCTGGGGCTCGAACTTAAGACTCTGAGATCAAGAGTCCCATACTCTTACCACTGAGCCAGCCAGGCATCCTCATTATTTTATAGACTTCCTACTTATTTGGTTGAGGTTTAACTTTTACACAATGGACATTGTGTTATTTTCAAAGAAGAAAGCTGCACTTCCTTTTGTGAAGATTTTTAAGTCCTTGGACTTAATCACTCGTCTACCTTCTCATTTTAGGCCGTGGATGAAGAAAAGTCAGTTCTAGGGCACTCTGTTGAAGAGCCTCCAAGTCAGGAATCATGTGTAGATGCTGGTGTGGATTGTTCGTCAAGTGGTGGGATTCCGTTCTTCCAGGTACGTGGTTCTGTCCTGTCACGTCCCCCTTCCATATCTGACGGACGTCTGCCGTTGGCTGCTGAATGGGAAGGCATCACTCTTGGTGGGTGGAACAGCAAGGTATTTTTTCATCCCTTTGGGATGGCTTTTGAGCTTGTCTGATATATATTATTTACACGAATATTATAATTGATGAGGGGTTTTCTGTAGGAAAATTAAAGGCAAAGTTTAACTTAATCTCCATCCTCAGATAGCACTCTTTAGCTATTACAGTAAGGCCCTACCACTTTCTACATGCGCACCGTGGATTCTGAGAGCAGTCGTTTCTCTCTTCCCTCCACCTTTGACGTGGAAGTCCTGGAGTCTGTGTCTACTCATACTCAGACTTTGAAAGCTAAAAGGTTTAAAAGACAGAGACTGAAGGCCTCTCAGTTTATATTCGTTTCTCCTACCTGAGGCTTTTTTCTCTTGTTAAGGATTCTCTCATGTTTCCTAAGCCTCCTCATCTGCCTTGATCTTGTGCAGTTAAATCCTGTGACCTTTTCTAACTCCTTTTCAATACTCTTAGGAGCACCGCACTTTAAACTGCCCGGCATCTTTCCCTTTATTTTGAAGACATGAGCCTAGACATACACAGTCTATGATGAAAGGATCTTCTCACGTACAACACTGATGTCTACATTTTACAGTCTGAAGTGCTGCTTGTGATGTTTATGTCCTTGTACCTCGTAGACTTGCAGGTCTTCCCACCAAGGCCTAAAGACCCTCCATCTGCGATTTAAGCTGTTAAAACTTCTACCTTAATTTCTGTTAAACTGTTCTCTCTTTCCCTCAAGGTAATTTTATCCCCAAATCCTTCCTACCTTTTGCTTTATTCTTTACTATGAGAGAACTCTAAATATATTTCTTTTCATTTTCCAACCCTCTCCGCTATCTTTAAAGTTAAGGAAAGAAGAAAAATTAGGAAAAGAGAACCCTTGTGACTACTTAATCCCCTGGCTGGAAGTCCTTTCCTTACTATCATTTAGGACATTTTGAATTTGAATTTAGTGGTTCAGCTGTGGCAGGGAAGTCCCTACAGTACCAGAAAAGATTTGGAATTGGATTTTAAACCTTCAGCTGAAGTCTAAAATTATTTTCTCCCTGAAGCAGTTTCATGTGGGGAAATTTTCTGGGTTTGAAATTCTGAAGTTGGTTTATAATTTTTCTCAGCATGGATTATTATTATTATTATTATTATCTTTACAATGTATGTCATTAGTCTCCTAAAGCTCTTTATGGGTAAATATGAGAATTCCAATGAAATATAATTCCTAAATGAGAAATATGAAATCAGTTTAAGAGAAAAGGTAAAACACAGTTTAAAAAAAATGTCTTGAGGTAGCCATATATCAGATTCTCTGCTTAAAATAGAATTGCCTTTTTCGCAAGATACTAAATCTTTGTTTTCCTAGAGCAGGCTTTCTCAATAGCAGCACTATTGACATTTTGAGCTGGGTGATCCTTTGTTGTGGTGGACTGTCTTTTTATTATATGAGGTTTGGCAGCATCCCTGACTCCTACGCACAAGAAGCCAGTAGCGCCTCCTTGTTTTAACAACCAAAAATGTCTCCAGATATTACCAGATATCTTCTGGGAGGAGGGGGGTAAATTGCTCCCTGTTGAGAACCATTGCCCTATAGTAAAGTCTATAATTATGCCTTGGAAAATCATGCAGAAAATTAATAATTCTTTCACCTCACTCCTTCCTTTGATGGTAAGATGAAGACGACATTCATTTCTACCTACTGAACAAATTGTTGGCTCTGATTTCTGCTAAGCCTTTTCCATACTTAATTTCTTGCCTATAACCCAGAGGACTTTGAAAATAGAGTGTAGCTAGTATGTATCAAGTGTTACTTTATATTGACTTAATTTCTCCCCTTATGTCCACAGCATAAAAAATCACATGGAAAAGACAAAGAAAACAGAGGCATTAATTCAGTGGAGAGGTCTAAAGTGGAAGAAACTACAGAGCATTCTGTTACACGGAGCAGACTACCTCTACGAAACCAGATAAATCTTTAGTTACCTTGAGGATCGGTGATTCTCTTTTTAAGAAAAATGAAAAATAAAACCTATAACTCCAGAACTTGAGCCTTATGTACAGATGAAAAACAAATGGACAATATCAAGGCAATACTGTAAATTAGTTGGATTTACTATGTCTACTCATTTTTCTGTCATGCCTGTAGTTCACTGTGTATTAAGTTGGGTTTTATTTGGGACTTGCATTGAGTAAATACGTATTTTTAGCTTTTGATTAAAATAGCCCTTTCCTAAAAAAGGAAAAATATTTTTCTTGTATATCACTAGGCAACACATATATATAAGTTGTACTGTTCTTCTAGGCTTTAACTTACTTAGGTAAATATTGCCAACTCAGTCTTGGGAAGGACCATCTTTGTACTTTTCTTGCTATGATTGAATTATGTGAATCTGCTTGCCTCCTTCCCTAGACTTTTCCATTCTGCATTCTCAGCTCTCTTTTTCCTTTTTCATTTGTGACCAAACCATTTGTAGAGCTACAAAATGGTATCCCTTCTTATTATGAGATAGTGTGAATTTTACTTAGAAGTCTTTAACACTTTCTGTGGTTCTAAAATTACTGTCAACAATAAACTCTAGAAGTAGTCCTTCCTTCAATATTTTTAGTTTGTTTCTCCCCGATGTAAAAGTGTTCCTTTATGAGGCCCAACCCATTAACCCCCACAGAGTTTGTAAAAAGCCAGCTTCTCTAGAAAATAGATTACTCTTATGGGAGAACTACCAAGAACTCTGATTAATGGCTGTGTGGCCTATATGTTATGCAGAAGGTCCCAGTGATTTAAGGGCTTTTTGAAACTATTAATTATGACTATAATTTATATCCTTTTGCTTATCTGATGAAACTTTGTACTTTGTATATAATAAAATATGTATATGTATATTTTTCTTTAGTGAAATCTTAACGCTTGGAAGGTTCCTGACAATTTTGATCTAGCAGCCAAATTTCTGGAAGTTGAGTTTTTTCAGCATGAAGAGCAAGCACACTTAGAAGGAATAGAGGCAAAGAAAAAATTTTATGCCTTCGTCAAGTTAAGTATTTAAATTTAGAGACATTTGACTTTGACTGTGATAGCTAAGTAAAGCCAAGCCCAATTGGAGAATTAGAAAATGTGCTACTTTAAGGAACTAAATTTACCTTGCAGAAGTATTAGTCACCTTAATAAAAATAATGATACAATATCTCTGCAAAATCAGATGTCAACATAAGCTATGGATAATATCTAACAAAATAAACTGCCTTCAGTAAATCCATTAATAAATTTAGTTTCTACATTGACTTGTTTGCCCTATTATTTCTTATTTGGCAATGGGTGTCTTTATTGAGTTTAGCAAGTTGTTCCAAAATTCCTAAAATACACTTTAACACAGATACCACCTAGGACAAAGCACCTTGGTAAACATCCCAGGCTCCTTCAGTCATACTCTAAGGGACTACACCTTAGTATAAGATTAGTGAGAAAGAGATTGGTCCTCACAGGGCCTGATGTCCAGCTTTAAGTCATCTGTTTCCTGATGTTTTAAAGTTATCTAGGAATGCTAATGCAACTGACAAGCAAAAATAAATCACCGGAGAATTTTTTTATTTTAAGGAAGTTCCATATCCAGTGTGGGTCTCAAACTCACAACCCCGAGATGAAGAGTCGCAAGCTCCACTGACTGAACCAGCCAGGCACCCCAAATCACTGGAAAATTTTAACATCCCACACCTTAAATTAGCTCTACAATTTTTTGTATACAATATCAAGCGCTCAAAAAATAACCATCAGCAAAAATAGAGTAGGTAGGTAGCTTCAAGGACTCATTCTTCCTGAGGCAAAATATTCAGAAACAACTTTGTCAGAGCTAGGTTTATAGCAACCTAGTGCTCAGTCAAGAGAAGGCAAGCTAAAAACTAGGAAATCTTTTTGGTGTTTTACTTGCCCTTGCTCCATTCCCCTTCCCAGCTCCGTGGTGGTCTTGAAGACAGCAACCCACATTCTCAGAGCAGGGCGACCCTGTTCACTCGTCCTGAGGGCGTAGAGGATCGTTTCATCTCAAAAAATTACTCTGGGCAATCTGAAGGCCTGAAGTAAGGCACCTGCCTTTGTTTTCATCTAATTCACAGCTCAGGGTGGAAAAGTGGCAAGCATTTCTCAAAACTATAAGGCAAATGAATAACAGGCTGCTACCTGCAGCAAAAGATGATAGTTGAGGTAAGATAAAGGAGTGCCTAAAACCTGAGAGGGAAAAGACAGGAGAGAATTTCTTAAGGAAATTAGGCCATTCAAAGACAATGTATATTGGGGAATTGAGAAAGCCACTTGTGTCCAGGCCAGTTTATACACTTAAAGAAGACCCTAAGCTTTCACTACTGCTGACTGATCCCTAGGTTCAGCACAAGCAGAAAGTGAAAGCTAAGGCAGATTTTAAATGGCCTAGCTGGGATGCCTGGGTGGCTCAGTTGGTTAAGCAGCTGCCTTCGGCTCAGGTCATGATCCCAGCGTCCTGGGATCGAGTCCCGCACCCCTTTATGAAGCTTTGAGTACCAAGTTATTATTTTTTAAAAGATTTTATTTATTTATTTGAAAGAGAGTGGAAAAAATAGCATGAGTCTTACTATAACTATCAATAACAGAGAGTGGAGGGGTGGAAATTGAATTATGCAGCATCTATAAAGCATATAGAACTCCCCATAGAAAAAGGTGAGTTCACGGGACGCCTGGGTGGCTCAGTTGGTTAAGCAGCTGCCTTCGGCTCAGGTCATGATCCCAGCGTCCTGGGATCGAGTCCCACATTGGGCTCCTTGCTCATCAGGGAGCCTGCTTCTTCCTCTGCCTCTGCCTGCCATTCTGTCTTCCTGTGCTTGCTCTCTCTCCCTCTCTCTCTGACAAATAAATAAATAAAATCTTTAAAAATAAATAAATAAATAAATAAATAAATAAATAAATAAATGGCCTAGCTAAGCCCTGAAGTTGTGCAACAGTCTGCAGAGACGGATTTTTTTCTTTTCTTTTTTTAAATTTTTGTTTTATTATTTGGTTATTCGCATTCCAGGAAATCTGTCAGCAGTAATACTAGCTGAATGCAAGCAAAGAGAGACTTCAGAGACTACCTAAGTCAACGAATTGAGAGTCGAAAACCGTTTAGAAAAGTAGAAAGCCATTGGAGCCACAGCAAGGCTGATGCTGGGCTTAATCCTCACAACCCTGAGATCATGACCTGAGCTGAAACCAAGAGTTGAACGCTGAGCCACCCAGGTGGCCCGACACTAAAAATTTCTAACAAAAAACTAAGAAGTATGCAAAGAAACAAAGTATGGCCCACTTAAAAAAAAATTAACACAAACCACCCCTTTTGAAGTAAACATTGGACTTGAAATGAGCTGTCTCAAATATCCTCATAGAGCTAAAGGAATTCAGGAGGACAATGTCTCAACAAATAGAGACTTGGTAAACTAAAAAAGAGCCATATCAGTTTGATATTTTTCAGCCATTTTGAGCTAAAAAATATCAAACAAATGACAACACACACAACACTAGAGGCTTCCAATAGCAGATGTGAACAGGCAGTAGAAAGAACCAGTGAACTTGAAGCTGTTACTGATTTGTCTAATCCAAAGTGCAGAAAGAAAAAAGAATGAAGGAAGATGAACACAGCTTAAGAGACCTGTGGAGCACAATGAATCATACCAACATTCTCAAAATGGGAGTACCAGAAGAGAGAAATGGGCAGAAAGCATACTTGAAATAATAGCTGAGGGACACGTGGGTGGCTCAGTCAATTAAGAGGCTGCCTTCATTTGGCTCTCGGGTCATGATCCCAGTGTCCTGGGATCGAGTCCCTCATCGGGCTCCTTGTCCCGCAGGGAGTCTGCTTCTCCCTCTGCGTCTGCCTGCCACTCTGACTGCTTGTGCTCACTCTGTCTCTGACAAAAAAAAAATCTTAAAAAAAAAAAAAAAAACAACTGAAGACTTATCAAATTCATTATAACAGTTGAATCTTTACATCCAAAAACTCAATAAATCCAAACAGGAGAAACTCAAAGAGACCCACAAGACACATTATATATTCAAACTGTCAAAAGCTGAAGACAGAATCATGAAAGCATAAGAGTGTAGTCTTCAAGGGAGTGCAAAGCAAAACCACACCGAGGTACCAGTTCATATCCACAAGGAGAGCTAGAGTAAAAACAGAAAAGAACATGTATTGGTGAGATGTCACACTCACTCTCTCAAATAAAATCTAAAACAAAAACAAAAACAAAAACAAAAAACCCTCTAAAAAAAAATCCACTCAAAAAATGTGGATGCAGGGGCGCCTGGGTGGCTCAGTGGGTTAAAGCCTCTGCCTTAGGCTCAGGTCATGATCCCGGGGTCCTGGGATCGACCCCCACATCGGGCTCTCTGCTCAGCAAAGAGCCTGCTTCCTCCTCTCTCTCTCACTCTCTCTCTCTGCCTGCCTGTCTGCCTACTTGTGATCTCTGTCAAATAAATAAATAAAATCTTAAAAAAAAAATGTGGATGCAAATGTCCACAGAAGCACTATCACAATAGCCAGATGGTGCCCCCAAAATATAGTTCTAAGTGAAAGAAGTCAGATGCAGAAGTTCATATATTGTATATTGTATATTGTATGATTCCTTTTATACAAAGTATCCAAAAGAGCTAAGTTCATAGAAACAGATTTGTGATTGCCACGGTTGGTTGAGAGGGGAAAAAGGAGTGACTACTTACTAAATACGGAGTTTTATTTTAGGATGTTGGAAATATATTGGAACTAGATAGATGTGATAATCGTATAATATTGTGAATATAGGACTCAGTTGAGTGTCTGCCTTCCATGATCCCAGCATCCTGCGATCGAGCCCCACATCAGGCTCCCCACTCTGTGGGGAGTCTGCTTCTCCCTTTCCCTCTTCCCCCTGTTCTTGCTCTCTCTCTCTCAAAGTCTTAAAAAGAGAAATTGCAAGGCAAAAAATAATATTGTGAATATAGTAAATGCTAATTAATTATGTACTTTAATTCCCTAGGGGCACCTGGGTGGCTCAGTTGTCAAGCGTCTGTCTTCAGCTCAGGTCATGATCCCAGGGTCCTGGGATTGAGCCCCACATCCGGCTCCCTGCTCAGCAGGAAGCCTGCTTCTCCTTCCCCCACTCCCCTTGCTTGTGTTCCTTCTCTCGCTGTGTCTCTCTCTGTTAAATAAAGTCTTTAAAAAAATAAAGTACCTAAAACTCTTTACTTTTTAATTGAGGTACTGGCATGTAACAGTTTCAGGTATACAACATAATTATTCGTTGAGAAATGACCACAGTAAGTCTTTTTTTTTTTTTTAAAGATTTTACTTATTTATTTGACAGATAGAAATCACAAGTAGGCAGAGAGGCAGGCAGAGAGAGAGAGGAGGAAGCAGGTTCCCCGCTGAGCAGAGAGCTGGATGTGGGGCTCAATCCCAGGACACTGGGATCATGACCTGAGCTGAAGGCAGAGGCTTTAACCCACTGAGCCACCCAGGCGCCCTGACCACAGTAAGTCTTAAAATGATTCATTTTTTGTTATGTGATTTTGACTTAAATATCCATTCAAAATATTTCTATTGACTAAAGAAGATGTAACTGAATCATAGTGGCATTAATTGTTGGTAGACTTAATTAGCAGATAGAAAAAAAGTTCTTAAACAAATGCTACAATTTAAAAATATGAAAGGGGCACATGGGTGGCTCAGCTGGTTAAGCATCTGCCTTTGGCTTGGGTCATGATTCCAGGGTCCTGGGATTGAGCTCCACAATGGTCCCCCTCTGCTGCTCCCCCTGCTTCTCTCTCTCTCTCTCTCTGCTAAATGAATAAATAAAAATCTTTTTAAAATATATCAAAAATTAAAAATGTGTAGGCATGCCTAGGTGGTTCAGTCAGTTAAACATCCAACTTGATTTCAGCTCAGTCATGATCTCAGGGTCATGAGGTTGAGCCCAGTGTTGGGCTCCGTGCCAAACACAGAACCTGCTTAAGATTTTCTCTCTCCCTCTCCCTCGGCCCCTACCCCACCCCCACTCACATGCTCTCTGTCTCTCTCAAAAAAATAGATAAATGAAAATAAAAATGTGTACCACGTGTGCTCATAAAGCACAGCTATGTAATAGTCCTTTGAAAAATAACTTCATATACAAAGAGATAGACCTGGACCAAAAGAAGAAAGATAACGGAAACAAATCACAGAAATTTCAGCGAATGGAGCTGCAAAACGAGATCTTTCAAAATCAGTCATTTAAAGAATTTAAAGACATGAAATATTTTGGATGATAACTGGAAATTATAAAAAATCAGATGGAAATTCTAGAACTGAAAAATACAACAAATTATAAACAGAATGGGCTTAGTTTGCTGAACAGCTAAAGGGAGTATTAAAAAATGGATGACAGGTTAAAAGAAAATAGTTACCTGCAGCATAACAAGACAAATGGACAAGAAACAAAAAAATGGTCTGGTGAAAAGGTCTAACAGACACATAATTAGAGCCTCCAAAGAAAGGAGAGAGAATGAACCTCTGTAAATCTCAAGCAGGATGAACATCAGGTCATACCGAGGTACACCATAGTTAAAGTGCTAAAAGCCAACAATAAAGAAAAAAATCTTATAAGTAACTAGAGAAAAAAAAGATATGATTTTCATAGGAAAAATAATTAGGCCCACCCCTGCCTTTGCAACAGAAAGAAAGGAAACAGACAGTGGAATGACAGCTTCAAAGTAATGAAGAAGGTAAATTCAGCAAGAAGACAAGGAGGGAGGGACACATGGAGAATACTGGTCAAGACGAAATTTTTCAGAATCCTGGTAATTAGCCAAAGGCTTGGAGTAATCCAAGGAGCATTTATATTTTTTAAAAAATGATGAGTTTTGTAGCATTTTAACTTGACCTATTCTCATCACTCTCCCCAGCTCCTCATTACCCTTGAAAACCAACAGTCCCCCAATCACAGTGAAAACCAGTAACTAGGGACGCCTGGGTGGCTCAGTTGGTTGAGCAGCTGCCTTCGGCTCAGGTCATGATCCCGGCGTCCTGGGATCGAGTCCCACATCGGGCTCCTTGCTCATCAGGGAGCCTGCTTCTCCCTCTGCCTCTGCCTGCCATTCTGTCTGCCTGTGCTTGCTCTCTCTCCCTCTCTCTCTCTCTGACAAATAAATAAAATCTTAAAAAAAAAAAAAGAAAACCAGTAACCAATAGCAGCCACTGCCTGGGGTAGATTAGATTTGGAGTCCCCTGAAAACACCATTCTGAAAACACCATTCTCAGTAAGTGTCATTATTTGACCCATCTGGCAGGTCTCTGGAAACCCTGCATTCAAGGGCCTGTCTTTATTTGACCTGACTCTGACCTTGCTCAGTGTGAATAGCCTTTCTCCTGGGGCCATTTGTTGAAAACAAGCCACAGCCATGGTTTGCAGTGCACCTACCTGGGTTAGTGATCTTCCATCTTAAGAAAGTTGAAAAAGAGGGGCGCCTCGGTGGCTCAGTCGATTGAGCTTCTGACCTCGGCTCAGGTCATGGTCTTGGGTCTTGGGATGGAACCCCAAGTCAGGCTTCCAGCTTGGTGGGAGTCTGCTTGTCCTCCTGCTCTCTCTTGTCCCTTCCCCATCCTTTGTCTCTTTCCCAAATAAATAAAATCTTAAAAAAAATAAGTTGCAAAATAAATGCAAACTAAACCCAAAACAAACATAAGGAAGGAAACGATAAAGATTAGAGTGGAGATAAGTGAAATAAAAAATAAAGAATCAATGGAGAAAATAACTCATCAAATTCTATACCTAATGAAAATATTTCTTAGGAATGATGGTGCATTAAAGGCATCTTATATGTCTAAAAAAAATGACTGATTTTGTCACCACCAAACTGACACTAAAGGAAATATTAAAGAAAATAGAAATTTTAAGCAAAAAGAATATTATACCAAATGGCATCTCAGAGATGTAGGAAAGAATAAAGAGCAATGGAAAATACAAATGGATTGGAAAGGGTAAATAATCATTGTGAAACAATAACAGTGTTTTGTAGGGCCTAAAAAAATTCTCAAGAATAGTGTATAAGATGGAAGAAAGGTAAGAGGCATTAGGGATTCTTTTTTATTTTTTTAAAGACTTTATTTATTTATATGAGAAAGAGAGCATGAGCAGGGGGAGAGGCAGAGGGAGAAGCGGACTCCTGGATGAGCACAGAGCCAGACTGGGGACTTGATCCCAAGACCCCAAGCTCCTGACCTGAGCTGAAGTCAGATGCTTAACAGACTGAGCCACCCAGGCGCCCTGTGTTAAGGGGTTCTAAGATCCTTTGATTGTCTGGGAGGTAGTAAAGGTAATAAAGCCCTACCCTCAGTTTGGTCTCTATCATTAGACCATTATTTTCTTTCAGCACTTGAAAGATGTCACTCACTGTCTTCTGGTTTGCAGTTCCAGCAAGAAGGCTGGTATGTAATTCCCATCTTTGCTCTTCTGCATTTAATGTCTTCTTTCTCTGGCTGCCTTCAAAATTTTCTTTATGACTCTGGTTTTCAGTACTTGTAATATGGAGGGCAGGGCAAGGCGCTAGGTTGCTGGAGGGCTTTTCTCAGCATTTCTGCTCCGTCCTGTCTGTGCAGCCTTTCCTGTGGTCCTGAGCCCTCGAAGGGTCTTTCTACCATGGAAGGAAGCTATTCCTTGATTCTTGGGGTTTCCTGGTGGGTGGAGGATTGAGGTGGAGGTTGAGGAAGGTTTTCTGCTGTGCAGGTCCTGCCCTACTCCTAAGCGGGCCCTATGCCCCAAGTCTTGGGGGAGTTGGGTCTTCTCGGTGATTCTGAGAGTAGCCAATCGCCCACATCTTTTGCAGGTTCTTTGCAGGGAAGAGTGTCCTGCCCTTCCCCTAGGACTAGAAGTTTTGTTTGTTTGTTTGTTTTTACCTTTATCTCAATCACCGTGGTCTTCTGTGGTCTTCGCGTGTTCCCTGCAAGGGTGCTGCCCTTCTCCCTAGGGCTTTTGACTCTAAGGAAGTAGGGTCTGGGCAGAGCTCCACGCCTTTCTTGTAGTGATGGCTGCTCCCTTTCCAAGCCTGCATCTCTGCTTCTGGTCTCTCTGGAGCACCTGGTAAATTCTGAGAAGAGCCTGCTAGTGGGTGTAAATTCCCATTGTGTCTGCACTTTCAGGGATTCTACACTTCTTGTTACCTCACATAAGCCTTTGGCAGTTCATTAAAAATTTACCTGAATTCTTCTTACAGGTATACATGGTATCTGGTGTCTCCTCCTGCCAGGCTCTGCCACAGGTCAGCTACGGCTCTTCCCTGTCTCTCCTTGGGAAGGTCTGTCTCTCCTGAGAGTACTTAGCTGACCTGAAACCTTAGCTCTTGGATGTGTTCAAGAGAAGTTATGTGGTTTATCTCATTTTTTTCTTGTAGAGCTATCTCCCTGGCGGGAGCAGACTCAGTGTAATCTTGCATTAACATTGTCTAACTTGTTGGACAAATAGTGGAAGTGAGTTCAAGAGTGATTTCCTTTTCAAATATGTGCCTATTTTGTTCCTATTCTACTCGTCTTAAACAAAATTATTATATGTTTACTTCCATTTCTTCTGCCCCTTGCCCGTCAAGAGTCTTTTCCCAGTCTATCTGGTCACCCTTTATGCCTTTAAGATACTTCCCCAATGTGTACTTGAAGAGACCTAGGAAAATAAAAATTTGATCTGATATCATTTTAGGTTTACTCTAACCTCTTTATTCAAAAGCTTTTGTTTTGAAGGAAGCTGAAAATCTTGTTGCTTTACCTGGGCTCGGCATAGTATCTGATGAAGTAAATGGCTTTGGTTGAGCAGGAACAATGGTAGCAGATCTCACTTGGGACATTTTCCCCTAAAGAGGAAGAGAAAGAAGAGAAACTGGCAAAGACCACTTCATAGATACATTCTGTTAAAAATGTTATTTTAGGGGCGCCTGAGTGGCTCAGTAGGTTGAGAGTCTACCTTCAGCTCAGGTCATGATCTTGTAGTCCTGGGATCTAGTCTGGCATCCGGCTCCCTCCTCAGCGAGGAGTCTGCTTCTCTCTCTTCCTCTCACTTGCCCTTCCCCACTGCTCATTCTCTCTTTCAAATAAACAAATAAAATCTTAAAAAAAAAAAAAAAGAATTGCAGAATCATTATATTATATGCCTGAAACTCATATAACACTGTGTGTTAACTATACTGGAATTAAAATTAAAAAGTTGATAAAATTTAAAAAAAAGGAAATAGGGGCACCTGGGTGGCTCAGTCGTTAGGCATCTGTTTTTGGCTCAGGTCATGGTCCTGGGTTCAAGCCCTATGTCTGGCTCCACTGAGCCAGCTTCTCCCTCTCCCCTGCCTGGTGATTCCCCTACTTGTGCTCTCTCTCTGTATCAAGTAAATAAAAAGAAAAAAAGAAGAGGGAGAGAGAACATTTTTTTTACCATTAGATATTCTTTCCTGCTTTGTCAAAGATTAATTGACCATATAGTTGTGCATTTATTTCTGGGTTTTCTATTCTGTTCTATTGATCTATGTGTCTGTTTTTGTGTCAGAACCACACTGTTTTGATTACTATAGCTTGGTAGTATATCTAGAAATCTGGGATTGTGATATCTCCAGTTTTGTTCTTCTTTTTCAAGATTGCTTAGGCTACTGGGGTCTTTTGTGGTTCCGTACAAATTTTAGCATTGTTTATTCTAGTTCTGTGAAAAATGCTTGTGGTATTTGATAGGGATTGCATTAAATCTATAGACTGCTTTAAGTAGTAGATATTTAACAATATTTGGTCTTCTAGTCCATGAGCATGGAATGTCTTTCCATTTCTTTGTGTCATCTTCAATTTCCTTACTCAGTGTTTTATAGTTTTCAGAATATAGGTCTTTCACCTTTTTGGTTAGGTTTATTCCTAGGTATCTTATTATTTTGGGTGCAATTGTAAATGGGATTATTTTCTTTTTAAAGATTTTTTTTATTTTTTAAAAAAAGTTTATTTATTTTAAAGAAAGAGAACATGCAGAAGTTGGGGGACAAAAAGAGGGGGAGGGAGAGGGACAAGCAGACTCTGAGTGTGGAGCCTGACTTAGGGCTCAATCCCATGATCCTGAGATCACAACCTGAGCCCAAATCAAGAGCTGGACATCTAAGCACCTGAGCCACCTAGGAACCTTTTAAGATTTATTTATAAGCAATCTCCACACCCAACATGGGACTCAAACCCACAAGTCCAAAATCAAGAGTTGCATGTTCTGTCAACTGAACCAGCCAACATCTTCCTGACCCCCAGACTGTTTTCTTAATTTCTCTTTCTGCTGTTTCATTATTGGTGTATAGAAATGCAACAGATTTTTGTACATTGATTTTTGTATTTTGTAACTTCATTGAATTTGTTTATCAATTCTAGCAGTTTCTTGGTGGAGTTCTTTGGGTTTTCTATATATAGTATCATGTCGCCTGCAAATAGTGAAAGTTTTACTTCTTCTTTACTGACCTGGAGTTCTTTTATTTCTTTTTGTTGTCTTCTGTGGCTAGGACCTCCAGTACAATTTGAATAAAAGTGATGAGAGTGGACATCCTTGTCTTGTTTCTGATCTTAAGGGAAAACCCTCAGATTTCCCCACTGAGGATGATGTTAGCTGTGGGTTTTTTATATATGGCTTTTATTATGTTGAAATATGTTCCTTCTAAACCTATTTTGTTGAGGGTTTTTTTTTTTTTTAAAGATTTTACTTATTTATTTGACAGACAGAGATCACAAGTAGGCCGAGAGGCAGGCAGAGAGAGAGAGAGGAGGAAGCAGGCTCCCTGCCGAGCAGAGAGCCCGATGCGGGGCTCAATCCCAGGATCCTGGGATCATGACCTGAGCCGAAGGCAGAGGCTTCAACCCACTGAGCCACCCAGGCACCCCGAGGGTTTTTTTTTTTTTTAAAGATTTTGTTTATTTATTTTGACAGAGAGAAATCACAAGCAGGCAGAGAGGCAGGCAGAGAGAGAGGAGGAAGCAGGCTCCCTGCTGAGCAGAAAGCCCGATGCGGGGCTTGAACCCAGGACCTGGGATCATGACCTGAGCCAAAGGCAGCGGCTTAACCCACTGAGCCACCCAGGCACCCCGAGGGTTTTTTTTTTTTAAATCATGAATGGATGTTGTACTTTGTAAAATGTTTTTTTTGCATCTCCTAAAATGATCATATAATTCTTATCCTTTCTCTTATTCATGTGATGTAGCATGTTGATTGATTTGCAAATATTGAATCAGACTTGCAACACAGGAATAAATCCCAATTGATTGTGGTGAATGATTTTTAAAATATATTATTATTTTTTGGTTTGCTAGTATTTTATTGAAGATTTTTTTTAAGAGATAGAGGTGGAGGGTGTAGGAGGGGTAGAGGGAGAGGGAACAAATCTTAAGCAGACTCCACACCCAGTGGTGAGCCTAATGTTGGGCTTACTCTTACAACCCCAAGATTATGACCTGAGCCAAAATCGAGAGTTAGACGCTTAACCGACTGAGCCATGGAGGTGCCCTTTATTGAGAATTCTTGCATCTGTGTTCCTCAGGGATATTTGTGTCTGGCTTCCTTCACATAGCAAAGTGTTCACATAGCAGAAACAAAATAAAAAAATAAACAAGTGGGACAACATCAAACCAAAAAGCTTCTGCACAGCAAAATAAATCATCAACAAAGTGAATGAACAACCTGTAGAATGGGAAAAAATGTTTGCAAATTATATATCTGATTAGGGTTAATATCCAAAACGTATAACAAATTCATATGATTCAATAATAAAAAACAAAGTATCCACTTTAAAAGGGAGCAAAGAACCTGTACAGAAATTTTTTTTTTTTTTTTTTTTTTTTTTTAGATTTTATTTATTTATTTGACAGAGAGAGATCACAAGCAGGCAGAGAGAGAGGAAGAAGCAGGCTTCCTGCCGAGCAGAGAGCCCGATGCGGGGCTCGATCCCAGGACCCTGAGTCATGACCCGGGGCCGAAGGCAGAGGCTTAACCCACTGAGCCACCCAGGCGCCCCTGAACAGACATTTCTACAAAAAAGATTTATGAAAGGCTAACAGGTACATGAAAAGGTGCTCAACATCATTAGTCATTAGGGGAATGCAAATTCAAACCACAATGAGCTATTACCTCCTGCCTGTTAAAATGACCATCTTAAAGAAGAGAAGAGAAAATAAAAGCTGGTGTAGATATGGAGAAAAGGGAATGCTTGTGTATTGTTGGTGGGATCATAAATTGGTAAGGCCACTGTGGGAAACAGTATGAAGGATCCTCACAAATTTTAAAATAAAACCACTATATGATCCAGCAATTCCTCTTCTGGGACTATATCCAAAGACAATAAAACCCTACCTCAAAAGGATATCTGCACCATCATGATGTTCATAGCAGCATTATTTACAAGAGCCAAGACATGGAAACAACTTACGTGTCCGTCAGTGCATGAATGGATAAATATAGGGAATATTATGCAGCCACAACAATTAAGGAAATCTTAGTTTCGTGACAGCATGAATGGACCCTGAAGGCATTATGCCAAGAGAAATAAGTCAGACAAAAAAGGCAAATACTATATAATCTCACTTAAATGTGGAATCCAAGCAAAACAAAACAAAACACCTCTACAAGAAAGAGATAAAAATGTGGCTACCAGAGGTAGGGGGTCAAAGGTGAGGAATTGAAGGAAGACAGTTAAGAGGTACAAAATCCTAGTTATAAGATAAATATTCCATTGCTAGGATGCCCCACATTTTATTTATCCATTTATTGGTTGATGGATATTTGGGTTGTTTCCACTTTTTGGGAATTATAATTCTACTATGAACATATATTTTCATTTTTGGGGTATGTACCTAGAAGTGGAATGACTGGGTCATGTGGTGACTCTATGTTTAAATTTTTCAGGAACTGTCAGTTTGTTTTCTGGAGCAGCTGCTTCATTTTACGTTGCCACCAGCAATGGATGGAGATTCCAAATCTCCACAACCTTACCAACATTTGTTATTTCTTGATTAAAAAATATATATATATTACAGCTCTGCTAGTGGGTAGGAAGTAGTACCTTATTGTGGTTTTGATTTGCATTTCCCTCATATGTAGTGACATAGTACATCTTTTCATGTACTTATTGGCCATTTGTTTTTTGAAGATTTCATTTATTTATTTATTTATTTGAGAGAGAAGGAGAACATGGGGGGAAGGGAGAAGGAGAGGGAGAGATTCTCGAGCAGACTCTGCACTGAGTGTGGGGCCCAACGCAGGGGGGGTGTTTCAATCCACGACCTTGAGATCATGACCCTAGCAGAAACCAAAAGTCGCACGCTTAACCGACTGAACCATCCAGGTGTTCCATCTGTTTGTATGCCTTCTTTGGAGAAATGTCTATTCATATCTTTTGCCATTAAAAAAACTGGGTTCTCTTTTTTATTAGAGTTCCTTACTTTTCTAAATGGACAAATAAATAGCATAAGTTTCACCAAACCTTCCATGATCAATACACCCACATTAAGTATGCTAAGTATGTTAGAGTAAGTATTTCATAGTATGTGAAATGCAGACATCATGAAAGCAATGTCATGTTGATTATTACCCACGTGTTCCAGAGCTCTGATCCCAGCCATGATGCAGGAGAGACATTTCTTATCTAATCTCATTAGCATTTTGCAAGTTAGTAAAGCCCTAAAACATGAATTAGATTTTGTCAAGTTTTAAGTTAAATGTAATACAGTGATTTGATATGTGACATAATAAGTGCTTTAGTCATCCCAATATTTGAGGGTAATAAAACTTTTACTGTAAGTAAAAATAGAACCAAATTGCTATAATAAAATCCACTGATGCTTTTTTAAAAGAATTTTTTCTTGTGATGAGAATTTTTTAAAAAAGATTTTATTTACTTATAGAGAGGGAGCTGTGAGACAGAGAGCACAAGTGGGGAGTGAAGGGGCAGGAGATGGGGGTAGAGGCAGAGGGAAAGGGAGAAGCAGCCTCCAAGCTGAGCAGGGAACCTGAAGATACCGGGCTTGATCCCAGGACCCTGGGATCATGATCTGAGCCAAAGGCAGACTCTTAACTGACTGAGCCGCCCAGGTGCCCTGATGCTTTCAAGCTTTAGTTAATTTGAAGTTTTACCTCTATGTATATTTAATTATTGAAAATAAGTTGATCTATTTGTAAAGTTTATTTGTCCTAATGCATTTAATGAACATACTGTTCATCTGTTACAAAAAAAAAAAAAAAAGAAGTTTCAAAACAATTACCATAGATAAATTAGAGGTAAGACTCACCTTCTCTTCCTACAAAGGTTAGTCTCTTTTATAGTAGCAGTGACTAAAATAAATGGTGCCAAATTTTTGGACAGAGTCTTGTTTAATTCAGAATATAATTAAAATCTCATGTAGCTTTATTGGTTTTAGTATCCAGCAGAGAAAAAATATTGAAACTCCAAGAGATTTTGAATTAAATAGCTACAACAGTTTTGTTTTATTAGTTCTGACTGTGTGAAAAAAAATTATAAGGACAACTTCGGAAAAACCTAGTTCTTTTAGAGCCCCAAATGACTTTTAAAACAATAAAACTAACTATAAACCTACACAAGTGATATTAAAAATTATGTAGTTCAATAAATGTGACATTCACAAATGTGGTTGTAATTTTTTTTTTAACTATAGTAAAATGAACATGGATCTGATGACTGGATTTAGAAGAGATGGTGTTATATAGCTTAACAGAATTAAGTGCTTCAATTTGCTGGTGAGCATTATGTAGCAGAGCTGGAATGTTCTATCAATGCCTTTTAAGATCTCCATCTAACTCCCAGGGTCTGTGGCAATCAAAGAAAGGGATGATGCTTCCTTTTCCTATACTAGTGATTATTTTCCTAGCATTTTAATATTTATTTTTGGAAGGTTTGTAGATTTAGATTTTTTTTCCTTTTTTTTCTTTTTTTTTTTTTGCCTGGTGGCTGAGTCATGCACAGAATAAGCTACAAGCCCATACTATTTTTGAAGATGGAGCTTAAAGGCTAGTGATTTACTATAAGGGCATTATATGAACTGATCCCCTCAATTGCTTGTTAGGTGGAAGGGGCAAGAAAAGAAGAAAAACAAAGATGAAGAAAAGACATTTTGTGAAGAAAACAATAATCAGTCACCTGGTTAGTTCACTGAGGTCCCAATCTTTGAAGAGCCAAACATAACTTTTGAAGGTTCCTTTGAGCTTCAGATAATAATTGTCTTTTCTTTGTCCCCAAATCATGTCTCTGTTCTTGGTACACAGAACACACTTGACTTTCACAGTATTCCAGCACCTGGCTGACTTCTCCATCAGGCCCAGGGATGAAAATTAATAACTGGTGGAAAGGGTACAACATCAGACCGGACCACAGAGGGACCAATGATTTGTAAACAGGCCTCCATGATGGCTTCCAGGGACAATGTACTACCCGAACTTGTATGCAGATTTCACAAAAAATTCAAATAATTTTTACCTTAAAAAAATGAGACTGCTTTCATTTCTTTAATATCTAAAATCATACTTTAAAAATTTTTTATACTGGAAAATTTCAAATCTACAAAAAAGCTGAAACTAGTACAATGCATATCAGTATACTCTTCACCTAAATTCACCAATGAATAATTTTCTAATTTGTTTTATCTCCTTATCTGTACATGTGTGTATAATGGTTTGTGTATATATATGTTATGTGTATGTTTTGAACTGTATGAAAGTTACGGATGTCAAGACCTTCACCCCTACTTCAGTCCACACCTCCCAAAAATGAGGACATTTTACTCACAATACTAATGTCATCTAACTTACAACTCATTTTTAGTTTTTCCCTTTTATCTTCTCAATTGTCTTTTATGGCTTTCTTTTTAAAAATCCAGAATCTAATCGGTTGGTGTGATATTATGAGAGGTTTCAAAAATCCTCATCCTCAACAATGTTTCATTTGATGGTCCTTTTTTTGTTGTTTTTTAAAATATTTTATTTATTCATTTGAGAGAGAGAACACAGAGGGAGGGTGAGAGGGAGAAGCAGACTCCCCACTGAGCAGGGAGCCCATGTGGGGCTCGATCCCAGGACCCTGAGATCATGACCTGAGCAGAAGGCAGACGCTTAACCAACTGAGCCACTCAGACACCACTCACTTGATGGTTGAATTATTACATTTTAAAAATTTTATCAAAGTTTTTAATTTGTTAGCTGGCATCCTTCCAGCTTTACCATCCACCATCCCTCTCTCTCTGAGCATTGCTATGGAGAGTGAGACTATGAACTGTTACATTCAATGTGTTATAATCCAAAATGTGCTTTTGATACTTAAAGCACCTCAAATTTGGCCAATGGAAGACTCATCAGGGCGGGTCTGTCTTCATTCTGTGGTTTCTAGCACAAGATGCCTTGAGCTCACCTTGTACTTTCCCTGCCCCAGACCTAGAATCAGCCACTTCTTCCAGGACCTACTTATGCTATGAGTAGGTCACCCATCCACCTGGTTCAATTCTCCAAATATTCATAAAGTATACAGCAAGTTCTCCCTTCAACTCCACCTCTCTCTTCATGGACAGCCGATGTTACTAGTTTTTTGTGTCCTCTTCCAGATATAGTTTACCTAATAGAACAAAGGCACAGATAAATACCCCGACTCTTTCCTGACGTTTTACCTCAAATGATAGCATATTACACTCACTGTGTTCGTCTGTCATCAGACTCGGAAAGACGCCTATGACTCCAACCGCAAAAGACTAGGAGACTTTAGGCTAAGTTTCAGATTTTCAGAAAGTTCAGGGAGGATGATTTGACCAAAGCTGCACTGACAACGCTCACATGCTATTCCTTGAGTATTCGTCCCTCTCTAGGTTCTTTGACAACTTCTCATTTTTCAAACATCACTTCCTTGGAGAGTACTTTCCGTTTCTTAACACGCCCCCTCCCCCAACTAGGTGACGTCCCTGGTTATTAGGTTTCGGATCATTATGTACTTCTCCTTCCTAGCACACACATAAGTCACAGCATCAAAATTTGTTTCCTGCCTCCGTGAGGAACGGAACTACATCTGTCTTGTTCACTGCTGGCACATAGTAGTTGCTCAACAGAAATGTGCGCAGTGAAACTCGAACGCGGGCCAGCCGGCTTCCAGTCCACTCTTCTTTCGTCGGCGACCCCGCTTTAGTCGATGAAATTGTTCCAAGATGTAAATAAAACATCTCAATAGGAAAAGCTGGGAAATGTGTATTTCCACGATTAATGGAGGACCTTAGCAGAAACTGCTCACCGCGAGGTGTGACTACCGCAGGAGGGCGTCAATCAAGAAAATGCCCTCTTGGCCCTCAGGCGAGTGGAGCTGCACAGAGCCGAGGCCACAAGGCGTAGAGCCACGGATTCAATAGAAAACACGTGCAAAACGGGAAAGCGGTGCTGCGCACAGCTGCGACCCCCAGGACCCGGGGATAGGGGACACAGAGCAACTCCCATTGGGGCGGAGAAGACTGCACAACTTCTACCTGGCACTGTAAGACCCAGGCTTTCCCCTGATTCCTTCCCAAAGCAGCTTCTGCCAGCGACCTCGCGGAAGTGGCCGAGTGCGGGGCCCCACAAATGCAATGGGCTGGAGCGGCCACGAGCCCGGGGCGCCCGAAGTCTCGTCGTCCTTACGCCAACTAGGACGTAGCTAAGGGCTAGAGCTCTCTCTTTGGAGCTGCCCCAGGAACTCAGGACACTCCCCCGCTACGAGCTCCGGAGATGCCCCAGGCAACAGCCAGTGCCACCGTTACTCCAGAGAGCGCGCCGACAGGGAGAATACTTTCAGGCCGGCGAAGGGGCGGCTCTGCCGGTGGCCTCTCCGCCTGTCCGGCTCAAGCCTAGCTGCCCCGAGCCTGGGGCCGGCTACTGTCACCCTGAGCCCGGGCCCGGACGAGTGCCCCCCGAGTTTCGGCAGAGTTGCCTCCCGGCAGGAGCTGGAACTACTTGAGTCCGTGTTCCAGGCGCTGCTTTCTTCCTGTCTCCCCACGACGGACGCGGCCTTAGGCTTCCTTCGAGGGCTTTCCTGGTCAGGGTGCCTGGCGCCCGGAGCGACCGCGGCGGCAGCCGGGCACCGAGGCGCAGGGTCCCTGGAGCCTAAGGCGAGCGCGTCCTGGGGGGCGGGAGCTCGGCCGGCGGGGGCGGGCCGAGGGTGGGGGCGGGAGGCGGCTCCCGGGGCCCCGCGCCATTGGCGGCAGGGACCGGCGGCAGGAAGGGGCCAGAGAGCGCGGCCCCACCCCGTGGCCGGCAGAGCCTATCGCCGGGAGCGCGGAGCGCGGATAAATGTAGCGCCGCGGCGCGGGCCTCCAGCTCTCCGAGGGGCCGGAGCGCAGCGGAGCCATGCAGTACCCACACCCCGGGCCGGCGGCGGCGGCGGCGGGCGCCGTGGGGGTGCCGCTGTACGCGCCCACGCCGCTGCTGCAGCCGGCGCACCCGACGCCGTTCTACATCGAGGACATCCTGGGCCGCGGGCCCGCCGCGCCCACCCCCGCCCCCACGCTGCCGTCCCCCAACTCCTCCTTCACCAGCCTCGTGTCCTCCTACCGGACCCCGGTGTACGAGCCCACGCCGATCCACCCCGCCTTCTCGCACCACTCCGCCGCCGCGCTGGCCGCCGCCTACGGACCCGGCGGCTTCGGGGGCCCTCTGTACCCCTTCCCGCGGACGGTGAACGACTACACGCACGCCCTGCTCCGCCACGACCCCCTGGGTAAGGCGGCCGGGGTCATGGCGGGGCCGAGCCGCGGCGGCGGCGAGGAAGGCGCCACCCGGCAGGTGGCAGCGTCCAGGAGGCGGCGGGGGCGGAGGGGGAGGCAATAGAAAGTTGTGGCAAAAGCGATCGAAAAGCGGCTCTCGGGCGCGCGCGGGGACAGGAGGCGCGGGCCCCAGTGGCGCGCGGCCGGGCTGACCGCACCATGACTCAGATTGGTTTTCCTGCACCTTGCAGGCGTCGGGGCGCGCGGGCCGGGGCGAGACCTCTGGCACGGCCGCGGGGGCTGGCGGCCGAAGGCAGCCCCGGCGCTCGGGTCGCTCGGGGTGGGGTCCCCTTAGCTGGAGGGACCGGGAAGGGAGTGCCAAGGCGCCCCGGACCAGCCCTGCGGGGTAGGGATAGCTGCTGGGCCGCGGTGGTTACGAGGCTGGACCTGGTTCAACAAGCTTGTGCAGTGAAAGAGCCTGACCCTTTCCGTTCATACAGGAAATCTTGAGTTCTCGATAGGAGTAAATCTGGTTTCAGAAGCTGTTAAGTGTTTTCCTGGCTGCATGAAGCAGACCCTTCCCCCGGAGTAGTGCACGCTGCTGATTATTTTATCGACATCCTCAATACAGACAAATTCAGGAAACACTCGACTTCTGATAGCCGGGATCCGTTTTTCTGATATTGTTCATTTCCTCTGTGTGGGATGTGACTTTATGGCAGCTAAAATAACCAGTTGCTTCCTTTTTTTCCCCCCTCCCCGAAGCTGTTTTGCACTAGTCTGAAGCCTGACGTAAGCAAAATCTGGAAAAAAAAACAATGCCAGCTTTCAAAGTGTTTGGGGGCAGGCCTGCAGACCGACGGACCGACGGACTGACAGACATGTCTTTGGAGTAGGAAAGGCAGCCAGGACACCTAGGGCATATGGTATTCGCGAGGCTTGCCCCCTCAGCGCTCAGCCTAAGAAATAAGCCAACGGTGACCCGCACTCCGGGTGGCCCTTGTCGGCTCTGGCATCTGAAGCCCCCCTGGGTGGGGGGAGATAAAGAAACGGGGCTCTTTTTCCTTTGGGCCCCCAGGGTTTTAAATTTACTCTCTGGCAGCTTCGGTGGGGACCCTAGAGACAAACTAACATTTTAATGCCTTCATGTTAATGACGCGGCCTCTAGCTCAGCCCTCCACCTCCTTTCTCATCGTTAAGATTTGAAGGGGATTATATTTTAGCCTTTTTTTTTTTTTTTTTTTTTTGTTAAAGTGACTGTCTATTTGGTTCCAGCTTCGAGGGTTCGGTGCGGTGGCCCCGGCGTGGCTCTGTGGGCCTGCTGGGGCGGGAGCCGGACCCTCAGCGGGGCCGGGCCTGGGGCGAACGTTTTCACAGAGCGCGCCCTGCGTTTCCTTGGGTTACTGCTGGGACCGCGCAGGAGGAAGCAAAGGGCTTTTCGAGATAGACCAACAGGAAACACATTGACGGAAATGTTGCCATAGCCCACGGGGTAGCTTTAACTGGCCGCCCCCGCCGCCGGGTGTGAAATCAGAGGAGGCCGCAGAGCGCTGGGGCCAGGATTGGAAGCTCCGCGAGCGGCCTCACGTCGGCGCCCGGCCCGAGGACCTCCCGAGCAGGGTCCCTTCGGCGGTGCCTGGCCGGGACGCCTTGGGGAGTGGAACAGCCCGGGTCCTCCCCAAGACACGCACTCGGGTCTTTGGAAAGTACGGCTCACCCAGGGAGAGGGCCTGGAGGTGCAAAAAGTTCTGTAGAAACTCGAGAGTGACTTCTTAAAGAGTGTCGTGGTATTTTAGGCTCGGTTTATAGTGGCTGTTATCTTGGGGCTCCAAAGATCTGTGCGTTTGAAATCAGTTGTGGGTGTGATGGCTGTTTGTGTGCGTCTGTGAGTGTACAATGTGGTCTACGTGCCTGTGCTGTGCGGTGTGTGTGCCTACGGGTCCTTGGGTATGCATGTGTCTTGGTGCGAACGTATTGGGTCCTTGTGGGTGGGTGTGTGCGAACAAGTCTGGCTGAGTGTCCTTCTGCGTCCCCTACTCCCCTTTGTCACCTCCAGGGCCTGGCCGCTCCAGGGCTGTCCCTAACCGCTGCTCTCGCTGCCCGCAGGCAAACCCCTGCTCTGGAGCCCTTTCTTGCAGAGGCCTCTGCATAAAAGGAAAGGCGGCCAGGTCAGGTTCTCCAACGACCAGACCATCGAGTTGGAGAAGAAGTTTGAGACCCAGAAATACCTCTCTCCGCCCGAGAGGAAGCGTCTGGCCAAGATGCTGCAGCTCAGCGAGAGACAGGTGAGCGCTCCTGCGGGGCTCGGGGCAGAGGCCTGGGGCGGCGGTCGCGGGGCGGAAGACCGACGTGTTGCCAACCGTGCGCTCCGGCGTGCCGCGTCGCGCTATCCAACGCCCGGAGCTCCGGCCGTCTCGACAGTGGACCAGCAGCTTCTCCGTGATGCCCCATGTCGTATGAGTTCATGGCAATTACTTTTTTCCTCTCTCTCTCCTGTAGGTTAAAACCTGGTTTCAGAATCGACGCGCTAAATGGAGAAGACTGAAACAGGTACCGACATGGCTCTGTTTCTAGGGAAATAAATATTTTTATCATGTTATCTCAATGCGGGGCCTGTTATGGGTTGTATGCAAAAGTCATTTGAGAGACTATTTAACCTCTTCACCTTGATTAAAAAGGCAAATAGTCCTGCTGAAATTCAGGATGAGTTGCTCAGGTGGCAGTAATGCTAAAAGCACCTAATGCAGTTGCTATATCAATTATGCTTGGTTTTTCACACACTGGCTGGTAAAACTCCGGGCTAATTGTTTTATAAACCCCATATGTTGTTTATCTAATTAACGCAGGAAAGATAAAGTAATTGACAGTAAATGACTTAAGCAGTTATCTTTGGGAGAAAATTGTTTCTTTTATTTACATAGCCATAATAAAACCAGGCAGAGCTCAAGGGTAAATATAAGGAAATAAACACCTCTAAGTCTTGTTTGCATTGCTTTTTTTTTTTTAAGAAGAATTAAATATCAAAGAGTTTAAAATTATTTCCCATCTAATGCCAGCTCTTAAAATGAATATTAGACCTGCAAGAGAATATACAAGCCTATTTGGAAAGTAGCTTAAAGTTACTAACAGTCTTTTTTCCAATGACCTTGTTACGCAAGATATGATAAAAAGTAAGGGCTAATTCAGTTTTTGAAAAACCTCTATTGACTTAAATCTAAAGATCTGCTTTTGATGTTCCAATGTGGGTGTCTTCTCCAAAGGTATCTGACAAATTGCTTTCATTGTTCATTTGCTAGTGTATATAGAGATTAGAATAAAATATTTTTGAAAACCATAATATGAGCGGGGAAATTGAAAGCAGTGTGCATTTTTAAATTTGGTGATCATAACTTTTTCATTAGAAATAAGATGGTGTCACAAAGAGCACTTTGAGACAGAAAATAAATTTCCCATAATTTCATTATTTTAACAGGATTTAAAAATCTGTAGATTCCCTCTCAATCTGACCTTGTACATTTATTTGTTTCTTAGTTGCAAGCCTGGTGAATATATTATTCTATAGTCTTGCTATAAAAAAAACCCCCTGGGAATATTTCTTTGTAGTGTTTATGTCTATTTTAGACAAACAGAATTAAAAATTCACTCACTTATTCAGTTCTTGGTCAAAGTCTTGACTGCAATTTACCAGGGATTTTTAAACTAGTGGTTCCTGGGGCACCTGGGTGGCTCAATTGTTGAAGTGTCTGCCTTCGGCTCAGGTCATGATCCCAGGGTCCTGGGATGGGGCCCCACGTTGGGTTCCCTGCTCAGCAGAGAGCCTGCTTCTCCCTCTCTCCAGTGCTTGTGCTCTTTCTCTCTGTCAAAGTCTTAAAAAAAAAAAAAAAAAAAAAAAAAAGTGGTTCCTTTGTAATATGGGAATATAGTTTCCAGAAATATCCCCTGGATTTTAAGTTAATTGTAGTTAATTTCCTCCCTTTGAATGGCAGCATTCTTCCAGTTCTGCATTTTTACCTTTGCCATGATTTTGTAACTCGTTAAGTGTATTTTTAAGTTTATAAATTTACTCCAGAAAATGGATGAAAAAGGATTCAATTTAATAATTTTGAAACTTTCCCTTAATTCAGTACTTAGCATTCATATTTTTTAAATGTCTGGAAGACCCTGTTAACCTGCAAGGTTTAAAAATACTTGAAGAATGAAGATAGTGTGTACTTGTAGTGATCTAATCTCTCCTTCCTCTAAACTTTTAAGAATTTTGAGACCATGAGGATGGGCTGGAGCTAACTGTTCATTTGACACAATACAGTTAGTTATATTTGTGACTGGTTGTTCTTATCTGGCAAGAGAATGATCTTTCTTTGATATGTCAGGCACTTTTCTTCCAAAATGAGAAGCACAAGTATGTATTTTCTGAATTAAAGAGTATAGGTGAAAGCAATAGATAAACTAAAGATTTTAAAGGTGATAGAGAATGAAAACACATTTTGATTTATGTCTCTTATGTCTTCATATTTCACAAGCCTACCAATTTCCACTTTCATTCCTTTCATTCAGGAGAACCCTCAAAGCAATAAAAAAGAAGAACTGGAAAGTTTGGACAATTCCTGTGACCAGAGGCAAGACTTGCCCAGTGAGCAGAATAAAGGTGCTTTGGATAGCTCTCAGTGTTCACCCTCCCCTGCCTCCCAGGAAGACCTTGAATCAGAGATTTCAGAGGATTCTGATCAGGAAGTGGACATTGAGGGCGATAAAGGCTATTTTAATGCTGGATGATGATCACTGACACTGGCACATTCAGAAAACTGGACTTCGGACTAACATTTGCTACAGAAAATCTCCGTAGACATACTGAAAAGCTATGAGAAAGGGAATAATTTTCTGGTATTCTGGAAATCTGAAATATTTAGTGGCTGGCTAAGCAGCAAACTTACACTGAAACCTTAATTTTGACTTAAATGGTTTATGTACTGATTGTAGGTTATATGATGAAGAGACTCTTCACTGTTTAAATTCCCCCTTTTTAAAGAAGTAAATTGTTTTTTCTATTTATAAAAAGCAATTTTGAACAGTTTGTTAAATTTTTAAGTTATAACTAAAGATTTTAATAAGATCTTCTTGAATGACTTTTTAATCTGTATCTACATCCCACTTAATGGAAAAGCAAAAGGGCACCTCAGATCCAGAGGTATGCCATGGTAAAGGGGCCCACATTTCAGGCAGCCTTGGAATATTTTAAAAGGAACTTCCTTTACTTTTTATATTGTATTCTTATACTGCCTTAAATCCAATATGATCTCAGAGCTCCTGTCCAGGGGATGTGTGTGTGGTTTTTTTTTTTTTTTTTTTTTTTGGTCAGAGAGATATAGTTGATAAGAATCTTAAATGCTTGTTTTGCACTATCACTTAGTACCTTATATGACCAAGGTGTTAAGGGAATAGTACAGGGCAATTCAAGCAGAGAAACTGACTTGTCGGTGACTAAAATTAATCACAGAAGAACTGGAAGTAGCAGGTTAATTAAATGTAAGTAGACTGTAGATATTGTGTTTTATATCAAACTGTTTATAATGTGTATATATAATTGTTCACTGTAAAAAAAATGACCAAAATGGTGTTTTTTTAAAAATGAGTAACTTGTGTATAAAATAAACCCGTCGATGGGACGACTGACCTCGAGGGGCCTCTCATTCTTCCAGTGAAACAAACGCACACCTCTCACCTTTCCTTTCAGCGCCTCCCAGGTCCCGGTGCCGCGCGGCTCTGGGCTGGGCGCGGGGGCGCGGGGTAGCGGGTGGGTGGGCCCGGGGAAGTAGATTTGGAACTTTCCCTCCAGGGGGAGGGGAGCTGGGGGCGGGGGAGGGGTTCAACGTGTGTGCGTCGCGGCAGTGGGACGTTCTCGGCTTCGGACACTGAGCGCGGCGGGTCTGAGACCCCGGTGCGCCAGGTGGCTGGAAAAGCCCGGGACGAGGCCGCCGAACCGCATCGATTTGCCTCGGCTCCCAGGCTGGCCCGGGCCGCCGTCCTTGACCGGCGTGAGTCAACACTGCGTCATCCCTTGGCGGCTAAGCCCGGGTAGGGGGGTCCGCGGAGGGGTGAGGGGGGTAGCCTGCCGGGGGAGAGCGGGGCAGTAGCTGGTGTGGAGACCGCGGGTCTCAAGTTTCGGCGAGCGTCACAAGCGCCCGCAGAGCTTCTCGAAACTCTTGGCCAACCGTGTCGCCAGAGTTTCTGACTTGGTAGGTCTGGGGTGGGACCGGAAATGTGCACTTCAGCACGTGCTCAGGTGATGTCAGAGCTGCTGGGAGGAGGACCGTGCTTTGAGAACCGCCATTCTAAGGCGCTCCTCGAGTAGAAGCAGGTGGGCCCGCATACCCCCTCACTCCCCTCCCACCTGCTTCGCTTCTCCCAATAACTACTCCCAGTGTGGGAGCAGGGGGCCGGGAGGAATGAAATGGAGAAAGAGGGAAGCGGGGCGGGGAGTCTAGGCCGGTGGGAGCCAGAGTTGGCTGTGGGACCCTGGCAGGCCCGAGGAAGGGCTACTGTGAGAGGGGAGAATGGCAGTGCCAGGTAAGGGGGGTGTGGGGCTGAGAGGAAGGATGGCCTGAGGTTTCTGACTGGCCCAGCTGCTTGCCTAGTGGAGCCATCAGGTCCCTGACATTCCAGGAAAATGACATTCCAGGCCTGTTGGAGGAGAGATCCAGAAATCTCTTCCTCTAGTCTGGGCCTGCATGGAAGCCTCTAGGTGTTTGCGGCGGTGGGTGCCTCCTGACTGAGGGCCCCTGATGGAATGACTCTGCCCCTGGCGTGGCTGACCAGGGCTTTGGTTCCCCCAGACATGGGCACTCCAGTGAAGACAGAGTGAAAAGGTTATTGCTTTTAGGGAGTTGTTACAGCCTGCCTTCTTAGATTCCAAGAAGGCCTCTGGAAATGCCTGCAAATTTGAATTTCTGAGAAAACTAGCACCAGGTCCTTAAGCAGAGAGGTGTGAATAGGCCTGGAAGTTTAATAATTTGGGTTGGAGTTTCAGTTCTTGGCCTCAGTTCTCTCCTCTGTGGAATGGAGATGGTCTAGTTGACCTATGTGATCCTTTCCAGCCCCCAAATTCCCAACTCTAGGGAATCCCTTCAAGCTCTTTATCTTTATGGTTCCCCTTATTCTCTGTGTCTTCTCAGTGTTGGAGCCAAAGTAGACCTAGTAGCTGCAGGCTACAAACTCTCAGATTCTGCCTGACAGTTTACCTCTAGGTTTCAAGGGTCATAATCAGTCTCGTTGGAAAATGGGACTATCAGACTTTTGGAGAATGGGAGGCTTGTGGGCCTAATAATTGAATTAAAGCAATCCTGAAATCAGTTCGTGTGTGTTTCGCTCTTGGAGATAACCTCTGGTTAATGTTTATTCTTGAGAATAACTGTATCATGATGATGAGGCTGAGAAATACAGGCTTATGTATTGATTGACACTAGAAAAGTTGAAGGGTGAAATACTGTTTTAAAGTAGACAGTTTCTTGAATCCAGGATGTTTTCTAGCTTAAAGTTATTCCTAACCCTTCTTCCAGTTGCTCATATTCTGAATCTAAACATAGTCTTAAGAATCAAGAGTATGTACACCAGAGAAGTACGTATTCTCAGGGTACGGGTTGGCATTAACTGTTTTCAAAATGCCCCATTGCAGATTGCCAATGGATATTTACAAATTCTTCCTACAATCCAGGCATTTTTTCATTTGTTTGTCTTTTGGCTATTTCATGTTGAAGCAGCATGTATGACCTTTACAGCACAACTCCTGTCTTGTTTTTAACTCTTTTTATCAGGAGATTCAACTTGAAAACGGTTATCATTTAGCAGAAAGACAAACAGAAAAGCACATTTTTGTAAGCAAAACGTTAATGATTGGAAGAATTGCCCTAATTTCACCATGACAGTGTGTGATTAATCCCCTGGGTCATGTACTTATACTTTAAGTTATTCAGTTCGTTGGTCTTTGATATTCAGAAGCCTTTCTAACTTAATAGGATATTGATTTTGTTGGATGATGTACTTTGACTCTTTAAACAACATCACTTTTAGGGATGACTAGCCTGCTGTGTAGTATTTTATTTAGAGAACTATTGCATAAGTTTTCTTTTTCTTGCTTTTTATGGTTTTCTCAGGGTGAAAGCTGATAAAACATCTTGTGGGAAAAGAGGAAACCATCTCTGATAGTGAAAGTACCTATTCTCTTTCAACATTTCTGACAACCTTTTTTTTTTCCCCTTTGGTGGTTTCATTGCTGTGAATATTCATTTTACTTAATGGAGGCAGGGCAGAGATTCAAGAAAATGTATTTGGACTTGGGGGAAGTGCACTTTGATGAGGATAGACTGCCCTTACCAAAATTCCCATTCCAGTTACACGGCCTTGTGGTACTCAGGTTCAAAAGCTCACCCTTTCGATTTTTCTTTAAAATCTAATAATCCATGATCTTTTAACTCTGTGAGTGGAGGTGAGACTTTTGTGACTCTTGACAACATGGGACAGAATGTGGAGAACCAGTCACCCAGGATGCTTCTAAATGGTTAGGAATCTGGTATCTTGTAGTAAACACAATCAGATGTTGTCCCAACATTTCCCTTCCTTCACTTTGGTTTTCATGAAATTCCAGCTGGACTCTGTATTTGTCTAATGGAATTCTGTTCCTTGAATCATTTTTTGGCATTGTTAAATCCAGACAACAAGCATTTTGGAGATTCCTATCACCCACCAAAATATCTGAGATCCAAGGTTCAGAACTGCAGCTACCCCTTCAGGTCTGGCTGAGAGGACCCCAATGTCAGGAATTATACCATCATGGCTAAGAGCTGGGCTGGAAGAATGCCTCTTCCATTCTTCCATTCCCAGCCATTCTGGTTGGGGGCCTTGGGAAATGTGAATTCTCAGTGCAGTTCCTAGAGAGGTGGGCTGTTCACCTGAGAGCAAGTATCATCCCTGGGATACAGTGGGCGCCAGGTGTTAGCTAGAAAAACTAGAAAACCCTCACTGACTCCCTTCTTTTAAGGTAGCTCTTTGATTCGTGGTGGTAAAGCTCTTCAGTCAGATGTACACAAATCTCTCCAGACAATGGAGAGGGCTGCGGGGAGGAGACCTTGGAGCTGGCAAAGGCATTTCCTGTCTGCGGAGGATCTTGACTTTGGAGCATCCGGCGATTGCCCCGAGGTTTTCGAGGGGGCTGAACACTTTTCCGTGTAGCTACTTAAAAAAAAAAGAAAAGAAAAAAGAAAAGGGGAGGGAAGGTCACAGCCAATTTCAAGCGATTTTCCAGATGAAAGCCGATGAGACAGCTTCTCATTTAAAAAAAAGAAGAAGAAAGAAAAAAAAAAGCGTATTTTCTAATCATTAGAATTTTTTCTAATTTGAAAGGGAAGTTTGGTATCATTCAGAATCTTATTCAAAAATCTCATCACCCTCCAAAGACAACTGCAGGAAAATGTTAAAGGTACGACCCTTCCAAGATACTTGCAGGAAGAGAAATAAATGCCTGTTGAGTTTGTTTCCATGAAACTTGTTTATATTTTTCTTTTGTAGTTTAATTCTGCCCTTCATCCTTCCTTGCCTATTTGTTTCTTTTTAATCATTTCCTTTCTCCACTCCACCTACTCGCACCCCCGCCCCCTTTCAGGATTTCTCTTCCTCATTCATTTTATTTCCCCATTAAGAATAAAAAATGACTAGTCTCAGTTCTTTAGATGTCACAATTAGGGCCAAGATTTTCTTCAAATATACAGAAATGTTCAGTTTTCAGATGGAAATTCTAGGTTTGAGGAAGATGTTGCTAGACTCCTAACACACGACCCTCATCCCTCCAAAGACAGTTCTTTAGTTTAGCCCCTCCCCCCCGCCCCGCCTTTTGGACCAGGATAAGTAATAATAGTGAAAGTAATGATATTTGTCCCTCTGGAATGCCTGGGTGGCTCAGCTGGTTAAGCATTCCACTCTTGATCTCAGATCAGGTCTTGAGCTCAGGGTCCTGAGTTCAAGACCCACCTGGAGCCTATTTAAGAAAATAATAATATTTATCCCTCTAGGAGTTAATCCCTGAGTAGGGTTGGGATGTGATGGGCGTGATGGGGGGGGAGGGTAGGGAAGGAGAGTGGGTTGGGGTTGGGGGTGTGTGTGTGCTGGAGATGAAAGAGGGCAGAGAGTAAGTATGACTAGAATCTTCAGAGGTTTATGACTCCAGAATTTTGAAGAAGTGATTATGGAGTGGTATTGTCCGCCTCCAGTCACGCAGATCTCTTGGCTTTTTTTTTTTTTTTTAAAGATTTTATTTATTTATTTGACAGACAGAGATCACAAGCAGGCAGAGAGGCAGGCAGAGAGAGAGAGAGAAGGGGAAGCAGGCTCCCTGCTGAGCAGGGAGCCCGATGCGAAGCGGGGCTCAATTCCAGGACCCTGAGATCATGACCTGAGCCGAAGGCAGAGGCTTAACCACTGAGCCACCCAGGCGCCCCAATAAATAAAATTTTAAAAATGTTAAAAAAAAAATCTGGAAGGACTTACAATATGGTATAGGAGATATGCAGTTTCTGTCGGTGTAGCCCATCATTCTATTTTGCCAGGAAACCAATAAACTGGAGCACGATTCCAGTTTTCTGAGGACCCAGGCATTATAAAATATGCTTCATGCTTTTCAAGGTGTTAAAAAAAGTTCTGCCACTGGCGCGTGTCGTTTGGTGTTCCTATTAAATACACTGTTAAGTACCATTACATTTACTCCTCATCTAACTCACCGATGAATTTTCCACAAGGTTCTCTGAACACAGAACAGCGCAAGGGCTTACTCTAGCATCCGTTGCATCTAGCACTGTTTGGCATGTGGTAAGCTTTTAATAAATGTTGTACCGCAGAATGAAGAGTGAAAACCATTTGCCTTCCTCAGTGGAGAGGGGAGACATTTCTCCCCTTTTCTGAGGGGAGTTGTGCACTGTTGTTATGTTTCCTACTCATTGGCCACAGGAACACGGCTTTCCTGGATGGCTCCAGGAGCACAGCAGAGAGCAGGACAGGGCCTGCAAGCCCTGGAGAATCTACTGGGCTGCAGCAGGGGTGGGGTAGGGGGTGGGGGACGTGTTAAGTCTATTTAAGCCTACAAGCACTAAAAGAAGATGAGCTTCCCCCTCTTTTTACCGACATGAATATGAAGAGGAAGTGCTTTTGTGGGTTTGTATTGGTTGTTTTTCCCTTCAGATTTGGCAATTTCATTCAATTTCACATTCACACTTCTCAGTTTCAATCAAGAGGTTTGTTTGGAATATGCCTATTTTCCTGAAAACTGACACCATTTGTGGTTATTTCTACTATTTTTATTGACATCATCCATTTAGCAGCTGGAAGTAGGAAAACTCAAATGTTTTTAAATGATTTCTTAAAGTATTTCATGGATTGCAAAGAAACAATTGTAGAAGGAACATAAAATGTGTTTGCTTCACAACCTGGTTCAAAGTATTCACCTTCCTTAGCTGCTTATGGAATCTGCATTACTACAGACTTTACATTAATTGTAAATTAGACCAGACTAATTCAATAAATGTTTAAAAAATGGCCCCTGAGTGCAGGCTCAGACGTCCAGAGGAAGTGGTTTCTTAGACACCTGCCTCCCATATAATGACTCGATGGTATGTAGGTGGAAGGGAGTGAGATAGTTATGATGATGTATGGTGCTGTTAATTAGTTAATTGAAAGTAACATTTTGGGCTTCACTAAGCAATTACCTGACCTCATTAAGGTCTTTAAAATCACCCAAATGCCATTTTGCCTGAAGCAGCTGTCCCTCCTTTAGATGTTATTTCAGGCATTAAGAAAAGCACAATGCTAATGGCAACCAGGGAATATAAACCTGCCATTTCTGGAACATACTGTTCTGAATCTAAGCCATTATTCAGTATTATCTGTCCTGCGTGAACATAAGACACTAAAATTTCTTTACATTTGTATGGTTTTACTTTTCAGAAAGTTTTTTGAAGTATCATGTTTACAAAATATGTATTTTTAACAAATGAAATCATTTTTTAAAACGGTGTCAATTTTATTTTTATTTTAATTTTTAAGGAAACTTCTTGTTAAAGAGTATAGCTTACATTCAAGAAGTTAACAATCATGGGTGTATGGCTCACAAAGTGATTGCCACATAACTGGAATCCATATAATGATACAGAACATGGAACTATTGGATCTCTAGAAGCACCCCCGCCCTTTTTAAAAATTTATTAATGAGAGACAGAGAGACAGAGAGAGGCAGAGGCAGAGGCAGAGGCAGAGGGAGAAGCAGGCTTCTCATGGAGCGGGGAGCCTGTTGCAGGACTTGATCCCAGGACCCTAGGTTCACGACCTGAACCCAAGGCAGATGTTTAACCGACTGAGCCACCCAGGCACCCCTAGAAGCCACCTTTTTGTCCCTCTCTAGGTCATTGTCCCCAAGGCCATCCCAATGAAAACCACTATCCTGATTCTAAATTTTTTTTTAAGATCTTATTTTTTTAAGATTTAATTTAATTATTTATTTACTTATTTTTTAAAGATTTTATTTTTATTTATTTGACAGAGAGAGTGAGGGAACACTTGCAGGGGGAGTGGAAGAAGGAGTAGGGTTCCTGCTGAGCAGGGAGCCCGTGTGGATTCTGGGATCAAGCCCCACACGGGCTCCCTGCTCAGCAGGAACCCTACTTCTTCTTCTTCCACTCCCCCTGCAAGTGTTCCCTCTCTCTCTGGGGCAGACACTTAATGACTGACCCACCCAGGTACCCCAAGATTTCATTTTTTAAAGTAATCTCTATACCCAACATGGGTCTTAAACTCACAACCCTGAGATGAAGAGTCGCATGTTCTACTAACTGAACCAGCCAGGAGCCCTGTCACAATTCTGATTCTAAACAGCATAGATTCACCTGCTGATTTTTGAACTTTAGATAAATAGAATCCTGCGGTATGTTCTCTTTTGCCTCTGGCTTCTTTCACTTACTTTTTTTTTTTTTTTTTTTAAGATTTTATTTATTTGACAGACAGAGAGAGAGACAGTGAGAAAGGTAACACAAGCAGGGGGAGTGGGAGAGGGAGAAGCAGCCGCCCCGCCCCAAGCAGGGAGCCCGATGCGATGCAGGGCTCTATCCTAGGACCCTGGGATCATGACCTGAGTTGAAGGCAGACGCTTAACGACTGAGCCACCCAGATGCTCTTTTCATTTGCTTTTTTGTTGGTAAAATTCATCCGTGTTATTGTGTGATGTTATTTGTTCATTCCAGCTGTTGTGTGCAGTAGTTGATTGTATGGATTTTCATGCTACCTTAAATAATGCATCTGAACATAAAAAACTCTACCATAAAATTTACAAACATTTAAAAACAATATCACTGTTCACATATTGTAACCAGGTGCTTATTTATTTAAAAGTCATGGTAGGTATGTAATTCTAAGAGTCCTAGATGCACAGGGGTGCCTGGCTGCCTCAGGTGGTTAAGCGTCTGCCTTTGGCTCAGGTCATGTTCCCGAGGTTCTGGGATTGAGGCCCACATCAGGCTCCCTGCTCACCCAGGAGCCTGCTTCTCTCCTCCCTCTGCTGCTCCCTGTTGCTTGTGCTTACTCCCTCTCTCTCTCTCTCAAATACATAAATAAATACATAAATAACACATTAATACACATTAATATCTTAAATTTCAGTGGTTATACACTTGAGGTGTTGAAGGGTGCAAGGAGTCTCTCATTCCATGGGCCTTCTGGTAAATTCCTGATCTGGGCTGCCTCTTCTACTTGCTCTCAGTTCTAGGGTTGAGTCAAGGCTCAGTCTCTAGAAAAGCCTATCACAGCTCACCCTAGGGAAGAGTTCTCAGGAAAGCATCCTCAGTTGATTACAGTTCTATCAGATTATTAAATTAATTCAACCATTCCCTCCACAAACATTTACTGAGTACCTACTATGTGCCAGGGGACTTTGAGAAGCACTGGGTATATAAATTTGAGTAAGACGCAGTAGTGTGACTTTGAAGACCAGAGGGGGAAAAAAAATATCCTTTGGATTTCCAGTATTTAAAGACAAACCTTTTTCTGTTCCAAGTATAATTATGATTTTCTTGCTGCATACTGGTTCCATACCATTTCAGTTCCTGAGTTTGGCTTTACAAAAGCTCTTAACCAAACAGTCCACAGCAAAATGTTTAATGACACATGGACATTCCAAAGTTATAAATGACCACCTGAGGCATCCCTGTTTATAGAATAACCTCCCAGCGGCCTCTTCTTTCCTCATTTTCATCCTTGGCCTCATATGCCTGCTTCATCCCCCCATGTCATGTGGTTAGAACAATAATCAGTGTCCTGAGCAAATGACATTATCTACTGTCCCATCCGCAGAGCTGTCATCTCTCCCTCACCATGTCCTTCCTTTCCCATAGAGGCTGTGCCTCGGCCCATCTCACCTCATTTCATACAGGTGACTCTGCCGCCTCAGGCAGGTCTCTGGTTGGCCAGCTCTCTTCCTTCTCTTCAGTCCCCCTTCTCTCTCTACATTTAACTCTTAATCTACCTGGAATTTATTTTGCCCCACAGTATGAAGTGAAGAACCAAATAAAAAATTTCCTTAGGGACGCCTGGGTGGCTCAGTTGGTTAAGCAGCTGCCTTCGGCTCAGGTCATGATCCCAGCGTCCTGGGATCGAGTCCCACATCGGGCTCCTTGCTCATCAGGGAGCCTGCTTCTCCCTCTGCCTCTGCCTGCCATTCTGTCTGCCTGTGCTTGCTCTCTCTCCCTCTCTCTCTCTCTGACAAATAAATAAATAAAATCTTTAAAAAAAATTTTTCCTTAAAATATCTAACTGAGTATCCCATTTATTTGGTAATCCTTACTTTATGTTCCTTTTTCTATATTAAATGTCTAAAAATATATTGGCTTTTGGGTAACTTCTAATGCTCTTACAATTTGGTTTCTGTATTTCATACATCTGTAGCTGAGTGTAAGGACCAGAATTTGCTTTCTGCCGCCCAAGAAGGAGAGCTCCTGGTCATCCTTCCATATAATCAACTTTCTCCTTCTCTCAAGGTGTGGGCTAGCTTTTTGAATAAAGAGCTAGCCTTCTGGGGCGCCTGGGTGGCTCAGTGGCTCAGTGGGTTAAAGCCTCTGCCTTCGGCTCGGGTCATGATCCCAGGGTCGTGGGATCAAGCCCCATATCGGGCTCTCTGCTCAGCAGGGAGCCTGCTTCCCCCTCTCTCTGTGCCTGCCTCTCTGCCTACTTGTGATCTCTGTCTGTCAAATAAATAAATAAATCTTTAAAAAAAAAAAAAAAAGAGCTAGCCTTCACATGAGATTCTACCATAACTGGGTCTTCCTGTTCATAACTCTTATAACACAGATAAAGGGGCTAGCAGAATGTACTAAGCACCGACTTCAAGAAGCACAAAATTAAGGAAACTTCATGTGCTTCCCTGTCTGAATCATCTGACATGGCAGAGCACGTGCCCTCCCCTCCAGTCCATCCATATTTTAAATTATAATACTTAAGTGTACGAATTGGGCAAAGCTTAGATGAACAGAACAGCAAATTTATTGGAGGCTTATATTTTTTCCATTTTTTTCAAATCTCTATTAATATTTATAGTAAAGATAAATGTTTTCTAGATCTAATTAACAATTTTTATTTATTTAGGTGAAATCCATATAATATAAAATTAATCACTTAAGGGGTGCCTGGGTGGCTCAGTGGGTTAAAGCCTCTGCCTTCAGCTCAGGTCGTGATCCCAGGGTCCTGGGATCAAGCTGGGCATTGGGCTCTCTGCTCAGCGGGGAGCCTGCTTCCCTTCCTCTCTCTCTGCCTGCCTCTCTGCTTACTTGTGATCTCTCTCTGTCGAATAAATAAATAAAATCTTTTAAAAAATTAATTACTTAAAAGTAAACAATTCAGTGGCATTTAGTGCAATCACAATGTTGTTGCAACTACCACTTTTATTCTGTTCCAAAATATTTCTGTTGTTCCAGTATAAAACCCTGTAACCAATAAGCAGGCTCTTCACCATTCCCTCTTTTGTCCAGTTCCTGGAAACCACCAATCTGCTTTCTTCTCTATGGGCTTATCTTTTTTTGGATATTTCACATACATGGAATAATACAAGGTGTGGTCTTCTTTGGGTCTAGCTTCTAGAACATTAGCATCGTTTTTAGGTTCATCTGCACTGTAGCATGTATCAATATAGCGTTCCTTGTTGTAGACGAATGATGTTCCATTGTATGTATATATAATTTGCTTATTCATGTACCAGTTGGTACATATTTGGATTGCTTCCACCTTTTGGCTATTGTGAATAGTGCTGCTATGAATATGTGTGTACAAGCATTTGAGTACTTGTTTTCAGTTATTTTCGGTGTGTCCCTAGGAGTAGAATTGCTGGGTCATATGGTAGTTCTGTGTTTAAAAATTTGAGGAGCTGCCAGACTGTTTTGAATAGGAGCTATACCATTTTACATTCCCACCACCAAAGTCAAAGGATTCCAATTTCTCCAACCTCATCAACACTTGTTATATTCCCTTTTCTTTCTTCAAATTAAGTCATCTTTGTCGATGTGAGTGCTCTTTCATTGTGGTTTTGATTTGCATTTCTCTAGTGGCTAATGATGTTGAACATTTTTTCCATGTGCTTATTTGCAATCTATATCTCTTCTTTGGAGAAATGTCTGTTCAAGTCTTTTATCCTTCTTAAATTGGGTTGTTTGCCTTTTTGTTGTTGAGTTGTAAGAGTTCGTTACATTTTCTGGATAAGCTAATCATATCATTTACCGATCTTTATCAGGTATATGATTTGCAGTTATTTTTTCCCACAGCGTAGGTTCTTTTCACTTTCTTGGTAATGCCCTTGAACATACAACAATTTTAAATGTTGATGAAGCCCAACCTGCTTTTTCTTTTGTTGCTCACGCTTTCAGTGTCATATCTAAGAATGTACTACCAGATCTATGGTCATAAAGATTTAACCCTATGTTTTTTTCTAAGAGTTTTATGATTTAAGCTCTTATATCTGGGTCATTGATAAATTTTGAGTTAGTCTTTATATTTGGCATGAGGTAGGGGTCCAACTTCATCCTTTTGCAGGCAGATATCCCATTGTCTCAGCACCATTTGTTAAAGAGCTTCTTCATTCCCCCATCTAATAGTCTTGGCATCCCTGTCAAAGAGAACTGGCCATTGATGCAGGGGTTTGTTTCTGGTCTCTCAGTTCTATTCCATTGGTCTAGGTGTCTATCTTTATGCTAATCCTGCACTATTTTGGTTACGGTAGCTCTGTGGTAAGTTTTGAAATTGTGACACTTGAGTCTTCCAACTCTGTTCTTTTTCAAGATTGTTTTGGCTGAGGTTTTATTATCTTGCAGATACTACTACTGTCTTCCAAATACTACTACACGTTATGTTATATGATTCATTTAACAAGTCTCTAATATAGATATTAATATCCACATTTTATAGGTTAAGTGATTTGGCCAAGGTTACAAATCTGGTAGTTTATCTAAGATTAAAACTAAGATTATCTAACCCCAGATCCTACTTTCTCAAGAATTATATGCCTGTCTCTGTCAAAGATCAGGCGCCATTGGAGCTTAGTAACACTGTTTTCTTTTAGGTAAAAGGTTAGAAATCTGTACTAGCAAACATTTCTCAATTGGTAACCCACAGTCAGACTGATCTGGTAATAGATACATTGAAACCCATTTTTTCCTTTCACATTTAGTACTTAATTTTTCTAAGGTTTGTTACTATTCAGACAGTTTTGCATCCTCCTCCACCTTCCTCTTTTTGTGATCTTATTTTTTCAGATGGATGTTTTGAGGTTATTTTCTATTTTGAGAAAATTACACAAATCTGATTTATTATCACAACAGCTCAAGAGTGGTTCCTGTTGAAGCCCTCCACACTGTCAATACTATGAGCACCTACTATTCTCCTTCACTGGACAGGAAACCATTGAGTAAGGGTGATACTTGATGTTTTCAACTAAATTGTTGTTGAAGGAAATTTTGGTGACCTTAGGTGTATCAAACAAATATGCAAATGAATGTTTTGTCATCATAACAGTGCATAACTTTAAAAGCAAATACACAAACATTTTATATTGGTAAGCTGCTTCTACATCTTTGATGTAGATTGATTGATTGATTGATTGATATAATTTACATTTGGTAAAATTCACTCTTTGCTGTATAAACTTCTGTGGGTTTGACAAATGCATAGAGTTATATAACCACTACCACCCTTGGGACAAAGAACAATTCTGCCCCTCGAGAAATTCCCTTCTCATGCTGCCCCCTCTAGTCAGCCCCTCTTTTGACCCCCAGTCCCTGATCATTAATCTGTTCTCTGTCCCTACAGTTTTTTTTGCATTTTCTAGAATGTCATATAAAGAGAAACATATGGTATTGCCCTTTGAATGTGGCTTTTTTCACTTAGCATAATACATTTGATATTTCTCCATGTTCTTGTGTTTCTTCCTTTTTTGTTCCATAGTATGCATGTGCCATACTTTGTTTACCCATTCACCATTTGAAGGACATTTGGGTTGTTTCCAGTTTTTGGTGGTTACAAATAAAGCTGCTGTAAACAGTTCATGTAAAAGTTTTTGTGTGAATGTAAGTTTTCCCTTGGGTAGATATCTAGGAGTGGGATTTCTGAGTTACAGGATAAATTCAGGTTTAATTTGATGAGAAACTGTCAAACTGTTTTTTTTTCTTCAATTTCTTAAAGCTACAGTAACAGATTAATACAAACTTTATGGCTTAAAATAATAGCACCCTTGGAATTAGAAGGTACTATGCTAAGTGAAAGAAGTCAGTCAGAGAAAGACAAATATATGATTTCACCCATATGCAGAATTTTAAAAAATATATTATTTATTTATTTATTTGAGAGAGAGCACGAGCAGGGAGGAGGGGGAGAGGGGGAAGAAGAAGCAATGTGGGACTGGATCCTAGGACTCTGGGATCATGACCCTAGCTGAAGGCAGACAGGTAACTGACTGAGCCACCCGGGTGTCCTCATCTGTGGAATTTAAGAAACAAAACAGATGAACATAGAGGAATGGAAGGGAAAATAAAATTAGGTGAAACAGAGAGGGAGACAAAGCACGAGAAACTCTTAACTATAGGGAAAACAGGGTTGCTGGCGGAGAAGTGGGTGGGGGGGATGGGGTAACTGAATGATGGACAGTAAGAAGGCCGCTTGAGGGGCGCCTGGGTGGCTCAGTGGGTTACAGCCTCTGCCTTCAGCTCAGTCATGAGCCCAGGGTCCTGGGATCGAGTCCTGCATCGGGCTCTCTCTTCAGTGGGGAGCCTACTTCTCCGTCTCTCTCTGCCTGCCTCTCTGCCTGCTTGTGATCTCTGTCTGTCAAATAAATAAATAAAATCTTTAAAAAAAAAAAAAGAAAAGAAGGGCACTTGATGGAAAGAGCACTGGGTATTCTATGCAACTGACGAATCACTAAATTCTACCTCTGAAACTAATAATATGTGTTGATTAAATTGTATTTAAATTAAAAACAAACAAACAAACAAAAAAAAAAACCCAGCACTTTATTCTCTCACAGTTGTGGAGGCTAGAAGTCTGGAGTTGAGGTATGGACAGGGCTACACTCCCTTCAAAGGCTCTGTGGGAGACTCTTTCTTTGCTTCTTCTTCCCTTTGGTGGCTCCTGGCAATCTGTTGCATTCCTTGGCTAGCAGCTGTGTTACTTCAATCTCTGTTTTGGTCTTCACATGGTCTTCTCTCGTCGTCTCTTTGTGTCCTTTCCTCTTCTTTTGTGGACACCAGTCATTGGATTTAGAGCCCACCCTAATGAGTGATGTCCTCATCTTAACTAATTATATCTGCAAAGACTCTAGTTCCAAAGGTCACATCCTGATGTTCAGAGTGGACAAGAGTTTTGAGGGGGACAGTTATTCAGTCCACTGCAGGGGCTGAACCATATTGCATTACCCCCTGCAGTTTGTGAGAGTTCCAGTTGCTCCCGGTTCCCATCAGCACTTCTTATTGTCAAATTTTGGTATTTTTTTTTTAAGCCATTCTATTAGGTGTGTGGTGGTGTCTGATTGTGGTTTGAATATGCATTTCTGTAATGACTGGTAATGATGCACATCTTCTCATGTACTTATTTGCCACCTATATATCTTCTTTGGTAAAGTGTCTGTTCAAATCTTTCCCCCATTTTTTTTTTTTTTTTATTGAATTTCTAAAGTTCTTTCTACATTCTAGATATAAATCCTGTGTCAGGTAGGTGATTGGCACATATTTTCTCCCAGACTGTGGCTTGTCTTTTCATTCTCTTAACCATGTTTTTCAGAGAACAGAATTTAAAAATTTTGTTGAAGTCCAGCTTATTAATTTTTTCTTTAATGGCTCGTGCTTTAGATGTTGTATCTAAGAACTCTGCCTAATCCAAGGTCACAAAGATTTTTCTCTTGTTGTGGTTTTGAAACGGTAAAGGTTGAACTGGGTCAAATAGCAAGTTGGTTTGAAAGAAAATGCTTGGGTTCATTTCATGTTATAAAGATGTTAATTCAGTTGAATTATTAGATGGTCCAGAGTTTAGTGTGTTCAGGACCTCATCATCACCTCTCAGCTCTTCCTTCCTCAGAACACAGAGGCTTCCATCGCAGACAGGGTCTGTCTTCACAGTTAGAAACTCCAGCCTTGGGGCACCTGGGTGGCTCAGTGGGTTAAGCATCTGGCTTTGGCTTGGGTTATGATCCCAGGGTCCTGGGATGGAGTCCATGTCAGTCTCCCTGCTCCCTGGGGAGTCTGCTTCTCCCTCTGCGCCTCCTTGTGCTTGTTCTCTTAATCTTTCTCTCTCTCTCTCCCAAATAAATAAATAAATAAATACTCCAGACATAACAACTTCAGGAGATAGAGGAGTTTCTCTTACCCAATAGTCACTTCAAAAGTTCCAGAATTTTGGGGGCACCTGGGTGGCTCAGTGGGTTAAGTGTCTGCCTTCAGTTCAGGTCATGATCCCAGGTCCGGGGATTGAATCCCATATCTGGGTCCTTGCTCAGCAGGGAGCCTGCTTCTCCTCTCCTTTGGCTGCTCCCCCTGCTTGTGCTCTCTCTCTTTTTCTCTCTTAAATAAATAAATAAATAAGATCTTAAAAAAAAAAGTTCCAGGACTTTTCTCTCATTGAACTGCCTTGGCGAACATGCATTATCTCTGAACTGATCACTTTAGCCTGGAGATGGAATATGATTGTTGGCCAGGCCTGGGTCATGTCCCCACCCCTCAAGGTAGACATGGAAGGAGTCAGTTTCACCTGAAACAAGTGAATTGAGAGTGCATAAGTGGATTTCTAGGAGAGAAATTGGCAGATGTCAATAGAAAAAAAGGGGAGCCAAAGATTGTCAGGTAAAAGCAACTAATTTTTACTGCAACTGGGAAAGTGCTCTTTGTAACTTGCTATGAATTAAATTGTGTCCCTTCCTCAAATTTGTATTTTGAAGCTCTAACCCCTAATGGTGTTTTGAGCAGGGGCCTTTGGGAGATAATCAGGTTTAGATGAGATCATGAGAGTGAGTCCCTCAGGAGGGGATGAATGACTCCAAAATGAGAGACATCCAAGATCTAGCTCTCTCTGTCTCTTTGCCCTCTGGGCTGTGCGAGGACACAGTGAGAAGGTGGCCATCTGCAAATTAGGGTCATAGCTCTCACTGGGACCTGGCCATGCTGCCACCCTAGCTCAGACTTTTGGCCTCCAAAATTGTGAGAAAAGACATCTTTTGTCATGTAGGCCACCCTGGCTAAGATATTTTGTTATGATGGTCCGACTAATTCTCAACCTCTCTTTCTCAGTTTCCAACAACTGCTGGAATCAAAGCAAAAACGGCCCTTTCTCCATTGCTTCCCTTGTGCTGGGGCTGTGCTGTGTTTCGCAGGACTCCAGGTTTCCTAGCCATTCTCTGTGGCAGATCTATTACTCTTGTCCTTATTTTACATAAGAAAGCTAAGGCCAGGGCCTCTGATAATGTGCTTAAGGTCACTGGCTCTTGGGTGGTGGCTCCTGGATCCCAAGCCAGGTCCGTCTGACTTCAGGGTCCGCCCTAATAACCACTGCGATGTCCCAGTATCTCTCCTTAGCTAAATCAAACTCTGCTTTGAATTGGTGCTGGATCTGGGCCCAGTGGAGTTTCCTGCCCCTCACTCAGTAGCAGCAGACCTCAATTTTGTGTCCAAACTGAGTCCTGGGCACAGGCGTTTCTATTGCCCCGTATGGGGGCGGACAACTGCCACCTTGTCCTCATACAGGGCTCAGAGTGTGAATGGTCTTCCCCAGGTACTCCACCCCACCCCCAGACCTCGGCAGCGGCTGCAGAACTATAGCAGAGAGAAAGGCTCTCTTAGGTCTACTGCCTACATATAGTCTTTCTTTTGGATACCAAGTGGAAGCCGATGGAAATGAGACGGCGAGCAGCGTGGCTTTTTTCTCATGTCTGGAGTGCTCAGGGATTTTCAGCTGTCATGCTACCTTGACTCGGCCTTTAAGAAATTTTCTTCTTACCCAGTTCTGTGGTAATAACCTATTCTTCCCATTCTTTGCCACAAGAAAAATAGTTGTTACGTCTCGTGTTTCTCCTCAGAATGGCTGATCATCTTTTAGTATTCAGTTCCCTGGTTCTTTGGAGCTCAGTTCTCTAATGGGCCCAACCAAGTGAGAGTTTTGTAGATTATCCATATTTTCTCTTGTTGCTAGTGTGGGAGTAGCATTCGCTTGAGGCTTTCTACATCCTAGTTGGAAGTAGAATTTCCCAGTTCGAAACTTCAAAAAATAGTTTTCAAAGTAATTGTTAGAAAAATACTAGTCTGTGGAAAAGACGCTCGTGTCAGATAAGCTTGGAGATTTGGCATATCTTATTCTCTTTTGGATATTTACATGGAACATTAACACCTTAAAGACTCTGAGAAGTCTTGCAGAATAGAGAAATAAATTTAACTTTAACAATGTATCTTTAGAATTTGTCTAGGGGCTCCTGGATGACTCAGTTGGGGAGCATCTGACTCTTGACTGGAGGTGGTGAGTTCGAGCTCCATGTTGGGTGTAGAGATTACTTTAAAAAGTTTACTTTTTTTTTTTAATTTAATTTTATTTATTTATTTGTTAGAGAGAGAGAGAGAGAGAGCATGAGCACAGGCAGACAGAGTGGTAGGCAGAGGCAGAGAAGCAGGCTCCCCGCTGAGCAAGGAGCCCGATGTGGGACTCGATCCCAGGACGCTGGGATCATGACCTGAGCCGAAGGCAGCTGCTTAACCAACTGAGCCACCCAGGCGTCCCCAAAAGTTTACTTTTTTAAAGTAAAAAAGTAAAGTAAAAGTAAAGTAAAAAAAGATTACTTAAAAAAATTACTTAAAAAAGACCATGGAACCCCTCTTGTGTAGCACCCATTATTTCCCTTAGAACTACTATTCTGTGAATTCTTTTTGGAAAATAGAGGCCTAGATATTGATGCTTTATTCTCTGGGAAACCTGGAAACCAAACAGAAAGCAGAGATCCCTCAAGAAAGTATCAGAATCCCTGTGGATATTGCAAGAAGGAAACCATCCTACAGATTGGTTAGGCATGCTGGGTGGTACTGAGGCACTTGGCAATGGCCCCAGTCAGTAGTTAGTGTCCAATCTTGTATGCTTTGACTTCAGAGAGAGCACCTGAAGGAATGAGATACAAGATTAAATACAAGGTCAAAATAGTGTCTGGAAGTCTGTAGATCATTCCACTGGCTCTCAGCTCTGACCTGCCCCACCTCTTTCTCTGAAACCAATCATAAATCTCTTCCTGGATGCTCTGTTTATACAACTTGCTCTGATGTCTAGTGGTCACTATCCTTGAGGTGCTTGGGGCCTACCCCAAATATGGAGCTGCTGTTGTATAGTAAGGCTGGATGTGAACCTATTCTGTGGCTCCTCATGTAAGTAGGAAATGAATCTTCAGCCTCAACCTTAAATTCTTTAGCTTCTAGGCCCTGTCCTGTGAATTTGAGAGTGGACCTTTGGTCCTTGCCCTCCATCCCTCAGCTACAAGTAGCCTGGACATCTGTCATTTCCATCTCCTTGTATCCCTTTCGTTTCTCATCTTGAGACACCTCCTCCCCATATTCTTCTCCTCCACCACCATATTCACGTGGACCTGCCAATTGGTAATTGCTGCCAGATTTGGGATTTGAACCCACAGAGTCTGACATCAAAACCTACTTCCATAAAAATTACACTAGCTTGCTTTCCAGTTCCAAACTGTATCACTTTTCGTTTAGATAACATTTACTCTTTATTACCCTATGTAGTGAAATATCTTCTATTACAGAGTTTCTCCCCAGCCATTCAGATAACCACATATAAGACACAACTGAAACAAAACTTAACATTATTTTAAAAAAAGTTCTCATCTCATAATGGGGGAAGTTTTCATCTTCTTGTTTTGGTGGTGGCAAAAATTAGGTTCTGTTTGAAAAATAATTTTGTTTAGTCTAAGGTCCTTAGTCCTTTTTATTCCTTAGCTACTTCGGCTAAACTGTGGCCATGAATAATGATTAAGGAAGCTAACAGCCTTTTTCCAGAAGGATACTGCCCTCATTGTCCTGGAAATATCAACTATAAATCAAGAAGGATATCATGACTTAATTGTTCATTACACAAAAATTATATGATCCCTATTTCTTCCATGTCCTCTCTCTCTCTCAGTCTAAAAAGGTATTTAAGTAAGCAATCAGGGATATTAACTCTTCACAGCCGCGGCAAGTGTGGGGCAAATAACCCCGCAATAACACGCCGGCAGCCTCGGAGATGGCTGGCTGTGAATAAGCACACAGCACTTAGTCTGGCCCTTCTTCTGTGTTTGCTGATACATTTGCGATTTCATGCACGGTTTTAAATGGGAGGCATTAATCTGAAATGGGCACTGAAGCATCAATAAAGCCTACATTTTACCCCTTTTAATGAAAATGCTAGATATAGATTTAATGCAAAACTAAACATTCGGCTCACTATGTTCTACTCCAGTAAATTAACCAGTGTTTGTCATCTTTTTAAAGAAACCTGGGAGTTTAATGCCTCATTTCACATGGTTTTGTTAGGGACAGATAGAAAGCTGATAAACAGTCCATTTGTTCTGTTACAGTAGCTCCTTGCCACACCACTGGAGTTAAGCCTCAGTGCTCATTTCCTTTACAGACTCTGCTGTGAGTTGAAGTGGTCTGCTTTTGAATATTGACTGAAATGGTGTCTTGGCGAGAATGCTTTCTCAGAGGAATGCAGACTGGACTTTGATGGACAGTGGCCCCAGAGTAGTGGGTTCTGAAATGACTCAGTGCACCCAGAAGGGAACAGCCCATTAGTGAGGCCCTCCTGGGTGCTGTTCTAGATTTTCATCTGCATTATGCCCACAACAATCACCACAGCCCTGAAAGGTCCATGTGACTACCTCCACTTGGCCTGATAAGGAACCCAGGGCTCAGAGATGAAGCAGTAGTTTAAGGATGACATCTGGATTTGAGCCCACTCACTATACCATACTGCCTGGAAGATAGGGACTGCACTCCCTCATCTTTACCAGTAGCGTGTTATTTGTCATTTAAGATTACTTCTGCTGCCTCCTCCAGGAAGTCATTGCTGATTGCCTGCTTGTTGACTATTCTTTTTATGTGTTTTTATCACACTTTATCAGTACCTCCAGTATTGCCCTTAGGGACTGTCTGCCTTTTATTATATTAATTGAATACATGTTTGACTCCCTGTAAGAGGAAGGGCTATCTCTTAAATCTCCTTTATAAACACTACAGCACCTTCCCTACTAAAGGCACTCACTAAATGTTCACTGAAATTTTTATAAGGTAGATGGCTCTCAATATCTCAAATCCTGTTTCCAGAATTATGAGGTACATGATGGTGAAGGAGGCAGGTCCCAGAGTGAGTCTGCCTAGATTTGAATCCCAGCCGTAGGACCTTAGGCAAGTTACAGAGCTTCTCTGAGTTTCAGATTCCTTACTATATAAAGTAGGGATAATAATAGTACCTACGTCAAAAGGTTGTTGCAAAAGTTCCATAAGATAAGGCATGTATAATACTTGGAACAGTGCCTGGTACATAGAAAATGCTCAATGAACAGTGGCTATTATTTTCCTGAAAACTGGAGATTTTCCTGAAAACTGGAGTGTAGGCAACAAACTACATGGCACTTGATTTGTCTATAATTTAAAAATATATTAGTGGCAGGGTCCTGGGATCGAGCCCTGCATCGGGCTCTCTGCTCAGCAGGGAGCCTGCTTCCCTCTCTCTCTGCCTGCCTTTCTGCCTAGTTGTGATCTCTGTCTGTCAAATAAATAAAATCTTAAAAAAAAAAAAAAATATATATATATATATATATATTAGTGGGCTGCCTGGATGGCTCAGTTGTTAAGTGTCACCCTTTGGCTCAGGTCACGATCCCAGGATTCTGAGATCGAGTCCTGTATCCGGCTCCTAGCTCACAGGGAGCCTGCTTCTCCCTCTGCCCCTTCCCCTACTTGTGTGTGTGTGCACACACTCTCTCTCTCACAAATAAATAAATAAAATCTTAAAAAAAAAAAAAGAAGTACAGGTAATATGTGTAATGCTTCCTGAGAATGAGTTCCAAATAGTTCTGTATGCACTGACACAGGTGTCATATTTTCCAAACCTATCTAATCAGTATGTACCAGAAAGAGAGAGATGTTCACGTAGTGCAGAAAGCTAATTTGGTAAACCCGAAGTCCATTCTGTTCTAGAGAGCTAACTAACTAACCTACTTGCCTATTTGATACTATTTGATTCAGGGTAAGCCTCTCAACATCTCTGAGCCTGAATCTTCTCATAGATAAATACAGGTCAAAATATAGTACTTCCCTTCTGTTTTCCCCTCCGCGCTCCAGTTTCCCAACTATCATATGACCAGGCGGACTCTCAGGCCCTCCTCTGGCTAATCTGCCTCCCCCGGGATGCTGTGAAGTCAATTCAGTCATACTGCCCAAGTTGTTGGGGACTTTCTGACCCCAGGCTCTTCGGGACACCACCTGACTAGAATCACTGATGGCCACACATGGAACACATGGAAGATTGTCTCTCTTCTGGCAGGAGGACAGCTGCCTGACAGGTGTCTGAGTGACTCCTCAGAAAGGGGGGGCGAGCAGCCGACTGTGGCTCTGCCTTCCCCTGTCTTCTGGCCACCTGGCCACTACTGGGATGCAAGGACTCTCCCTCTGGGCAGCAGGCAAGTGGCAGGTGGGCCCAGAAGTCGGAATTTTCTTTTTTTTTTTTTAAGATTTTATTTATTTATTTGTCAGAGAGAGAGAGAGAGAGAGATCACAAGTAGGCCGAGAGGCAGGCAGAGGCAGAGGGAGAAGCAGGTTCCCTGCTGAGCAAGGAGCCCGATGCGGGACTCGATCCCAAGACGCTGGGATCATGACCTGAGCCGAAGGCAGCCGCCTAACCAACTGAGCCACCCAGGCGTCCCAGAAGTCGGAATTTTCTTAAGCAACCAGGCATCGCACAGGACCCTAGCCCCAACACAGCACCCTCGCTCTCATGGAACTACAGAAGCAGTCCACTTGGAAGGCACGAGAAGGGTAGGAGGTCTCAAAGTTTAGACTCTTTGGCTCCAGTCGCCCAGAAAAGTCAACAGCCTTCAACAGAGGTTCCCAGGCCCAGCGCGTACTAGCAGCACCGGAGAAGTTGTTTTAAGACAGATTCGTGGGCTGTAGACTAGAACACTCTGATTCCGTAAGTGCACACTGGCCCTGAGCATCTTATTTTTCACAAACTCCCTAGGGGCTCTTTGTGCATAGCCAGGTTTGGGGGATCCTGTTGGTTCAGGTCACAGGGATATAGAGGACACTAGAGAAGTCTCGTTGGCAAAGGACATTAGCTCCATGCATGCCCAGTGGGGTCAGCAGTACATGGCATTCCAGAGCTTTCTAGGTCTGTCCATGGGTGCATCTTAACATCTCAAAGTCTTGGTTTTCTCCTCACCGTGGCGGGTGGGGGGGGAATCATGGTGATGGCCCCCATGTATTCATGTGAAGATTAAATAGACAGTGCCCACAGAGCAGCTGGCAGAGGGCTCTGCACACAGTGAGTGTTGAATATGTGCTAGTTATTCTCATCATCACTGTTGTCGTTATGACTTTAAAGAAGCACGATGGCTCTCTGATCTGTGCGCCGGGAGCTAGCCCTATTCCAAACAGTCTTCCTGAGAGGAGGCCAGTAAATCCGAATTTGACTTTAAAAAAAGGAAGTAAATAGGGACACCTGGATGGCTCTGTGGGTTGAGCCTTTGGCTCAAGTCATGATCCTGAGGTCCTGGGATCGAGCCCCGCTCTCTGGACTCTCTGCTTGGAGGGATCTTCTCCTTCTCCCTCTACCTGCCGCTCCCCCTGTTTGTGTTCTCTCTCTCTGTGTCAAATAAATAAATAAAATCTTAAAAAAAAAAAAAGGAAATAAATAAAAGAAAAAAGAGAGTAGTTAGATTTAAGAGAAGGCTTGGGGATTCAGAAGAGGCAGAGGGAGGTACAGGCAGAGAGCTGCAGAATTGTGGGTTGCCAGTGGCATGGGGAGCACTAGCGGGGGGTTTGGTTCTCTGCAGACCCCAGACCTCTGGTGAGTCGCTGGACCACTCCCGGCCTTCTTTACATCCCACCCCATTTGTAGAGTGGAATTGCCTGGGGTGATCTCTAAGGTTTCATTACAAGATTTGCCCCAGACACCCCTGAGGAAACATATTTCCAATACTCTTTACAAAGATGGCTCATGGACTAAGGTTAAAAAAGTGTTCATATTTATTCAGTCTGGGTGATGAATAAAGAAATGACTGTTAGAATATTCCTTCGATTTCCTATATTTTTGGAATATTTGATAACAGCAACAACAAACTAAGCTACCATTTACAAAGTCCAGCTGATTGGTTCGAGTTAATCCCAGCTGGCATGACCGTGGTCAAAATAAGGAAGCAGGCAAAATGGCCTTCAGTGGCCCTCCGGCTGTGTGACCGCACCCTTCTTCCCTTGGAGAGCTATACTCCTCCCTCTCAAGTTCGTCCGCTATCCAGGGCCTCCGTTCTGCAAGGACTTGACTCATTTTTCCAGGGTTCCTGGTTTCATCTTGTGACTAGTTCGACCTGAGGTATGAACAGCTGATGGCAGCTTAATTTCAATTCCTGCTTCTGCTTATAAACAAAATGGCATGTGCGTCAGACCCGCGGCTGTGAGTGGGAAAGCTGGTGAGCATGTTTTGTTAGAGGATGAAGGTTGTACACTACCCCTCAAACTCCACCATGTGCAAAGCTGCTCCCTTGTTGCAGGGAAAAGATCAGTTTTGTGTCCGTGTTCTCGTGTTCTGTTCCTGCACAAAACAATTCCGAATGATACCAGAACAGCTCCTCACCTCAGGCATCTGGGTGTGTGCCTGTGTGTTTTGCTGTCAGTTGCCTTTATGTAAATAAAATAGCAGTTTATTGGAAGATTTTTCCCTTTTTAACTAGTCACTATTGTGTTATATAACCTTAGACAAAGAGAACTTGTGCTAAATTGCTTTTTAGAGGGGAGCCCGGCTAGCTCAGTCGGTAGAGCATGAGACTCTTAAATTGCTTTTTAGGTGTATTACCCAAACAAATACAAATTCAAAGTGAGACTTTCTTTTGTTTCTTTTCTCTCCTGTAAATATCTAATCTGATATTCAGTTTTTCTCTTCTTCCTTCAGTCCTCCTGATGAGTCCTTTGATTTCCTGGTCTTAATTCTATACCAAGCGTAAAATATTTCTTATTCAGCCGTAGTGTTTCCTGAACTCAGTCATTCCCAGACCAGTCTCCTACTTTTGGCCATATCCGTGTATCATCCTTTCTATCACTTAGCCAGTCTTCTTTACATCAGGTCGCTTATAAAATCATCATCAGAGAGAACTTTTTAAAAGTTTTTTAGCTTTTATTTATTTTTTTACATTTTATTTAAATTCAGTTAGTTAACATATAGTATATTAGTTTCAGAGGTAGAGTTTAATGGGATCCATCAATTGCACCCCGTGCTCATTCCATCAGGTGCCTTCCTTAATGCCCATCACCCAGTGACCCCCTCCCCTCACCCACATAGGTAACTATGAAAATAAATACGATGGAAAACAAAACAATGTTCTTAAATTTTAGCTGAATTTCCTATTAAGCATCTCAGTCGAAGACCTGTGTTTTCTTTGTTTTTTGTTTTTTTTCCCCCAAGATTTATTTATTTTAGAGAGAGAGCAAGCAAGCAGGCATGGGGGAGGAGCAGAGGGAGAGGGAGAGAGTCTCCCAAGCACACTCCAGCTACGCACAGAGCCAAATGTGGGGCTCGATCTCACGACCCTGAGATCACGACCTGAGCAGAAACCAAGAATCAGTTGCTCTGATTGAGCCACCCAGGCACCACCCTCCTTTTTTTTTCCTAAAGGAAGTAGCAACTTAAAAACGTATTAGTACTAAAATCATATTTTCCCCCCTTTGATTTAAATCCACACAAGCAATCTTGAACTGAAAAGCTAGAGACTTAAAAGTCTCTTGAAGTGACTTATTGTTATTTAATGCCCAGTAGTTGTATCCACACTTTGGAGCTCTGGACCTTGCAGATGGTCGTCTAATCCAGACTGTCTGATTCTACCTTGGCTTTACCTTGAATGCCCAAGGCATCTCTTCCCAGGTTAGCTTTGGCTGTCTTATATTCTCTCCCAGGGCTTTTCTACAAGTCTCTGGGCCTTTGTGGCTTGCCTTCCCCACCACTCATTCAAGTCTGCTCACAGGCAAAGTTTGCCCAGGGAGCAGTCTCCTAAACCTTCCCCCTCCCGCCTCCAGATCCTTTCAAGGAAGGCTGACACTGCAGTCTTTCAGAGCCTCCATTTCCTATTTTGCAAATCAAGAAAGAATAATAATACTGGCTGCGAGGATTAAATGATACAATGGAGAGAGAGTACCTTGTACAACGGCTATAATAAGAGCTCAATGAGCAGTAGCAATTGTCGTTAGTCATTAAGACATTGGGCCTGACCCCAGCACCAGCTCCTTTGAAACACTCAGCTCTTAAGCCACCCCCGTAGCCTTGGCTGCCCGCGTTCGGTGGCTCTTGCCAATGCCAATAAGCTATTGTTTTACTTAAATTCCTGGTCAGTGATGGTTGATTGTCTGGAATGTCATTTGTGTTTGCATGGTGTGTCTCAGATCTGAATTAGCTACCAAAGTCAAGTGGTTTGGAAGAAGAGTGTGATTGGAGGGCATGTCCTAGTGTTCCTACCTGAGAGTCTCATGGCTTCCTGAGGAGACTGTTTTTCTCCCTTAGTGGATATGAGCAGAGGGGCAGCTTCTGAGAAGGGACCCATGGCCTTTAGCCCTGAAGGGGCTTTGGAGAGGCCAGGTCTCCAGCGTATTGGGTATATGTTCATTGTAAGTTCACGTTCTTTTTTTTTTTTTTTTTAAGATTTTATTTATTTATTTGACAGACAGAGATCACAAGTAGGCAGAGAGGCAGGCAGAGAGAGAGGAGGAAGCAGGGTCCCTGCTGAGCAGAGAGCCCGATGCAGGGCTCTATCCCAGGACTCTGGGATCATGACCTGGGCCGAAGGCAGAGGCCTTAACCCACTGAGCCACCCAGATGCCCCAAGTTCACTTTCTTTGTGTGAGACTTACGAGACTAAGGCAAAGAAACTGGGCTCCTGAAAGCCAGATTCATCCTCTCTGTCTCTCCACCAAGCAGAGAGTCATACAGTAAAGGAAGGTAAACATTCTTTTAAACTAATTTATCAATTTAACACAGCGCAGTGGTGTTGGGTTACTGGGGTCAACAGCTAGCAGTCACATTCCTCAGTTGTTGGATTGTGGAAACACATTAACAAACCCAGTAAAACTCTTTCTGATTAATCATGTTGATAAGTTTTTTTTGTTGTGTGTTACAAGCTCTTCTAATTTAATCTGCTTGGACAGCAGCCCATGTTGTCTTGACTTATCTAAAGAGGCATCGATGAGAAGGCTACCTGGCCTGGAAATTTATTGGGATATCATGTAATCATTAACACATGTGGATGCTGCTTCCCTGCATGCTGATTCCTTTCTTCAAATGAAGGAAGTGTTTGTAGCATGAAGGCAGGAATTAAGGGAAGATGAGCGCCAGAAGCAGGGAAGGGAAAGGAGGATGCTGCTAGAGGCTGAACCTGAAAAGAGTGTCTTATTGTCAGGGATAAAAATATTTGAAAATACTAATAAATAACTTCAATGAACACCCATCTTTTCAAGGCAAAGGAAGGTAAGTATGCATTTCTGTCAGAAAAGTGGAAATCTAGATCCAGGCTTCTAAGCCTTGGCACTACTGATGTTTTGAATTGGGTACTTATTTCTTGTGGGGAGCTATCCTTGTATTATAGGGTGTTTAGCCTTTATCTAGAAGATGCCAGGCGCTGTCCCCTGAGCCCTCTATGGCAACCCAAAAGATCTTCAGACATTACCCAATGTCCCCTGGGGGACAAAATTGCCCAACTGAGAACGACTGTTCTAGATGTATAGTTCTGAAATCTCAAATAGCCTATTATGACTCTCTACTGACCCGATTCCATCATATTACTGAAGACAAAATGAAACATTTAGTTCTAGCAGGCCCTTTCTCACCTGGACTGCTCCTTCCCTGATCTCTTTACATAGAGACCTTCAGTCTACACTGTCTTCTTCTCCTGCTCTTCCTTCTACACAGAACACTGTACTAAACAGCTTGTCAATTCCAGTTTGCTAAAGGGAATTCTTTCTCCCTTGGGTTTGTGACACCTCAGAGGCAGTTTAGACAAAATCCCTCTAACTATTCAGAGATAAAATGAATATTCTTTAATTTAAAATAAATGTCTAAATAATAGCAAGTTAAATAGGATGAGAGGCAGCAAGAAGTGACAGAATTGCTGAAATTTAAAATAGCTCACTTCTATGGGCTGATGAACTGAATAGACAGTTCTCCAAAGAAGACATACAGATGGCTGACAGACACATGAAAAGATGTTCAGTATCACTCATCATCAGGGAAATGCAAATCAAAACCACAATGAGGTATCACCTCACACCTGTCAGAATGGCTAGTATCAAAAAGACAAGAAATAGTAAGTACTGGCAAGGATGAGGAGAAAAGAGAACCCTGTGTACTGTCAGTGGGAATGTAACTTGGTGCATATTGTGGAAACCAGCATGGAGGTTCCTCAAAAAAATAAAAATAGAAATATCATATGATCCAGGAAGTCCACTACTGGGCATTTACTAAAAAAAAAAAACCAAAAATAATTTGAAAAGATAGAAGCACCCCTGTATTTATGCAGCATTATTTACAATAGCCAAGATACAGAAGCAGCCGGTGTCCATCTGTGGATGAATATGGGTAAAGAAGACGTGGTGTATATACAATTGGATATTACTCAGCCATAAAAAATGACATCTTGCCATTTGTGACAACATGGATGGACCTAGAGGGTAATGAGTGAATAAGTGAAATCAAGCAGAGAAAAACAAATATCATATGATTTCATTTATATGTGAAACCTAAAAAACAAATGAACAAGCAAAACAAAAAACAGATTCTTAAATACAGAGAACAAAGTGGTGGTTGCCAGAGGGTAGGGGGATGGGTGAAATCGGTGAAAGGTGTAAGAGGTACAACCTTCCAGTTAGAAAATACCTAAGTCGTGGAGATGAAAAGTAAAACAAGGAATATAGGTAAGAAAAAAAAAAAAAGAAGCCCACATTCATTAAGCGCTTGCTTGACACCACATCCATAATCTTAATTAATTCAGATGTTACCCACATTTTACAGATGAGGAAATAGAAGTTTAGTGAAGTGATTTGTTCAAGTCCCCGGAGCTGAACCGGCAGCGTGTGGATTGGAGCCCAGGCCATCTGACCGTGGGGCACTCAGCCCTTATGCATCCAACTGTAGTCCTGAAGGGGGAGAAGATCACTGGATAGGGCTAGGGACCAAGGGGAGAGGTGACTTTTCAGGAGTTGTAAGAACAACTCGGCTGAATTCTCGAGGCCCCAGCTTTCAGTGTCTGGGCCTATGCAAATCTTTAAGCGAGTGTGGTCCCGTTTCCTTGTTTCCATCTGTCTTAGTGAAACTGCCTCTGCTTAGCGGTGTGGAGTATTGCTTTCCTAGTTTAGAAAGTTCATTTGTAAAGGCAGCTGAAGTGAAGAATATGGTTCAAGAGGATGCCCCAGCTTGCAGGTGGTAGGGGAATAGGGTGGGGGTGGGGAACGTAGGGCTGGGGAGTCGAGAAATAAGTGGAACCTTTGATCCTTGAAGAAGGTGGGAGGGAAAAAAAAATGGGACCCAGATGGGTCCGAAGCCTTGGCAATATCTATCTCTGGACCTGTCCTAAAAACCCTGTTTTTGCCATTTTGTATTTCTAATACAAAAGTACAAGGAGATAGGTGTATTTTCCAATTTCTTGGGAAAATTGTATGCAGACATTGGAGAAGATTTCCACATGCCCTTCTGTACTACCAAAGTAAACATGTTTACTGGAGAAGAATTAAAAATAAGAAAGAAAAAGTAACAATATAACTGACAATCCCACTGCAGAGCGAAACCAACTATTTATATATTGTGAACCATACTCTCGCAGGTCACAAAATCTTCAAGAGAATTGTAATCAAATGATTGGTTGAACAAGATGAGAAGGGGGGCGGAAAGAAGAGGCCATGGTGAGGCCAGAATTAGCAAGATCAACCCTTGTATTAGCCGCTGTCTGACTGCTTTAATAAGCTCCACTTTTACAGGGAGCAGCATGTCTGTTCCCAAAGACAGGGCACCATGAGGCCCCTCCTTGACCACTGACCAGAGGTATCATCTCTGCCTTGCTCTGGATGCCCTCCCCCGAACCCGGAGCAAGGCCTCTCAAGGGCTTTCTTTTCTTTTCTCTCTCTCTCTCTTTTTAAAATTTTATTTATTTGACAGAGAGACTGTGAGAGAGGGAACACAAGCAGGGGGAGTGGGAGAGGGAGAAGCAGGCACCCCACTGAGCGGGGATCCTGATGGTGCAGGGCTGGATCCCAGGACCCTGGGATCATGACCTGAGCCGAAGGCACACGCTTAAAACCTGAGCCACCCAGGCACCCCTCAAGGGCTTTCGAAAACCCTGCAACCCCACGCCCCTCAGAACCATCCCGGAGCCAGTCAGCCGTGCCCTGTGTGCCTGAACGTGCTCTCCTGGTACTCCGTCCTGGATAGCACTTCATGAGCCACAGCCTTATAGGGCTCTCAAAACTTCTGCGTTCTCTCTGGAAGCCACCCCACCTGGGCCTTCTGAAAGGCTGCACCCCTGGAAAACATGAGGAAATCTGAAGTCAAGCTATTATTGGGAAAGCTTTTGTTGGGGCTGAAGTCTATTGTCAGCCTATCTTCTCCTCTATTGTTGTGTAACCCAGTGTTGTGTATTTTCGTCATGTGTGATTTTTTAAAAAAGATTTTATTTGTTTATTTGAGAGAGAGAGAGTGCAAGCAGGGGGAGGGGCTGAGGGAGAGGGAGAAGCAGACTCCCTGCTGAGTGCGGAACCTGGCTCTACTCCATCCCAGGAACCTGAGATCATTACTTGAGCCAAAGGCAGACGCATAACTGACTGAGCCACCCAGGTGTCCCTCATCATGTGTGACTTAGATATTTTTTCCTTTGAGGGTAGTGGATGTTTTTCCTCTTAAATTGATGGTTTGATATGTTTGTTTTTGTTACAGAGAGAGAGAGAGAGAATTTGTGTGAACATGGTGGGGAGCAATGGGTGGGAGTAGTGGGGGAGAGGGAGAGGGAGAGGGAGAGGGAGAATCTTAAGTAGTCTCAGTGCTCGGCACAGAGCCGGTCTGGGGCTCAATATTACGACCTTGAGGTCATGACCTGAGCCGAAATCAAGAGTCCAGTGTTTAACGGACTGAGCCACCCAGGCACCCCTTGATTTGTTTTTAAGAGAAAACCATCAATGCTGGCATGGGGGGCGGGCAGCTCCTGGATGGCCCAGTGGGTTAAGTGTCTACTTTCTGCTGGGGTCATGCTCTCAGGGTCTTGGGACCCAGCCAAGCCCCATGTGGAGCTCCCAGCTCAGGGAGTCTGTGTCTCCCTCTCTCTCTGCCTCTCCCACCACCCCACACCCTGTTCATGCTCTCTCTCTCTCAAATAAATAAAAATTAAAAAAAAAAAAGAATAAAAAACGACTAATAGTACAAAAGAGCATATATAGTGAAGATGGTTTTCCTTAAACCTCTCTTATCTAATCTCCCAGTTTCTTTCCCCAGAGGTAGCCACTGCTACTGAGTGACTACACAGCTATCTGTCAGTCCCTTTTGAGGCTTCCCAATACACAAGAGACCAAGACCCAGAGCTCTTGCAGGGTCTCCAAAGCCCTGCCCAGCTGTCCAGCCTTCCCTCAAGCCACAGTTTTCCTTGCCTTGCGCTCAAGTCATGCAGGCATTCCCTCCGTCCTGACCTCGGGACCTTTGCCCATCCGTGATGTCTCCTTCGCCTGAGAGCTCTCTCGCCTTCCCTGGTCCAGCTTAGCTCCTCAGGTCCTTGTTTACATACAGCTTCCTCAGAGGGGCCTTTTTGACTTCTCTCAATGAAGTCTGTCTCTTTGACCACATTTCCTGTGGAGCATCTTCTCAACTTGTGGTTATAGATTTATTTGAGTGACTCTGTGTTTAATGTCTGTCTTCAACTAGCCTGGAAGCTCTCTGAGGGCAGGGACTTCAGCATCCCACACAGATGGCATGGGGTGTCCAGCACTGATTTACCGAGGGAAGAAACGTAGTCTTGATTGAATATTTGGTTAGTGGGAGACAATTGTTTTTTTTGTGTATTTTCTGATTTTTAACTTAAAAAAATTTATGGAAAATCCTCAATGTACATAAAACTAGGACCAATACGTCAAACCCCAATATACATTATCTTGATTCACCAGTGATCAAGATTTTGCCACATTTGTATAGTTTTACCCTCTTTTACTTTACTTCTTTTCCTAGCCTTCTGAAGATGTGAATGTGAATGATAGCTGCCTTTTATTGAGTGTTTACTCTGTGCTAGTAACTGTGTTAAATGTTTCTAATGGGTAGTATTATTTATTCCTCTCAACAATCCTGCTAAACACGCATTATTATCCCCATCTTAGAGATAAGAAGACCGAGACAGTTTAAGTGTCACTTTGTGCAGTGTCCCCCACCCAGTGGATGGAAAAGCTAGGATTAGAATCCAGGTCTCTGACTCCAAAGTCCATATTCTCAACCACCAGAGCGCTTGCTGCAGACTGTATCAAGAACACATCTCTCTGACTTGTCCTCCTTCTTCATGCCTACAGACTTGAAAAATGTTTGAAGCCTTTTTATTTTGCCTAAGCTGTAAGAGAAATGTTGTCCTGTCTGTGAAAAGAGCAAGGCAATTGGCTTTATTATTCTCCTATAAAAACACTAACTCAGCCACTAAATGTTTATTGAACCCTTTTTTTATTCACCAAGCACTGGGTTGAGAGCTGGGAAAACAAAAGTGAGAAAAAAAATAAATACTGTCCTTGCTCTAGTGGAGCAGAGTCAAGTTCCAGGTCCTCCAACATTAATTTGGATAGTTTGTGATTGAATCCATCCTATGTAAATATGCCCTTGGTTTTTCACCTGGGGCTGTGGGTTTAGACTGGGAGAAATGAGGTGAAACAGCTGATACTGAGGGTTCACAAGAGTTGACTCCACTATTCACAGGTCTCCTCTGTGGGAGGAGATCTCATCAACTTTTTTCTTTCCCTCTGCTCCATGACTACCTGAAGCAGTATTGCTTTCATTTCTGATTGGGCAGAGGAAGGATAAAGATCTGTAATTCAGAATTACTGTGATGGCTAACCAGGGCTGTTCTGTACTGTTATGCAGTTAGTGTACTGCACAAAGACACCTGGTTGAGGAGGCCAGTTGGAGCTGCATCCAGCCTGAGCCCCACATGCCGCACTGAGACTCTGGCCCAAAGCTAGACATCTCTGAGGAAGGGGTGCCCTCTTCTTCCCCCAGGTTTCCCTTTGCAGACCCACAGATGCATCACATAGCCCGACGTGGCCCTCTTGGTAGAGCTAGGAAAAGAACGGAAAGGGAGAGAGCTAAAACTGCCCTGTCACATTGAAGTTTTGTGAAATTTACCATTTGTGTTCTTCATGTCTCCCATTGACTCAGTAGAAGTCTCATTGGAGGGACTTCAGGTGTTTGTTTAAGATTTTATTTATTTATTTGAGAGAGAGAGTGTGAGAGAGAGAATGAGCATGAGAAGTGGGAAGGTCAGAGGGAGAAGCAGACTCCCGGCCGAGCAGGGAGCCCGATATGGGACTCGATCCTGGGACTCCAGGATCATGACCTGAGCCGAAGGCAGTCGCTTAACCAACCGAGCCACCCAGGCGTCCCAGGTGTTTGTTTTTTAATAGACATTTCTTTTCTTTTTTTAAAAAGAATATTTATTTATTTTGAAGAGAGGGAAAGAGAAAGCATGAGTTGTTGGGGGAAAGGGGCAGAGGGGGAGGGGGAGAGAGAGGATCTCAAGTAGACTCTGTGCTGAGCACAGAGCTGGAGGTGGGGCTCAATCTCATGACTCTGAGATTATGGCTGTGATCATGGCCATCTTAGAGCAGTTTTAGGTTCACAGCAAAATAGAGTTGAAGGTACAGAGATTTCCCGTGTGTATACCTTTTGCCCCCACATGTGCATTGCTTCCCTCATTATTGACATCCCCCACCAGAGTGGTCCATTTGTTACAACTGATGAGCTTACATTGACATGTGATTATCACCCAAAGGCCTTAAGGTTTTGATGACTGTAAGAATGCAAGTATTGGTTCAACATAGGAAAAATGCATCACGGTTAAAAGCATAACATTTAAAGGGTATATATTATGGCTTAAGAAACTCCCTGCCAGGGGTGTCTGACTGGCTTAGTCAGTAGAACATATGACTCTTGATCTTGGGGTTGTGGAGCCCCACATTGGGGGTAGAGATTACTTTAAAAAAAAAGAAAGTAAAGAAAAGAAACTTCCTGCCATGTAACTGGAAATAATGGGAAGAATTAGTAATAGTTTTCAATTATTGGTTCCTTTCTTAGACTTAATTTCTAGAGTTGAGTAGATCATCTCATCATAATGATGAAGACAGTAGGGACACCTGGGTGGCTCAGTTGGTTAAGCATCTGCCTTCTACTCAGGTTGTGATCTCAGGGTCCTGGGATCAAGCCCCGTGCCTGGCTCTCTGCTCAGTGGGGAGTCTGCTTCTCCCTCTCTCCCCTCTACCCTCCCACTACCCCGTTCATGCTTTCTTTTTCTGCCTCTCAAATAAATAAATAAAATCTTTAAAGTATGATGAAGAAAATAATAATTACCAAGCCATCTATGAATTTTGTAAAAGATTTTATTTGTTTGACACACACACACACACAGAGCAAGCCAGAGAGCTCAAGTGGGGGAAATAGAAGAGGGAGAGGGAGAAGCAGGTTCCCCACGGAGCAGGATGCCTGACTTGGGGCTTCTAGGACCCTGGGATCATGACCCGAGACGAAGGCAGATAGATGCTTGGGTGACTCAGCCCCCCAGACTATCAAAGCTGTCTATGAATTAACCCAAAGGTTTTCCATTAAAAAATTGGGATTTAATTGAAATTTAATATTGTGTAAGTTTAAGGTATACGTGTCAATTTGATATATTTATACATTGCAATGTAGTTGGCATTGTAGTGTCAGCTAAAACCTCTGTGACATCATTTAATTATTATTTCTTTTTTTATGCTAAGAATAATTAAGATCTAGGGGCGCCTGGGTGGCTCAGTGGGTTAAGCCGCTGCCTTCGGCTCGGGTCATGATCTCAGGGTCCTGGGATCGAGCCCCGCATCGGGCTCTCTGCTCAGCAGGGAGCCTGCTTCCCCCTCTCTCTCTACCTGCCTCTCTGCCTGCTTGTGATCTCTCTCTGTCAAATAAATAAATAAAATCTTTAAAAAAAAAAAAGAATAATTAAGATCTAGACTCTTAGCAAGTGTGATGTTTATGCTACAGTATTGTTCTCTATAATCATTATACTGTGTGTTAGATCTCCAGGACTTGTTTATCTACTAGGTGCTAGCTTGTACCCTTCAACAACATCTCTCTATTTCCCCATCCCTCAGGCCCTGGTGACAGCCATTCTATTCTCTGTTTTTAGGAGTTTGGCTTGTTTGGATTCCACATATAAATGATGCCATACAGTATTTCTGACTTATTTCACTTAGCATAATATAGTCAAGTTCTGTCCATATAGTCACAAATGGCAGGATTTCCTTCTTTCTCATGGCTGAGTAATATTCCATCATATATATATACCACTTTTTCTTTATCCATTTATCCTTTGACAGATATTTGGGCTTTTTCTGTATCTTGACTATTGTGAATACTGCTACACGTAACTCTTCAACACTGTTTTTGTTTCCTTTGGATATATTTCCAGAAGTGGAATTGCTGGACCATATGTAGTTCTATTTTTAATTTTTCGAGGAAACTCCATACCGTTTCCATGGTGGCTGCACCAATTTCATTCCCACCAACAGTGCACAAGTGTTCTTTTCTCCTCATCCTTGCCAACACTTGTTATCTCTTGTCTTCCTCATGATAGTCGTTCTGATAGGTGTGAGGTAATATCTCATCATGGTTTTGATTTACATTTCCCTGAATATTAGTGATATTGGGCATTTTTTCAAGTACCTGTTGGACATTTGGATGTCTTCTTTGGGAAAAAAGTCTATTTAATTCCCCTGCCCATTTTTTAATTCATTGTCTCTTTATTATTGAGTTATATATGCTCTTTATATATTTTGGATATTAATCCCTTATCTCTTTTTATTATTGTGTATAATAGTATCAATAACTTTAATTTAGTGAACACAAACACACACAGGGCCTTGTACTAAGAATGTTAACACTCGTTGCTTTATTTAATTCTCTTCATGGTCTTACAAGAGGGTGTTCTTATCTCAGTTTTGTACACAGGGACACAGATGTTTGAATTACTGAAGGTCCTAGAACAAAGAAGTGGCTAAAAATGGGGCTTGAACCTGGTCTATTTGACTCCAAAACCTGCACATCTCACCACCATCTTATGCTCCTCTGTTTTAGGAGAAGAGATCTATTCAGTTAGCTTTCAGGTCCCTATCCTGACCAGAGTACCCACACACAGATTTCAGACTTCCATAAAATATTTCCAGTCTCCTCCAATTTAGGTCTTTCTCAGCTTTCCTTCCTTAAATATCTGCTGCCCTCGTAATGTATAACTGATGGCCAGCAATCCTTCTTGGGGAGTGCAGCCAACAGACCACTCTCTTTTAGCATAATCCCGATTCACACTTACGTCACAAACCCCAAACCAACCCCAGCCTTTTGTCTGTGTCAACCTCAGCCAAAGCTCTGACCTAAGAATATACAAAATCTTGTAGGATTTTTCTCTTTGACAGTATCTTCACCAATGTCCATGAGGGAGGGCAGTAGTTTGAAAGATTTAAGATGAGAGAGTTGTGTGTAATTCCGTTTGGAGGGGATAAAAGAGGCTGGAGTTGAAAAGGATGAAGAATGTAATAGTGGGTGGGGCAGGAGCTAGTGTCACTGAGAGATGGTTTTCATGGTCCTGAGATCACAAGTATGATCAGGAGTTGATGGTAATTATTTTTTGCTTTGGGTTCAAGGGAGATGAATTAGATAATTGGTTTGGCATTCTTGAGTGGCATGGCATTTTGTTTCGCCTTTTCCTCTATGCTGTGGGCAAGGAGCCCATAGCTTTTATAAGACAAACTCACCAGTAATAACGACTCCCCTTCGTTTTGCTCTTACCCTTTATTGTTTCGGGCACATTACAGACCTTTCCTTTAATCCTCACAAACACCCTGTCAGTACCTGCATTTTACAGAAGACAAGAGGGAGGCCCAGGAAGGGTAAAAAACTTGCTCAAGGAAACAGAGCTAGTAAAGGGCAGAGCCTGGATTCAAAACCAGGCAGTCTGCCTCTAGGCTGGGCTCTTAACCTCTATTCCCTGTACTCCTGAATTCCTGTGGTGGGGGCACAGGGAGTAAGGATGCCTAGGCAATCCATTTTGCATGTAGAGCTTATTAGGCTGCAAATGCTTGGAATGCTTCTTGCCACCTTTTTGTTTCCAAGACTAGGGGTTTTCCCCATACAGGGTTGGCCTCTGTCCCACCTTCACTTCTCCCCTGGGGAGATGGAGTGTTACCTGAATGGGAGGGGACGGGAGCCTGCATGGCTATCTTCCTTCTCCCATTCTTTCTTTGGGTTGCATTCTGCCTGTAGAGACCATATACTTTGATCTGCTCCTCCAGGGGCAGGTCTCCTCTGTGGGGATAGGATGGGGAGGCCCTGGGTGGTATTTAAGGCTGCCTAACAGGTTCAGTGCCAGCTTGTCTCTTGCTTCACATAAACCCATTCTCCACAGCAGCTTAATAGAGGGGATACCTTGAACCTTACCTGATTATCCTTTGTCTTATTTCTCCGTTGACCTACAACTCAGATGGAGAAGAGAGCTACTATGTATCCTTATCACACCTTCCCCCAGGAACTACTGAGGCAAATAAAGAAATATGGATAAATAATAAGATATCATATGAATTAAAGACTCTTTTTTTTTTTTTAAAGATTTTTATTTATTTATTTGTCAGAGAGAGAGAGGGAGAGAGAGCGAGCACAGGCAGACAGAATGGCAGGCAGAGGCAGAGGGAGAAGCAGACACCCTGACGAGCAAGGAGCCCGATGTGGGACTCGATCCCAGGACGCTGGGATCATGACCTGAGCCGAAGGCAGCTGCTCAACCAACTGAGCCACCCAGGCATCCCTGAATTAAAGACTCTTGATATAACATCCAATAAGTCCACCCCCTTCCCAGGCGATCAGTTTATCAAGTAAGCTAAAGGAGGGAACAGAGCAGGTGTATTTTGCTTACATCATCTCATTTAACTCCTTTAACAATCACGTGAGGTGAGGTTTATTATCTTGGTGTTATTTATAAGGAATTTATTTATTTTTTTTTAATTTTTTTTTAAAGATTTTATTTATTTATTTGTCAGAGAGAGAGGGAGAGAGAGCAAGCACAGGCAGACAGAATAGCAGGCAGAGGCAGAGGGAGAAGCAGGCTCCCTGATGAGCAAGGAGCCCGATGCGGGACTCGATCCCAG
>NW_019154096.1:46309003-46473489 GCF_002288905.1 Enhydra lutris kenyoni
CCTGATGAGCAAGGAGCCCGATGCGGGACTCGATCCCAGGACGCTGGGATCATGACCTGAGCCGAAGGCAGCTGCTTAACCAACTGAGCCACCCAGGTGTCCCAAGGAATTTATATTTTTTTCGGTCAGAAAATATTGGCTATGACCTACAAGCCAGGCTTTGTTCCAGGAGGCTCAGAGAGATAATGAGAATTGTTCAAGATTGTATAGCTGGTCAGTGAAAGAACTAAGATTTGAACCCAGATCTGACCAATGACACAGGTTAAGTATTCCTTGGAGAGAAGAGAAGGTGGGAACAAATAAAAAAGTGATGAATATGTATCAAGCCCCGATTTTATACCGGCATGTAACTTCATGCCGCTCAGTGCTCGTGGAACATTATCTCATTAAATCCTTTCATCACCCTTATAAAGTCGATATGGTTTTCCTCACTAAACACACAAACAGCTTGAGGATTAATGATGTTAAATAATTTTCCAAAGGCTACACAGTAAAATGGCAGAGCTCTATTTGTAATCCACGTTCTTCTCATTCCAGACCTTGAGCTCCTGAGAAGTTTGTTTTTCTGGAGCTTACAAAGGAAGTCGAGAGACATAACTTCTGACACAACATTGGAGCATCTTGAAACCATTAATTAACAAGTGTCAGTCAGTCTGGTGGATGTGCATTGGAGGCGATGAAGGGAAGGGAGGGAAGGCAGAGGAAGAGGTATGGGAAGAATGGTGGGGAGAGTAGAGTGATCAGCATTGGGTGGGTTCACCCAAGCTTGCTGATACTGCTTGATGTTGATGAAGAAAAATATCATGGCAACTTTGAGAATCAGGGAGAATTTCTGAATGGCATGTCTTTGTATGTGATAAATCATTTGTAAGAAAGAAACAAAATAAAAGCAACAACAACAAAACCCCAGTGTCTCTGAAAGTGAGGAACTACCTTGACATAGAGATTGCCTCTTTTTATGTTGTAAGGATTTTGTCTGGATGAGATTCCGAAGACCCTAGATTTTGCCATGGCTTTCTGTTAACTAATTGGTGACAATGGAGAATCATTTAATTTTTCTAGGTCTTAATATTCTTATCTTTAAAAAGGAAAGAATATGTGCCCTCCAAAATTCCATCTAGTAATAGTATTCTTTACCCTTCCCAGCAGGGCAGGGAAGAATACCAGTTCTTCCCAGAATTTCTGGCACATGGGTGATGGTCAATGTTAGTTGAATTGAACTAATTAAAGGCAATGATACCAACTGGAAAACAGATTCCACCGCAGAGTAAGCAAGCATGTCCTGTTTGCTGTATTCTTGTTGCCTATGTTCCATATTTCACCTGTTCTTGCTCTGAGTTATCAAACGTGTCATTTCCTCATTGATGAAACCTCTCCCCACAGATCACTCTGCTTCCCTCATTCTTTTTTTTTTTCTGTTCTTTCAATTTCTTGGTTTCTACTTTTTTTTCTATTTTTATTTTTTATTTTATTTTATTTTTTTTATTTTCAGCATAACAGTATTCGTTGTTTTTGCACCACACCCAGTGCTCCATGCAATCCGTGCCCTCTCCAATACCCACCACCTGGTTCCCCCAACCTCCCACCCCCCACCCCTTCAAAACCCTCAGATTGTTTTTCAGTCCATAGTCTCTGATGGTTCACCTCCCCTTCCAATTTCCCTCAACTCCTTTCTCCTCTCTAAATCCCCTTGTCCTCCATGCTATTTGTTGTGCTCCAAAGTAAGTGAAACCATATGATAATTAACTCTCTCTGCTTGACTTATTTCACTCAGCATAATCTCTTCCAGTCCCGTCCATGTTGCTACAAAAGTTGGGTATTCATCCTTTCTGATGGAGGCATAATACTCCATAGTGTATATGGACCACATCTTCCTTATCCATTCGTCCGTTGAAGGGCATCTTGGTTCTTTCCACAGTTTGGCGACCGTGGCCATTGCTGCTATAAACATTGGGGTACAGATGGCCCTTCTTTTCACTACATCTGTATCTTTGGGGTAAATACCCAGTAGTGCAATTGCAGGGTCATAGGGAAGCTCTATTTTTAATTTCTTGAGGAATCTCCACACTGTTCTCCAAAGTGGCTGCACCAGCTTGTATTCCCACCATCAGCCACAGCAACTTCTTTCAAGATATGTCTCCAAAGGCAAAGGAAACAAAAGCGAAAATGAACTTTTGGGACTTCTTCAAAATCAAAAGCTTCTGCACAGCAAAGGAAACAGTCAACAAAACAAAGAGGCAACCCATGGAATGGGAGAAGATATTTGCAAATGACAGTACAGACAAAAGGTTGATATCCAGGATCTATAAAGAACTCCTCAAACTCAACACACACAAAACAGGCAATCATATCAAAAAATGGGCAGAAGATATGAACAGACACTTCTCCAATGAAGACATACAAATGGCTATCCGACACATGAAAAAATGTTCATCATCACTAGCCATCAGGGAGATTCAAATTAAAACCACATTGAGATACCACCTTACACCACTTAGAATGGCCAAAATTAGCAAGACAGGAAACAACATGTGTTGGAGGGGATGTGGAGAAAGGGGAACCCTCTTGCTTCCCTCATTCTATCTAGAATGGGCTCAATCACTCTGTAGATCCCTTGCATTCTTAATTCTTCTTACATAGCCTTCTGATTTCTTAGTTTTTAAACTACAGCTGAATTAGCTGCATGCTTAGTCTACATTTTTAATGTAATTGATGTGTGGCGAGTCCCATTTCCCCGCTCTGGACCTGAACAAATACCTGCATGAAAGGTGGAATGAAACCACATGAGTGAAGGAGTGACCCCTAGGGCAGCAGGTTTGAATTGCAGGCTTAAGTTTTGATAGTGACAACTTCCTCAAAGTTAATTTTTTGATTAAGAATATATAGGGATAAGGCATGCCTGGATGGCTCAGTGGGTCTAGCATCCAGCCCTTGATTTCAGCTCAGGCATGATCTAAGGGGAGTGAGATCGAGCCCCGTGTTGGGCTCTGCACTGAATGTGGAACCTGCTTAAGAGTCTCTCTCTCTCTGCCTCTGTTTTTGGCTTCCCCACCCCCTGCTCCTGCATGCACATGTGCACTCTCTCTCAAAACAAAACAAAACAAAACAAAACAAAACCAAAAAACAGTGATAAAAATATCTTTTCAAGGAGGGAAGATTATGCCATATGTTCAGTTTAAGCAGATAAATTTAGTATTGTATAGATAAAACCATCATGTATTTGATAGAATTTTCCACTTTTCATCTGTATAACTTAGCTACATACATGCATAGCCTGAACTTCTTTGCTCAAAATTCCAACTTGAAAAAGATCACTTTCATCTAGGCTTCTGAGATTGAGTCAGAACTTTAAAATGCAGTTATTCTGGTTGTTTGTGACAGTAGTGTGGCAGACACTCTTGGGTGGCTTCCCTATCTCCAGTATCCCTTTATTTCTCACTACCAGGCTTCCAGTTGTGTTGAAGACAATATGTCTCTTTAAGAACACATACCTTTGAAGCTAGAGTGGCCACAACCCCAGTCTGGCCAGAGAGATACAGGTAAAAGTTTCCTATGTGGGGCTTCCAGGAAAACCATTTTTTGTTTTTCTGATAAAAAGAGATGAGTCCGGTTGGCACATGCATTTTGCCCTTTACCCTTCCTTTTCTTTCTGTTTGGAGTATGAATGCCTTATTGGAGGGGCGACAGCCCAGCTTTTAATTCTGAGGAAGAAAGTCAAGCATTAAGAGTGGCAGAGAAAGAAGTTAGAAGTTAAAGATTTTATTTATTTATTTATTTGACAGACAGAGATCACAAGTAGGCAGAGAGGCAGGCAGAGAGAGGGGAGGAAGCAGGCTCCCTGCTGAGCAGAGAGCCCAATGCGGGGCTCAATCCTAGGACCCCGAGACCATGACCTGAGCCGAAGGCAGACGCCCAACTCACTGAGCCACCCAGGCACCTGGAGCCTGAGAATTTGTTGACTTCCTGTAAATGAGGGACCAGATCTGGTCTGGGGAGGTTTCTCTGAAGAGCTGAGGTCTGAGCTAAGACTAGAAGGACAAACAGGAGTTGATTAGGCAAAATTGGTAGATGGCATGAGAAGAAACAACATGTGTAAAGACCTCAAGACTGTAGAGAGCAGGACACTTTTGAGGAACTGAAAATAGCCTGCTATGACTGAAATATTGAGGACAAAATTAGGCTAGAGAGGTAAATGGGCCAGATGATGGAGGGCCCTGTGGTCAGTTTATATTAAGGACTTGGGTATTTGTCTTAAGAACAATGGAAAGTCATTGAAGATCTTAAACCTTTAACGATGACCTGGCCAGATTTAAGTTTTAAAACCCAAAGGCCATTACATCCGTATAACCTAGAATGGTTTGGAGATTTGAGGCTAGAGTTGATGTGGGGAGGCTGGCTAGAATACCAGGCAGAAGATGGTAGACAAGGTAGGAGCTGATGATAGGTTGGATTCAGGGGATGGCAGTGGAGATGGAGGAAAGTTGTGGGATTTGAATACTACTTAGTAAAATCGGTAAGACTTGGTGATGGAGGGGCACCTGGGTGGCTCAGTGGGTTAAAGCCTCTGCCTTCTGCTCACGTCATGATCTCAGGGTCCTGGGATTGAACCCCACATCAGGCTCTCTGCTCAATGGGGAGCCTGCTTCCCCCTCTCTCTGCCAGCCTCTTTGCCTGCTTATAATCTTTGTCTGTCAAATAAATAAATAAAATCTTTAAAAAAAAGAAGACTTGGTGATGGATTAGACACAGTGGTTGACAGGTAGGAGGGTTCGAGGAGGACCCCTAGATTTTCTCTTGTAGAGTTGGATGGCTGGTTGGGGGCTGGGTGGCATCTACTGAGAAAGGAAACATGGAGGAGTCCTGAGTTGGGGGGACACTATAATGAGTTTCCACTGAACATCTTGACAGTGAAGAGCCTTGAGACACCCATGTGAGTATATCACATAGCAAGTGTTTGTAGAGGTCAGAGGTCAAAGCTAGAGGTATCATTGTGTGGATGATGGATGGAGTTAATATCATGGATCATTTAAGGAGAGAAGAGAGTGAAAAGAGAAGGAGGTTTAGGACCAAGTTAATATAAAGATGAATAACCTTGTTCTCGTCTTCAAGAAGCTTATAAGAAATTTGGTAGAAGTGATGAGCTACATATATATGTATGTCATTACAGTATAGACAGAAGAGGACTTATATCCTACCAATGCCATTAATGATGCATCCAGAAGAGAGTAATATTATACCAACTAAGGGGATCAGAGACTGTTTCATGAAGAAGCATTTGAGAATATCTCTGTTGGATAGCTAGAATAAAGTGAGGTAGTTGAGGGCAGGAATAGGCTTCCAGGTTAAGACATGACAAAAGGTTTGAAAGCTGAAAAGCAAGGAACATTGGGGAAACTTCAGGGGTTTTGGTTTATCTAAAGATGGGGTATAAGTAAGGGAGTCATAAGAAAGTGAATTGGAGCCAAAGCGAGGAGAGCTGTAAATGCCAGGCTGAGATACTTTACCTGTACAAGTGGGAACCTAGGTAAGATTTGTGAGTATGTGGAGGAGAAAGTGATGTAATGAAGCAATGATTGAAGAAGACTCCTTCGGTTTCCCATGTGAAGTACGTTGGAAAGTATCGATACTAGAGGCAGGGAGAGAAGTAGGAGGCTGTGGAGAAGTATCTCAGAGATTGTTTAAATGCCACAACTTAGCCCACTCAGCTAGTTAGCACAAGTAAAAAGGAAATTGAGTTTAAAAAAAAAATGAATACTTTACAGAATGCAATCCTGGAAGTCCAGTTGGCTCACAGGAGATGGACGGTCATCAGGCTCTCTTTATCTGTAGACACATAGTCTCTTGCCTTTGCTTTTCTTAGCACTGTATTCTTTGCAGACAAGTTTTCTCTGTGAGGCTCTTGGCTTCTGCTCTCCCTTCACCAAGATTTGCATTGGGTTTGGGTTGCCATGGCATTTTTTCTGACCTGAATTCACCAGATCTTATAGCCCCAGAACCCACCATCATTTGCCACCGTCTCTACAATGATCATGGCATGAAGACTTGCTCTACGTTTGGGTGACAAAGCAGACTCCAAATTGAAATCCTAGTCACAACCAATAAAGTAATATAACAAATCTCCTTTTCACATTTTGTGTTGATGGAACACCATAGCATTTGCACAGATTTGTTGGCATGATTTGACTCACATTGTTTCTACATTTGTGCAACAGTAGGTTATTACCTGCTCCCAGAATGAGAGAAGGAACTATGTTTGTCTTATCTACCAGTGTATCAATTGCTATGTAACAAATTACCCCAAAACTTCCTGGCTTAAAGCAACAATAGATATTTATTATCTCACACTATCTGTGGGTCAGAAATTTGGAAGAAGCTTGACCAGATGGCAAAGTTGGAATCAAAATGTTGCTGGGGTTGCAGTCATCTGAAGGCTTGACTGAAGCAGGATGATCCCCTTCCAAGATGGCTCCCTCATATCACTGTTGGTGAAAGGGCTCTGTTTCTCACCACATGGACCTCTGCATAGAGCTACTCGAGTGTCCTCATGACATGGCAGCTGGTTTTCTCCAGAGTGAGTGATCCAAGAGAGATCAAGGAGGAAACCACATTGCCTTTCATGACCTAGTCTAAGAGGTCATAGTGTCACTTTTGCCATTTTGTTTGTTAAAAGCAAGTCACTAAGTCTGACCCACACTCAAGGGAAGAGGGGTTCGTGCTATCATTTGAAAAAAATAATTGTAAAAGAATTTGCAGACATATTTAAAAATCATTACAACCTCTATAACTTCAGCCCCTGGTCCAGTATCTGACACATAGTGGGTGCTTAGTAAAGTTTTGTGAAAAGAATGATTATTCTCTCCTCCAGACTTGGATTCACTAGCACTGAGAAACGGACCCCAAGCAGCTACACCAAGGAATGGCCATTTGAGGCTTCACTCAGGTTTAATGTCTTCTGCAATGTTGTACCATCAACAAGTGTTTGGGCCATTTTAAGAAGTTGCCTGGCTGTTCACACAACATACGAGCTGCTGGGATTCCTTTAAGTATTGTTGCAAAATTGGAAAAAGGGATATGAAGTCTCAGAGATACGTGAAAGTTTAGTTTTGCTAGTGAATTAGAATTATAAACAAGTATTTATGATACAGATCTCTAGTATAAGTGGTGTTGTTATTTGAGGCACAGCTACTTTATATTTCTCTGAAGATGTGGGATCACCCATGTGTGTAAGACCAAGTAGATCAGAGGAGGTGCAGTGGGAACCCAACCTCCGTACAAACCATGGTGGAGGGAGAGCAGAACGGGCTTCTCTAAAAGTTGGTTTATTTTTTTTAATAAAGATTTAAATTTACTTACTTGAGAGAGAGAGAAAGAGAACACTCATGTGTGCACCCATGGAGTGGGGAGGGTCAGAGGGAGAAAGAGAGAGACCAAAGCAGACTCCCTCATGAGCAGGAAGCCTGACGTGGGGCTAGATCCCACGACCCGGAGATCATGACCTGAGCCAAAATCAAGAGTCAGATGCTTAAGCTCCTGAGCCACCCAGGCGCCCCCTAAGAGTTTTTTAAGTCCCTCGCATTCCAAGAGGAAGGAAGGTTGGCGGTAGGTGTGGCTGCAATGGATGTGCGGCACTCAGCTCTCCCTTCAAGTAGCCTGAGTCTCAGCTGGGTGGAGCGTGCTTTGCCGCATCCACCATGGGCTTGGAGTGGCAGCTGTGCTCTTCCTGGGCAGCCCCAGCCTGCGACAGAGCATGGTGAGGGCAGGGCTAGCGTTCTAACGTGGGATTCCTCGAATGAGCAGTCTTTGTGCTCCACAGCCCCGCTTTGAGACCAAAGCCCTGGCTGAGATTTTGTCAGATCTGTGATCTGAGGCTCTCTGCGCCCAGCCTCCTCATTTATCTTTCACAGCTGCCTCCCTCTCTCAGCCTCCTGCACTCCTAACTCCACCTCAGCATCATGAAGGAGCTGAGTGGACACAGGGGTGGCGTGGAGGGCGTGTGGTTCTAATAACCACAGGGCTTGCTTAAGTAAAGGACAGTAGGATATGTAGCCGTCAACCACTCTGGGGGCAGCTAGGGCTGGGCTTGAGTTTGGCCTGTGTTATCTGCTAGCTTTGTGACATTGGGCACATGACTTAAGCTCCTCATGTCTTAGTTTCCACATTGAGAAGATGGAGATGGTGATATAAATCCACCTCTCAGATTTGCTGGGAGAATTAAAAAGTGCTAAGCATCTTGCATGGTTGGAATAGGCAAAATTCTTAGTTGTAAGCAACAGAAGCTATCAGGTAGAGCAAAACAAAAAGAATGAACCAAAAAGATGGTGGGCAGCTCCCAGAATCCCTAGAGAGGCAAGAGAAGTAGCTCAGAAAACAGAAACAAGGGCAGCAACCAGGGCCATAGCTAAAATCAGTGTGATGAGGACACTGCTGCCGCCGCCCTCTATCACTGAATGCCTCAGTGGGCCTCATTGCCTCTGTCACTCTCGTTCCCAGTGGTGCACCCCAGACCCTGACCCTGGCCTTGCTGCCACTCTTGATGGAAATGTGTTGTGGCTGTCCCTGACCACACTTACCCGGCCATCAGAATGGGTCCTCAAGATCCTTTCTCCTTTCCCCCCATCCCCTTCTACTTCTTCCACCTTCCTCCCCCGTCTCCTCCTCCTTCTTTTTTCTCCTTCTCTTTCTCTTTCTGTCTCCTTATCATCTCTCTGTCTATCTCCATAATACCTGTCTCTCCTTTTCCCTTTCCTGTCCTCCCACTTCTCTATATCTCCTCTCTCTTCTCCATCTTCATCTCTATCTCTCATGTCTGTGTCCATCTATATTCATGTTTCATCTCCATCTCTCATCTCCATTTCCATCTCTAGCTCCACTTGTCATCTCCATCTCTCATCTCTGTCTCCATCTCCATCTTCCATGTCTCATCTCTGTCTCTATCTCCATTTGTATCATCTCTAACTCTGTTTCTTCTTCAACCTTTCCCTCTCCACTGGCTCACTGCCCCTGTCAGGTAGCTATACCAAATCTTCCTCATTAAAGAAATATGTGACACAATGATCTCTCTTTAACTTGCTTTCTACCCTTTACTTTCCTTCTCTAAACTTCTGAAAAGCCTATTTTTCTTCTCACATCTTATTTACTCCACCATGGTCTAGCCTCCATCTCTTTCACTCCCATGGCAATACTCTTCTCAAGGTCAATGATGACCTCTCTGTTGCTTTGTCAGGGGTCACCTTCTCTGTCTTCCTGCTTGACTTCTTGGAAACATCTGATTTTGTTGGTCATGACCTCCTTTGGAAATTCTTTCCTGTTCTTGGCTTGGTGTTATATGCTTTTCTGGGTTTCTTCCTTTCTTGGACCTAACCATCTAAACGTCGTTTGTACAATTTTCATTCTGTTTACCTTTTGTATGTATCTCTGGGGCTGTCATAAGAACGTACTACATAATTGTTTGAACAACAGTTCATTGTCTCACAGTTATGGGGGCTTGAAGTCAGAGATCAAGGTGCTAGGAAGGTTGGTTCCTTGGTTTGTAAAAACATCACCCTGATGTCTGCCTTATTGTCTGTGGTGTTCTCCTTGTGTGCATGCCCCTGTGTCTAAGTTTCCCCTTTTTATAAGGATACCAGTTTTATTGGATTAGCCTCCCCTCCCCTAGAGACCTCATTGTAACTTAATGACCTCTGTGATGACCCTAATTCTAAATAACATCACATTCGAAGATACTAGGGGTTAGGATTCCAACATATGGCTCTGAGGAAGGGGACACAATTCAACCCATAACACCTTCTAAGCATTGTATTCCCTTGGTCTTGAGAGCTAAGGAGCTCTCCCTGAGGAGCTTCATCCAAACCCATAGCTTTAACTTCCACACTGTTCCTACAGTGAGGACAGATACTGTAACTTAATCTTCTCCCACTGAATTCTGGAGAGATAGATCCAGTTACTCAGGGGCTATGTTTGGCGATTCATAGGACTCTTTAAATTTATAATGTCCCCGGGGCACCTGGCTGGCCCAGTCGTTTAAGCATCTGCCTTCAGCTCAGGTCATGAACCCAGGGTCCTGAGATCGAGCCCCATATCAGGCTCCCTGCTCAGCGAAGGAAGCCTGCTTCTCCCTCTGCTGCTCCCTGCCCCTGCTCATGCTCTCACTCTCAAATAAATAAGTGAAATCTTAAAAAAAAATTTAGGGGCACCTGGATGGCTCAGTTGGTTAAGTGTCTGCCTTTGGCTCAAGTCATGATCCCAGAGTCCTGGGACGGAGCCATGCATGGGGCTTCATGCTCAGTGGGGAGTCTCCTTCTGCCACTCCCCTCTGCTCCTGCTCCCTCTCTCACTCTGCTCTCTGTATTTCAAATGAATAAATATTTAAAAAATAAATTTATAATGTCCCAAACTGAATTTATCTTTTCCTTAAAGTTTCCCATTCTTCTGAGTGTCCTGACTCAGAGATGGGCTCCATTATCCACCTGGCTCCTCCCGCCCACCTTGGCAATGATCCTGAAGTCTTTGCTCTAGCTTACCATCTCCTGCCTGCTTTCAGTCACGAGGTCCTGTCGATTCTGCTTTCTCTATAGCTATCACATGGCTCTCTCCCCCCCCCACCCCCCGCTGCTATCGTTACCTCGGTTTAGTTTGTGTCTCTCTGAACTTGAACTATTATGCCTAATACTGACAACAGGCATTTATAAAGTGCTGACTGTGTGCCAGGCCCTCACATAAGATGCCTTCTAGTCCTGCTCTTCTTCAGTCTGTCCTGATTTCAGAAAGACCTCTACAAACACAAATGTAGCAGGTATAATAAATGTTTAGTCCCCCAAATTCAGCTGGTGAAGAAAAGTGTAACTTTTTTCTAAAATTCAATTTAATGATTATTTGAAACTTCCATTCTGTCTGATGGCAGAAAACATAATCTCAGATAATTCTGAGTAAATAATTCTTGCACTGTGCATTTTTAATTTGTTTCTTAATATTATAATTCTTTTTTTAAAAGATTTTATTTATTTATTTGACAGAGAGAGAAGGAACACAAACAGGGGTAGTGGGAGAGGAAGGGGCAGGCTTCCCACACTGAGCAGGGAGTCCTATGCGGGGCTCAATCCCAGGACCCTGGGATCATGACCTGAGCTGAAGGCAGCTGCTTAACGGCTGAGCCACCCCAGGGGCCCCTTAATATTATAATTCTTACTACTAATACTACTAATATTGAGACTGTCATCATTTTTATTGGCATTATAGTATTCCGGTATATGAATATACTGTTTCTTATTTATGGACCTTTAGATCATTTGTGGTCTTTTGTTATTACAAAATTTGCATGAATGTGTCCATATAACTGTTGGGTAAAATCCTTAAAATGGAAATCCTGAATCGACATGTATGTACATTACAAATATTAATAGCTATTGCTAAATTGCCCTCCGAAGAGCTTGTACCAATTTATAGTCTCACAAATAGCATATGAAAATGCTGTTTCCCATCACCACCATTAACAATGGTTATTACGAAATTTTTAAGTACTTGCCTTATTTTGTCTTAGTTATATTTCTTTAATTATAAGTGAGGGTAAGGGGCGCCTGGGTGTCTCAGTCAGTTAAGCGTCTGCCTTCAGCTCAGGTTATGATCCCAGGGTGCTGGGATCCAGCCCCATATCAGGCTCCCTGCTCAGTGGGGAGCCTGCTTCTCCCTCTGCCTGCTGCTCCCCCTTTGTGTACTCTCTATCTCTGTGACCAATAAATACATAAAATCTTTAAAAAAATAAGTGAGGGTATTTCTTCATTAAATGCTGTTTTTAAACCTTTATTTCCCCACCAAATTTAATATGAGCATCTTTTCATTTAAATAAATATTCATGACTCCAGATGTACTTTTACAAGTTTGGTTTCTAGTTACAAATCTATAAGTCGACACCAGACAGAATCTTTCTTGAAATAAGAGTAAGGTGTTTGTGACTAAGAACTCCTAGGTGGATTCTAAGCCTTAGAATAAACAATAAGCCAAGAGGCTAAGCTGGGAGCTCCCCAAAGACATATAATGTGAACCAAATTCAAGTTATATACGTAATGTTGATTTTCTAATAGCTACATTAAAAAGGTGAAGGAAAACAGATGAATTTAAGTCAACAATATATTTTTAATACAACATATTCAAAATAGCATCATTTCAATATATAATTGATATAAACTCAATGAAATATTTGCTTTCTCTTTTTGTTCTAAGTCTTCTAAATCTAGTGTGTATTTTACTCTTACAATACATCTCAATCTGACTAGCCACATTTCAAGTGCTGAGTAGACACATGTGGCTGGTGGCTACTGTGTCAGCACAGAGGAGTTGTTGTTAAGAAACTTCTCAGTGCATAGAAGCTACAGCTAACACCTGAATAGCTAAACTTGAGCATGACAGCTTGCCTAGTGTTTGAGGCCAAGTTCAGTGCCTTTTAGAGAGGAGGTACTCAAAGTTTATTTTTCTAATTGAGTTATTTTTATTTTTTCAATTGAATGTTCGTACTTGTTTTATGTAGATATGGTCAAAATACCTCATTGTAGCAATGAATCATTTTGTTAGTCATGAAACAAAAAACAATTCATACATTTTACTTTGTTTCTCAGAAATGAGAGATGTTTTAAGAATGTGTTTTCATAAGATTTGCCAAAATTTTCATCACACAATAGGTTTTTTTTTTCCCTCTTCCTTTTGGACAATTATTGAATTGATGAAGCTTTTAAGATAGGTAGGAACAGATGTGTTGACTCAATTTGGGAGGCAAAAACATTTTTACTTGAAGAGCAGCCCTCAGGGAAAGGGCATTCTCCTAGGGGTGTTTAAATTCCAGTTGTAGGAAGTCCTGAGTCTTGAGCAGATGTTGTGATTAAATTAAGAGCTAGCAGAGCTTGGGCAAATTCTGAGAGGCAAATACCACAATGCAGTATTAGGACCAGACTCCCTAACTTGACATTTCTTAAGAGGATTTACATTTTAATTAGTTGCCCAGAATTTGCCCTTACGATTGGTGCTTTAAGCAAATGTTAATCTCATTGACATTTCTTTAATTTTAATGCTCCAAAATCTGCACAGTTATGTAGGTGCTTTATAATATGATGTAAGATGGGGCGCCTGGGTTGCTCAGTTGGTTAAGCATTTGCCTTTGGCTCACCTCATGATCCTAGGGTCCTGGGATCAAGCCCCATATTGAGCCCCACATCAAGCCCCACATCGAGCCGCATGTCAAGCCCCATGTTGAACCCCACATCGAGCCCCACACTGAGGCCCACGTCAAGACCCACGTCGAGCCCCACGTCAAGCTCCACGTTGAACCCTGCATTCAGACTCCTTGTTCAGTTGGGGGTCTGCTTCTCACTCACCCTCTGCCCCTCTTCCCTGCTTGTGTTCTCTCTCTCAAATAAATAAAATCTTTAAAAAAAAAAGTTTAAAAAATATACTATGATGTGAAAAAGAAATTATTTTCCTTTCGTTTTTTTGGGAGGGAGGCAAGGAAGGGTAGAGGGAGAAAGAGAGAGAGAAAATCTCAAGCAGGCACCACTCCCAGGACAGAACCCCACACAGAGCTTAATTTCACAACCCGGAGATCATGACCTGAGCCGAAATCAAGAGTCAGATGCTTAACCAGTGGAGCCACCTGACGCCCCAAAATTATTTTCATTAAAATGACGTTAATGTTCATCTCAAACATAGGAGCCCTAACACATTAGAAATGGACTTGTAGAATAGTATCTGGAAAAGCCCTAAATACCACCTCATTCAATTTAATCCAATCCTTTCCTTTTAACAAATTTAGAAAACAAACTCAGAGAGGTGGAGACATCTGCTTAAATCACATAGCAATTCAGAGGTCTGGGTTTTGGGCTTTCTGGTTCTCCATAGTATGAGCATTATATAACAATTACTGAGCATTTACTAAGTGCTAGACTCTGGGCTAAGTGATTTTCATAGACGTCACCAATTCATAAAATCTTTGCAATATAAAGTATTTCAAATTTAAAAGAAAAAAAGCATTACTCCTCTGTAACAATTTTTTTCTTGAAACTTCATTTGTTTTCTTAAGCAGAAGTTGCTGACGCATAAGGTATCCAGAGTCAAAATCTGTAACCGATGTTTAGGCATACTCCACTGGGCTGTGTTTTGATGGCTAAATAAGCAATAACTTCTTCACAACTCAAGCCCAATATATTTCTGTTAAGGTTGCAGAGAGGTTTGGAAAGCACAGCTTTTCCCCCCTTTTCCTTCCTTAGTTTGTTCACTAATGGCTTCTTCCCTCTTTTCCTTCTTTTTTAATCTTCCCTCCCTTCCTTCCACCTTTCCTCTGTCCCTCTCTCCCTCTCCTCTTATCCCACTTTCTCCTTCTCCCCCTCCCTCCCTTCTTCCTTCCTTCCATCCTAAAGTGATGGTACTAAGGTCATTTTCCGTCAAGATTCTAAATTTTTTTTTATTTGTCTTGGACACAAAAATGTTGGGCATGCAAGGATCTTAGGCATCATGTGAAGAGAAACAGAGAGAGGTAGGGAGTTTTATGTGAGGTCAGCTAAGTGAAACTGTACTGAGGTCAGAGAGCTACCACATTAGCAGGAATTCAGTCAGCTCAAGTGGAAAGCTGTCAGAATAGCAAAGGTGATGTCTCATTGGTTCTGGAGGTGTCAGTCCTCTTTTTAATAACATGATTAAATCTCAAACCGGTAAGTTCTGTAGCTTCACTTGAAGGAAGCCAGGATCTCTTGTCAAGAGCCTCAGAATGAAAAGCAAATCTCTCCTCATACTCAGTACTTCAAAACCCCTAGAGTTCAGGTCTGGTAGCTGATGGGGTCTGCACTTGGAAATACACACAAGAGGAAAACATGACTTTATTACCCTGTGCTTTAAGGCTCTTCAAATCACTTGACTGTGGAATAAAACCAACACATTAAGAGGCCCTAAGGAGTGAAAACTTGAAGCTGGTGTTGCATGTCAGAAGCCCAGTTTTTCAGATCCATTGTCTTCAGTGACAGGCTGGTGAGCTGCTCAGCACCAGCAGATTGACTTTCCCATCCCAGTGACTGCTGCAAAGGATTTTCCAAAGTCCGTTTCTGGGCCTTGTTTTCTTCTCTTGTAAAACAAGAAGATTGGTCCAAATGGCCAATCTATCTATCATGGTAGAGAGCTACCATGTTACTCTGTAATCATATTAAAATAATTAAATAAGGGATGCCTGGGTGGCTTAGTCAGTTAAGCGGTTGCCTTCAGCTCAGGTCATGATCCCAGGGTCCTGGGATCGAGTCTCGCATTGGACTTCATGCTCAGCAGGAAACCCGCTCCTCTCTCGGCCTCTGCCTGCCATTCTGCCTGCTTGTGTATCTCTCTCTGACAAATAAATAAAATCTTTTAAAAAAATAATGAAATGACATGAGATTCATTAATTTTTTTTATCATCCTGATTTTTTTTCTTATCCCAGTTTGTGGCTTGGCTGAACTGGTTAAACTGAGGGGAATACCTTTGATGCTCTAAATTACTTGTAGAGATTTTATTTCACAGTTCCCCCCAAAGAATGTTGGGGTTGCTGCATTTCTTAGAGATCCTTGCCTAGAAAACCATCTAGAAGCTAAACACTATGAGAGGTTTAGCGGTGGTTTATGGAACGATCCTATGTGCTCAAAATAAAGCCAAACTCCTTTCCATGGCCTGCAGGGCCCCTGCCTGACCTGGCTCCTCTGTACTTTAGACATATGTCCTAATCCTCTCTCTTCCTTGCTCAATTTATTCTGGACACACCACCTTCCTTTAGCTCCTGAGGGCACCATGTTCTTTCCTAACTCAAGACCTTGATATGGCCTGTTTTCTCTGCTGAAAATCTCTTCCCTCACTCTCGGTCTGCTTGGATGACTCAGGCCCAAATGTCACATCAGGGAAATGACCACCCCATCCAAAACCAAAATCAGGCCACCCTGTCCTTTTCTCTTCAAAGCAGTCAGTATGCTTTGTGATTTACGTGTATTTGTGTGTTTACTTTAACATCTGTCTCCCTAACTAGTCCTTGAGGGAAGGGGATCTTTCTTTCTTTGTTTGCTCTTGTATTTCCTAGCACACAGTTGACACTCAATAACTATTTGTCAAATTAGTGAATGAATGAATGAATGAATGCATTCTCAGAAAATTCCCAGCACAGTCAGCTCTTACTGGCTGTTTATATATGATACAGTTTATTTAGTCCTTCTTTGGTAAGTTGGCAACATTTCCGATGTGTGTTTATCCAGGCTCAATCAACCTCTTTAATGACCCAGAGGGATGCAATGTGGGTTCCCCGATATGAGTTCAGGGATGTTCTCCTGGCCAAGAAGATACCTGAGATTTTGAGTCTGAACTAAAGTATCCTTAAGAGAACGATCAAGTGACTCTCCAGTGACTGATACCATCAATGAATAAAAGTCAGAATTAAGTCATATGTGGAAATACTACACAGCCACCTGACTGCTGTCCGCTTTACTTAGCCTTTGCTGGAGCCTCAGGGGAAAGGGCTTATTTATTAAGGATGGAATCGTTCTTTTAAATTTCTATAGCAATCATGTCTCTCTCTCTCTCTCTTTTTTCTTCCAGTCCATGGAAAGTGTTATCTCAGGCAGCTCTGTGCAGGAAGTTGGGTTTATCACTTCCTCACAGTGGCAGTTTGTCTAGGACTGAACTACATGCTATCAGATTACATCAAAATGTAGGCCTTTGTGTGCTGAACTCATCAAAGGAGCAGACCCTCAGGACTTGCTATCACTCCGCTGCCATGTGCAGCCATGTAGCCAAACAAAGCCTATCTGAACAGGACAGAACTATTTCTGTTGTGTGGCGGCTCCACTAGCTCCGACTTGCAGAAATGGTCCGGTTTCAGGTGTCTGCAGCCTTTCACTTCTTGTTTTTATATTTATCTCTTTTTAGAATTGCAGTCATTTGCCTGGTTGTGTGCAAGGAAGGAAACCCAAAATATTACCTACAAGGGAGGAGACAAGATTGCTCCAATCCCCAGTGTTGGTTGGAGGCAGCGCTAGCCTTTACCTCATTGTCTTGATTTTCGCTTGAAAGCCGAAGGTGCTGTGGTCCTAGTCTGGTCTCTGGACTGGCCATGCAGAGGCGTTGGAATCTGGGCTCCTCTGTTTCCTGGTTGTCTGTCCCGGGGCAAGTTATTTTACCTCTCTGAGCTTCATTTCTCTGTCTGAGAAATGGAAAAATAATAGCACCTTCCCCATCGCCTTATGATATGGGGTAAATGATAGGGATTAAATCATGTGCGGAAAGTGCCTCTGGATAGGGCCCAGGGTAGGAGGCAAGCGCGTCCTGTAAAGCCCCAGGGGTCCCACAGGCCACCCCTCGCTCTGCAGAGCGGCAAGGCCAGCTGGCCATGCCCTCCATGGCTCGCTCGGCGTTCTCAGGCTGCACTTCCACCTTTGGGGCCTCGTTGCTAGTTTCTTCTCCGCGGAGTTCCCTCTTCTCTGTGGTGGGCTGGCTGCCAGATGCCGTCTCTATTGGCAGCCACAGGAAGCCCATGCAACTGTGAAGTAATACTTCTGCCCCGGGGCTGGCTCCGCCCTGGTGACCAAGGGTTTTAGATCTGCTCAGCCAACTCCTTTCAATGTCTTGCCTAAAAAGGACTTCTCACCCAGCTCGGCTGCACGGGGTGGGGGGGGGGGGGGGAATGGCTGACTGCCTTAGAGGGCTCAGAAGAACAGCTTTCGGGGGATAGAAGTGGTGAAGGGATCTTCTTCCTCCCAGCCGGATGCTTCAGGAGTTGGGGGCCCTGTCTTGCAGCAACTCTCCCATCTGATGGTCATCTACCAAAATCAGATGTCAAAGGAAGACAGATGGGCTTGATTCTATAAAATCCCTCCAGGCCAGTGGAGTACCAGTGGAGTACAATGAGGTACTCTGAAAAAAATTATTTGCATCAAGGCAGTATGCAAATTTTCACAGACCTATGTCTGGAAAGAAATTAAGTTACACCTAAAAAACTATAATTTAAGAAGGCAAATGTTTTCTCTTTTCCTTTTTTAAAATCTGAAACCATCCTAAGTAGGAAATTGAAACAAGCATAAGGCTTTATTGCTTCTTTATACTCGGGTTATTCACTGACGGTTCCCTACCTCATGGTTTCCTCCCTTCCGGCTTCTGAGGTGGCAGATGCCCGGTGAGGCATTTCACCTCCACTGTTCAGAGGATGACTTTGGCGCCACAGCCACCCTCCGTGCAGGGCCATCTGGCTTTGGGTTGGTGTCAGAGGTTCTCATCCAGTGGATTTTGCCTCTCTGCCTGGCCCCTTGGAGTGAGCTCTTTGGCTATCTCTTTAGCTTTTGTCCCTGGATGCTGACTTTGGAACTCCCCTTCATGGCCACAGGGCCGGCTTCATGTCACCCTCAAGGTCTGCACAGGAAACAATTTCCCAGGCTGGATCTAGCCTCTCGGACTCCATGTTATCTGGGAAGAGTTGAGACATTTGGCTATAGCTCTCTTAAAATAGTAGTCAGTGCTCATGGAAGACCAGCTCTTTCTGTTGCTTGATTAGCTTAAAATATTTTTTAATTGCAAAAGCAATAAATATATAAACACACAAGTACCCATCACAGAAATATATAAAGTTTAAAGTTGAAGGGCTTCATATCAACCTCCTAGTGATAATTCCTTGTTATATACTGTCCCATATTTATTTCAGTGCATAGAAAAGCATTTTACTTAACAAAAAAATGAGAATTGGAATGCATAACTGCTCTTCCGCAACTTGCATGTTTTCCTTAACAGTAGATCTTGAATAGATTCAAATGCCAGTGTACACAGATTTGTATGACTGTGGCTATTCCACAGTAGAGCGGATTATAAATTATTTACTTAAGTCCTTACTCGTGGACTTTGGACTATTTAAGGGTTTTGTTGTTGTTGTTGTTGTTTTTGGCTTAGCAGTGGAATACTGAACATCCTCATGCAAACATCTTTGTGTGCATTAGTATTTCTGTAGAACTGTTGGGCTGAAGGGTATGCACATTTCAAATTTTAATAAACTATGCTAAATTGTATACCAGGGTACCAGTTTGCAATCTACTCAGAAATCTGAGGAACCATGTTTCCTCAAGTACTTGTCAACTCTGGTATTACTAAATTTTATAAACCTACTGGGCAAAAAACTTGTTCTTTGTTTTTTTTTTTAACTATTATTAGCAAAGTTGAGCATCTATTTTTTTTAAGATTTTATTTATTTATTTGACACAGAGAGAGAGAGAGAGAGATCACAAGTAGGCAGAGAGGCAGGCAGAGAGAGAGGGGGAAGTAGGCTCCCTGCTGAGCAGAGAGCCCAATGCGGGGCCCTGTCCCAGGACCTTGAGATCATGACCTGAGCCAAAGGCAGAGGCTTAACCCACTGAGCCATCCAGGTGCCCCAATGTTGAGCATCTTTTAGGATGTTTTTTGACTATCTGCATTTCCTCTCATGTGAGTTTTCTATTTGTGTCCTTTATCCATTTTTCTGTTGTCTTTTTCTTACTGACCTGTGCATCAGTTAGGATGTGTTCAGAATGCTTACTAGAAGATGGCTTATATTTATTGTTTATGATTCTAGAATATGATATCTAAAGATAAGGTATTCCCAGGGTGGGCAGTGCCTTAGCAGTCTTGGGCACAGACACATTCTCTGCTATGTTTTATTCAACTTGTCCTTTTCATGGTTTCAAGATGGCTGCCATAGTTCCAATCATCACTTTATAGACAACTATCTCCAAAGGTCCAAAAAAGGCTTTCCTACCCCAAATACTCAAAGTTCTCTCTTGATCATGAGGGAAAACTTCTAGGAGCTTGCCTGCAGATATCATCCCTACCCAGGTCCCATTGGCCAGGATTGAGTCATATGCACCTTTTCAGGCTATGATGCCCATGCATCTGCCATTTTAAATGAAATTAGTCTCCGTGTTGTCTCCTGAATTAGTTGAATCGGGCAAATGTAATTTGATTATAGTGCAACAATTTGAATTTAGGGGCAAACACTGAATACCTGAATGTGCAATACCTGAAATATAAGATTGTCCTTGGCTTTGAATGGTGAATCTTTAAAGGCTCAATGTATGACTTGAGTGTGGGCAGACCAACTCCTTAATATTGCTCAGTACTCTCAGTACTGATTACTCTCAGTAAGTCATAATATCCTGCTTAACTCCCAAAGCCGGATAACCCATGATTTTCTCCTCTAGGCAGCAAGAGCTGGTACGACAGCACTCAGTCTGTGAAGCCACTGTTAGGCCAGTTGGGTCTGCCAGCAGAATTTCTGGACCACCCCAGATGAGATGAGGGAAATGGGTTTCTTATGAGCCCACAGGTGGCTGTAACATACACCTCCTTTTTAAAAAAAAAAGATTTTTATTTATTTATTTGAGAGAGAGAGAAAGTGAGAGAAAGCATGAGAGGGGAGAAGGTCAGAGGGAGAAGCAGACTCCCTGCGGAGTGGGGAGCCCTGTGAGGAACTCAGTTCCGGGACTCTGGGATCATGATCTGAGCCGAAGGCAGTTGCTCAACCAACTGAGCCACCCAGGTGCCCCACAATACACCCTTTTAAATGGATGCTGAGTCCTGACTGAAGTGATGAGAAGCTATAACCTTCTTCGCTACTTTTGGCGTAGGGACCTTACCTTTTCTTCCTACTAGGCATAGAGAGAATGGAAATAGCAATTATAGCTTAGTTTTGCTTTACTTAATTCTTTTAAGTCAGTGGTCTCAGAGGAAAGAGAAATCTGATCTTAGTTACATCTTCATGTTTTTTTTAAAAAAATAGATTTATTTATCTATTTGAGAGAGCATGCATGAGCGAGTGGGGGGAGGGGTAGAAGGAGAGACTCTCAAGCAGATTCCCTGATGAGTGTGGAACAGACTCAGGGGCTCAGTCCCACAACCCATGAGACTGTGACTGAGCTGAAACCAAGAGCCCAGTGCTTAACTGGCTGAGCCTCCCAGGTGCCTCTGATCTTAGTTGTACCTTTGTAACAAGAAAATTATCCTTTAATCAGACAAAAAGACCTCCTCAGTTTAGCCTTATCTACTCCCAGAGTCTCAGTGGCATCTTCTGGATACTTAACCCCCTGATTTTTATTAAAATAAGGCTATAGACATGGAAGGGTGAGTTCCAGAATCACTTAACTGATTTTTATCCTTCTGCCTTGATCTGTTCTAATTTCTCAACTTGACAACCCCAAAATGATAGTTCAAACAAATGTCAGTCCCCTCTTCTTCCCTCCTTCTATTCCCTACCTCATGACTAACACAATAGTTAACCATGACAGCTGAGTGTTTATTAGGCTAAAGAAAGTATTCACTTTCATTTTTAACCTTAGAGAATCCTGGACAGCTATTACTATTATTTTTTAAAGATTTATTTATTTATTTTAGAGAGAGAGAGAGAGAGTGTGGGGTAGAGGGCCAGAGGGAGAGAGAGAGAATCCCAGGCAGACTCCCTGATGAGCGCAGAGCCTGATAAAGGGCTCAATCTCATGACCCTGAGATCATGACCTGAGCCAAAATCAAGAGTCGAATGTCCAACTGACTGAGCCACCCAGGTCCCCCCTGGACAGGTGTTATTATTTTATGTTTTTGGATGCTTTTGTATGTGAACTTAAAAAAAAAATTCCTTTTTAATTTTTTGTTTCGTGTATATAGAAATGTAATTGAGTTTCGTATCTTGACTTTGTATTCTGTGACCTTGCTGTTAGTTTTACTAGATTTTTTGATAGATTCCTTAGTCTTTTCCACATCTCTGATAGTACTGTTTGTGGATACAGATAATTTTATTTCCTCCTTTCCAGTCTGGATGGATAGGCTCCAGAGTGTAGCCCTATAGGAAGCCAGCTTGATGAGCAGTCAGTGTGGTTTAGATTTCAGATCTGATAATTCTTTGACTGGGTTGCCTCAAGCAATAAAAACCTGTCCAATCACATGTAGTGGTCATTTCTGGCTCTTAGGTTCAATGCATGCTGTTTGTTTTTTCTCTTTCCCCTCTTGGAGGACCTCCTTCCTTACTTGATGAATTTGATTTGAAAACTAGTTTACTTAGAGAGAGTTTTTAGGTCTACCTTATTTTTAAAACATTTTTCTTCTGGCTGTTGGTCAAACCTGCCATTCTTAGAGTGTTGACCACCTTCCCTTTTCCATTTCCCTCTTTGGTTCCATAATGAAGTAGTCATTCCCTCCAGACTCACCAGCCAGTTTGTCCACTGGCTCTTCCCTGATTTTTGCCAAGTGACTTCTACCAGTCATCAGTCTGGTGTCCTTTACAAATAAAGGTCTGGGACATACTTTGCCCTCTGTCACCAAAACTTTATCATGCAACTTCTTATGCTGGGAAAACCATAGCTGGTCTCTACTGCTCCCTCGCAGTTTTTATCTGCTTTAAAATTACTTGGTAGTAATTGTATATGATTTTTGATTCTTTATCTTAGTGAGTTGTACACTTGCTTTAACTATTTTATCCTTCCAATATCACTTGTTCTTTCAACTGACTCTAATTCTTTATATTTATCTCTCCTTTATCTATTTTGGAAGCTACTTCTCCTTCTGTTTACCTCCTTCCTTTGTTAAAATGAAAGGACAAAATAATATCCAATAAGTAATATTCAGTCTAATGGTTTTTAGACCTCCCTTCGTGGAAACCTACGTATAAGATTCTTTAAACTCAGTGAAACTTTGTTTTTAGCAGATTATGGTAAAAAAACAGAGTTTGTCATAATTATACAGAAGGCATACCAGAAGACTAGGGTGAACATTGGCCTAAAGAGGATCCAATCTCAACCATAGAGATAATTGTGGATTGTCACTGTTCATTCCCTTTTCACTTTTCTTTATCTTTTCTTTCCAGTTTGCTTTTGCATTTCCTTGCCTTCAGCACCAGGTCATTTTCCTTCAGTGCTTTTTCTTTTTGGAAAATAGCATGAAAAAATGGAAGGAACACAGACTTTGGAGTATAAATAGACCTGAGTTTCAACAGCACTTTGCCTGTTACTAGTTGAGTGTTCTTGGGCAAGTTACTTACCATTTTGAAGCTTTGTGATTTTCTTCTAAGGATCGCCTGTGAAAATATGAATAATATTCATAAGGCATCTAACACAGTAGCTGGCCCGTGGAAGATAATCAGTACACGTTACCTATGGTTATTAACTTTACTCCTCTGACTTTGTTGCTCCCACATATTTTCTGTGATCACTTGCCATTCATTATTGAGCTTAGATGAATCTATATATTTGTGATCTTTAAAAGTAGTGGTTTACCTCTTACTCCCTCTTCATATTAGGTCAGCAATATGATGTCAGAAAAATAGCTTATCCAGTCTGCCTGAATCAAAAGAGAATGAATAAAAGTTGAATGTGTCTAGAATCATAGTGCTAGAGCCTCAATGGGTTTTAGAGAGCGGCTGCTTCAACAGTTTTTATTTTATAGATGAACTGACATAGCAAAGATAAGCAATTTGCCCAAAGCCCATAGTAGAGCATTAGGTGGATACTGAGATTTCCTCACTTCAGGAAAATATTCTGTTTTAATTGAGCCAAAATTCATGAAACATTGTCAACCATTTAAAAATGTACAATTCAGTGGCAGGTAGAACATTCAGAGTGTGCAGCCCTCATCTTTATGTTTCTAAAACATTTTCATCACCCCATGTTCATTAAGCAGTCACCCCTCTCCTCCCTCACACCACCCCCGGCAATCGGTAATCTCCCTTCTATTTCTGTGGACTTGCTTATTCTGGACATTTCATACAAATGGAATCATATACTCTGTGATCTTTTGTGTCTGACCTCTTTCACTCAGTGTCATGCCTTCAGTTCATACTTGTTTAAAAATTCAAGCATGATAGAAAATTATAATGAAGAAACTAAAAAGTATTTTCTAATCCTACCTGTCATTGATGAAGACTAAACAGTGTGGTGACAGTTGCTGTTCCCATCGTCTCCCACATAAATGGGTTTACACTATTCACACCTTTGACTTGAATTTGGTTTTTCACTTAAGACTTGTGAAACAGCTTCCTGTGTCAACACACATATACATTGTATGGTATTTTATTATATGGTTTTAGTCTAGGTTGTTTAACAAACCTGTTGATGGATATCTTTCTACTCACCCCCCACCTCTACTCGACGCAATTCTTTGTTAAGTAGAACAATTTGCATCCTAACCTGCTGAATGTGAATTACTTTGAAAACCTCAATATTAGAGGAAAATAAATATGAATAGTTTCCATTACTCTGAAGTCAGCTTGGTTATGCTGGGAAATTCACATATCACCAAGAGCTAGATAAACTTTGAGTTCACGTCTAATTTCAGATTCTTTAATTCTTGGGATTAGTACCACCATCATGGTAGGGATATAGAGGCAAATGTCTAGGACCGAGAATTAGAAGGCCTGGGTTTGGCCTTTATTTCATTAAGGACTAGCTCTGCACCTTTGGAAAGTTACTTATCTCTTCAGATTTCAGTTTCTTCATCTGTGAAATGAGGTGAATGGGCTACTTGGTTACTATTGATGAGGTCACTGCCCAGTTTATAATGATTCCCTTTCTGTAGGAACAGCTCTGCTTCCTTAGGGTAGACTCCCAGTAGCTATGTCATATTATAAGACCCTCCCTTCTTAGTCATATCTGATTGTTCCAGTGGAAGCCATTTGTCACAAGTCAATCCAAATAAAACCCTTCTTTAGGATTGTTGAATGTGAACCACAGAAAGTATGGGCAGTTCCTCTCTTGTGGTGGGGAGATGTGAGAAGTGAAACTTGGTAACCATTGGTAACCATATTATTAGTGAATCAAGGTTCTAATGTGGAGAGGGAAGGGGTGGGACTCCTGTACTATGGGTTAGTGAGAGTATTCATATAAAAAAGGAGCTACCGCTAATTGTAATGTGAGGTCCTGAATTGTGTCTTGGAATAGAAAAAGGATAGTGAAAAAACTGGTAATCCAAGTAAAGTCTATAGTTAATAGTATTGTTAATAACCCATTTTAATTTTTTACTTTTAACAAAGATGTCATGTTTATGTAAGATGTTGACATTAGGGGAAACGGGCTGAGAACTCTCTAAACTATCTTTACAATATCAACATCATATGTTTTCTGATATGATGTAATGAGAATGATACAATATCACTTATATGGTAATCTTTTTAGAAAATGCATACCTGAAATTAACCATTAGGAAATATCATTGAGAGACATACATTTTTTTTAAAGATTATATTTATTTATTTGACACAGAGAGAGAGATCACAAGCAGGCAGAGAGGCAGATGGAGAGAGAGAGGGAAGCAGCCTCCCTGTTGAGCAGAGAGCCTGATCAGGGGCCTGATCCCTGGACCCTGAGACCATGATCCAAGCTGAAGGCAGAGGCTCAACCCACTGAGCCACCCAGGCACCCTGAGAGACATACTTTAAATGACTCTTCATTTAAGGTGCCCTTTAAAACTGTCAAGGTCATGAAAGACAAAAAAAGATAGGAATTCTCCCAGATTGGGGAAATTTAGGAGACATGAAAACTAAATGAAATGAGTGATTCTGAATTCCATCCTGGACTCAAAAAAGATCATTAGTAAGGTAATTGGAAACATCTGAAGGTGTGTATATTTACTCATAGTAATGTATCAAAACTAATTTCTTGTTTTTTTTTTTTTTTAAGATTTTACTTATTTATTTGAGAGAGAGAAAGTGAGCACGAGTGAGGGGAGAGGCAGAGAGAGAAGCAGACTTCCTGCTGAGCAGGACTTGATCCCAGGACCCCAGGATCATGACCTGAGCCAAAGGCAGATGCTTAACTGAGCCACCCAAGTGCCCCTAATTTCTTGGTTTTGATCAATTTATTTGTGCTCATAAAAGATGTTAACATTTGAGGGGCACCTGGGTGGCTCAGTGATTTAAAGCCTCTGCCTGCGGCTCGGGTCATGGTCCCAGGGTCCTGGGATTGGGCCCCGCATCAGGCTCTCTGCTTGGCGGAGAGCCTGCTTCCTCCTCTCTCCCTGCCTGCCTCTCTGACTACTTGTAATCTCTACCAAATAAATAAATAAAATCCTTAAAAAAAAAAGACAGGGGACAGGGACAGCTGTAGGAATAGTAGAGTAATTCTTTGTACTATTTTTACAACTTATTTTTAAAGTCTGAAATTATTTCAAAATTCAGAGTTGAAAAGCTTACCAAAAGGTGATATCATTGGCATAATCTAGGCAGCTCTAAACACCCAGAAATTAACAATCAGAAATTGTTAAAGCCAACTCTGTCAGAACTCTGGAAAATAGTAAAAAATTTAGAGCAACCAAGCAAATGCTGAATCAAGAAAAAGAACTTAAAAGTAGTAGGAAATCTCTGTGGCATTTTTCCTTACCCTTGCCCCACCCCTTTCTGTTGCGGTGGCAGTCTTGAAGAAAGCAGCCTAAGTTCCCAGTGTGGGACTTCGGTCTTGGCTCCAGAGAGAGCAGAGGAGGCCTTATTAGCAAGTCATTGTGTTTGTCTGTTCTACTCTGTCTGAAGACTACCTGAAGGACTAACACAAGGTGTGCCTTTGTTTCATTTAACTCAGAAATTATTCTGGGCAGAAAAGTGGTGGACATTGCTTAGATATTGTAAGGTGAATAAAGGAACCCTGCAGCTGCCTGGGGCATAAAGATTACATGCAGACTACTTACAGCTTGGGAGGCATACAACAGACTGCTTACAGCTTGGAAGGAAAGATGGGGCCTTTTTTTTTTTTTTTTTTTTTTTTTTTTGGAAAATTAGGACATTCAGAAAAGCCTACATATATACTGGGGAATTTAGAAAGCCACGTACATGCCCAAGACAGAACACATCCTCAGGAAAGACCCAGGCAAACCCCACCTTTCAACTTGGGATGATCTCTAGGCATGGTGCAAGTAGCAGGTGAAAGCTAAGGCAGAACTATAAGAATCCTGGCTATGTGTTGAGAGAGTGCCCTAACACAGCTAATGTGCAAAGAATGGGAGAGATGTTTATTTTTGTTTGGTTGGTGTTTTAACTCCTGGCATCAAGGAAGTATCTTTCAAAGAACTAGCTGAACACAGGTAAGAAACAGACTTCAATGACAATATACAACAAGGAATACAGTCTCTACAAGAAGAGCTTGGAAAAATTACAGACAAATGGACAGCTTTGGCCTTCAATAATCAAGAACAGCAAACTCTGGAGAAGGAAGAAAGTCTGATTTCCAGAGTTACCATATTGTAATATTCAAATGTGTAATTTTCAATTAAAAAAATCACAAAATTATACAAAGATACAAGAAAGCCTATTTAAGAGATAAAAATAAGCTGACAGAAACTATCTATTGGAGTTACTAGACAAAGACTTTAAATTGACAGTTTTAAATATGCTCAAAGAGCTAAAGGAAGCCAGAAAAATAATGTATGGACACAATGAAAATATCAGTAAAGAAATAGAAATTAAAAGAAATAGCCAAATAGAAATCTTGGAGCTGAAAAGTACAGTAATTGAAATAAGAAGTTCAGGGGCGCCTGGGTGGCTCAGTGGGTTAAGGCCTCTGCCTTCGGCTCGGGTCATGATCCCAGGGTCCTGGGATCGAGTCCCACATCGGGCTTTCTGCTCAGCGGGGAGCCTGCTTCCTCCTCTCTCTGCCTGCCTCTCTATCTACTTGTGATCTCTGTCTGTCAAATGAATAAATAAAATATTAAAAAAAAAAAAAAAGAAATAAGAAGTTCACTAGAGAGGTTCAACAGCAGACTGACCAGAGAGAAGAAACAAATGAGTGAACTTAATGATAGGACAATTGAAATTATCCATATGGAGAAGCAGGGGGAAAAAAAAAAAAGGAAAGTGAAGAGAACCTAAGATACTTGTGGGTACCCTTAAGCCAACCAACATATGTGTTTTGGGAGTCCCAGAAGGAGGAGACAGAGGAAGAGGCAAAGAGATTACTTAAAGAAATAGTGATCAAAAACTTCCCAATCTGATGACTCCATATGTCCAGGAAGTTCAACAAACTCCAAGTATGATAAACTCAAAGAAATTCATACTGAGACACATTATTATTGAACTGTTGAAAGACAAAGACAGAATCTTAAAAGCAGTAAGAGGGAAGGAACTCATTATGTCCAAGGGATTTTTAATAAGGCTAACAACCAATTTCTTAGGCAGAAACAATGTTTAAAATGTTGGTGAGAGGGGCACCTGGGTCGCTCAGTGGGTTGAAACCTCTGCCTTCAGCTCAGGTCATGATCCTGGGGTCCTGGGATGGAGCCCCTCATCGGGCTCTCTGCTCAGTGGGGAGCCTGCTTCCTCCTCTCTCTCTCTCTCTCTGCCTGCCTCTCCGCCTACTTGTGCTCTCTCTCTCTCTTTCTCTGTAAAATAAATAAATAAAGTCTTAAAAAAATAAAAAGATCTTTTAAAATGTTGGTGAGGGACTCCTGGGTGACTCAGTTGGTTGAGCAGCTGGCTCTTGGTTTTGGGTCAGGTCATGATCTCTGGGTCCTGGGATCAAGCCCCACATCAGACTCTGGAGAATCTGCTTGAGGATTTTCTCTCTCTTTCTCTCCACCCACCTCTATCCCTCCCGCTCCTCGTGCACATGTGGTTCTCTCTCTCTCTCTCAACTAAGTGGATTTCTAAAAAGAAATGTTGGGAAAAGTCAAGAATTCTTCATCTGATAAAACCATCCTTCAAGAACAAAGGAAAAATTAAGATGTTACCAGATAAACAAAAGCTAAGAGAGTTTGTTAAGAATAGACCTACTATATAAGAAGTGTTAAAGGGAGGGGCACCTGGGTGGCTCAGTTGGTTAAGCATCTACCTTCTGTTCAGGTCATGATCCCAGAGTCCTGGGATTGAGTCCTTCATCAGGCTCCCTACTCAGTGGGGAGACTGCTTCTCCCTCTCCCTCTGATGCTCCCCCTGGTTGTGCTCTCTCTCTTATCCCCCATCAAATAAATAAATAAAATCTTAAAAAAAAAAAAAAAAAAAAGCAGTGTTAAGGGGAGTTCTCAGGTCCAACTTTATAGGTCATACAAAGAAATAAAAATCTTGAGCAAATATAATTATACACTTATTTATGTATACAGGTAAATAAAAAAACAGTATTATTGCATTTTAAATTTATGATTCTAGTTTTGATTTCCTATTGATTTAAAAGAGAAATGCTGGGCACCTGGGTGGCTCAGTTGGTCATGCTTGGCTCATGTTGGTCACTGCTTTCGGCTCAGGTCATGATCCTGGAGTCTCTGGATCGAGTTCTTCGTCGAGCTCCCAGCTCCAGCGGGAGTCTGCTTCTCCCTCTGAACTTCTCCCCTCTCATTCTCTCTCTCACTCTCTCTTTCAAATAAATAAATACAATCTTTAAAAAAAAAAGAGAGAGAAATGCCAAGAAAAAAATCATAGATCTATATTGTTGGCACACGAAGTGAATAATTCAAGATATGTAATGGTATAATTGAAAGCTATCATTTTTGTAAAAAAAAAAAAGTGTGTGTGTGTATGTGTACATGTGGTTATGGACACAGATCATACACATACACACATGCCTGTATGGTATAGAGTACCTAGGGGCATAGAACATCTCTGAAAGTGTATACAAGAACACTGATTAAGTTGTTTCTCTTATAATTTTGCCAGCTAGATGGATATGCTCTCAGTAGCTAATTCTTTTCCCTTGTCTCCAATCTGCTACTTTTTTCATTTCTCCATTTCTGGAAAGGTAATATCACTTATCCAATTGATTATGACAGATTAGTGGAAATCAGGTTTGTTTCTTCTCTTTTCCTCACCCAATGCCCGTTAAATTGATCATTAAATCCTGTTAATTTTATTTCTAAAACATATCTCAACTTTATCTACTTCCATTTCAGAAGATGTTGACTTTCCCCAAGTGTTTGTTCTTTTCATCCTTTGTTATAGAACTCTTGAGTTTTTGCTGGATCTGTAGTCTCTAGAGTGATCATTTTATTTCTCAACACTCCTTGCAACCAGATAAGGCCATGTGAATAAGTTCTAGCTAATGAATTTTTGCTGAAAGCATCATGTTTCATTTCTAAAAATGCTCTTAGAAGGAGGGGACATACATTTTTCCCTCCCTTTCTCATTCATGTTGGCTAGAATGAAAACAGTATGGCTGGAATTAGAGCAGCCATTTTGGACTAGAAGGTAGAAGTCACATGTTGAGAAACAGGATAAAGGGAATCTGGTTCTTGGTGACTGTGGAGTTACTAATCTAATCCTAGCTTGACTATGACTATGTGCAGACTTCAGTTATTTTACAAAAAATCTTTTAGTTAAATTCAATTTAGTTAATATATAGTGTATTATTAGTTTCAGGGTAGAATTTAGTGATTCATCAGTTGCATATAACACCCAGTGCCCTCCTTCATACCCATCTCTCAATTATGTAGATTTCAGTTATATGAGAAGGACATAAATATCTGTTTGTCCAAGTCACTAATTTGGAGTTTTCTGTCACAGCTATTCCTAATTCCAAATGATAAAATATCTCTCCATTTTGACCATCAGCCCCTTTTTCCAATCCCAACACATCCACCTGAACTATCGCATTAGCATCTTGACTGTTCCAGCCACATTCGATCTTGACAACTCTCTCCATTCGATTCTTTTTTTTTTTTTTAAGATTTTATTATTTATTTTATTTGACAGATAGAGATCACAAGTAGGCAGAGAGGCAGGCAGAGAGAGAGAGGAGGAAGCAGGCTCCCTGCTGAGCAGAGAGCCCGATGTGGGGCTTGATCCCAGGACCCTGGGATCATGACCTGAGCCAAAGGCAGAGGCTTTAACCCACTGAGCCACCCAGGCACCCTCTCCATTTGATTCTATATATTCCCAACCAGAGTTATTTGTAAGTACACATGAAGGAACAAATCACTCCCTTGTGTCTAATCCTCTAATGAGTATTCATTAGTTTTAGAGTGAGTTGGAAATTCTCAACACAGCCTTTGTGCAGTCTTTCATTATCTGGTCCCTGGAACTTCAGCTCATCTCTTGGTACTTTCCCCTCTTATTCTCTGGCCTTCCGTCATATTGAAGCTTCAAAGATTCTGACCCCCCTACTGTTAACGTTTATCTTAAATCTTCTTTCCCCAGTGCTTATTGCCCGAGTTCTACTAATCGTTCAGGTCTCTGAGAAAATATAATTTCTTTAGGAATTGTAGTCAGGGGCCATTACTAGACTTCCTCATAGCATCATAAACTTGAAAAAATAGTCTTTACTTCCACTTACATGATTATTTTTGCAATTATTTAATGTTTCAAGTAATGTATAGGCCTAATGTACCTGCATATGTATTCCATGGCCCACCTAGATTTTTGTTTTGGTATTTGCTTTTCTTAAAATTAAACTTGAAGAACTTTAGTTAGTACATCTTCTTTTCGGTTTGTCACAGGTCCTACCCAGTCATCCCATTTCACAAACTTAAGCTTCTTTCCCTTGTCCTCTAGGCCTTTGTATCTTTGGCCTGTCTCCATTAAACTAGAAGCTCCATTAGGGTAAAGATAGTGCTTATCTTCCACATCACTCTTTGCTCTTTACTGTAATATGCTTCGGGCATATCAAAAGCTGTGACAATCTTGTCAAATGAATGAAGGCAATGAATGAACTGCCCTTGTAATAATTATTAATAGCCTTTTCCTTCCTTTGGCTTTATTTTCAATATAAGATATTATATGGAGATAAGTATGGGGAAATAACCACTTGGCGATTATTTCAAAAACAATTTCAAACAAATTTAGCACAAGATTCTGAACTTTAAAGCCACCTTCACCCTTTTTTTTTTTTTTTTTTTTGCTAATGGACTAAACAGAAAGTGAAATCATATGTTTATACTTTTTCAAGTCTCAGTAAGGTTACAGAAGTATTTCATCTGGGTCATTCCATTTCTTGGGATGGGAACTGTGACTTTGCAGTTTTTCGAAAATCTCATATTATTCCCAAATGCCAAGTTTATAAAATAAGGGAAGGTGAGGGGAGGCCCCTTCTCTTGGATTTCCAAGCTTAACTATGGATATTTTCAGTTCAATTTGAACCAACAATTCTTCATTCCCTGTTGTGTTTTCATCACACTCTTAACATCATTACATCAGCATCTTAGCCAAAACTTACTGAAAAGTAGTACTTTTGGAGAATGTGTTTATATGGCGCCATTATATATAGTTACGCAATTGGTGCACTGCACCCAGGCACCCAGATGGGGCCAGTAAGGATTGAAACCAAGCCTGTGTTTCCTACTAAACTGTTGTACACCCTGGTGTGAGGCTCCCTCTCTTCTTTCTTCCAGAGGAAGAAGGAACCCTATGTGCCAGCAGCAGGCCTGTGCTATTGGGGAACAAGAGCTCCTCTTTGCTACCTCTAGTCTTGATCTTGCCACAGAGAAGCTATAAGAGAGAAGGAAGCTAAGACCCACAGAGAGGCCAACACTAGTGATGGAGAGAGAGGGATTCTAGGCGGCAAAGAGTCCTATGTCTTTTCTTTCATTTTTAAAAAAGATTTTATTTATTTATTTATTTGAGAGAGATAGAGCATGTGAGCAGGGGGCGGGGGGAAAGCAGAGGGAGGACAAGCAAACTCTGTGCTGAACATGCAGCCCCCAGGGGGCTTGATCTCACAACCCCCAGATCATGACCTGAGTTCATCAAAAGTCTGACGCTTAACCAACTGAGCCACTCAGGCTCCCCTTTTATTGTATTAATCAGAAGACCACATTTCTGGTTTCCCTAAGGATTGGTAGATCAATCCTTTTTTTTCCAATTAAATTCTCTCCTTTTTGTATTATCCTAAGCAAAATTAGTCAATCAGAGAAAGACAATTATCATGTGATCTCACTGATATGTGGAATTTAAGAAACAAGGCAGAGGATCATAGGGGAAGAGAGGAAAAAAATGAAACAAGACAAAACAACAGAGGGAGAGAAAGTGTAAGAGACTCTTAATCATAGGAAATAAGGTTGCTGGAGGGGAGAGGAATAGAGGGATGGTGTAACTGTATGATGGATATTGGGGAGGGTATGTGTTGTAATTAGCACTGGGTATTATATAAGACTGATGAATCACAGATCTGTACCCCTGAACAAAATAATACATGATATGTTATTTAATTGAATTTAAATTTAAAAAAATTCTCCCCTTTTTGCCTTAACTAGATTAACTTTTTACTTCTTACTAAATATCTTAGATTTCTTCTGGTTCTGACATGAAGTACAATAACCATAGGATCAGTTGGGACAGATAGCTACAGTGGTATTATAGTAAATGTTTCATAAGCAGCTATGATTTCAACGGTGTAAATACTGTGACCATGGCTGATTTCAGTCTACTAGTGTGATGTCATTGAATCACACATCTGGATCTTGTGAGTATGTATGAACTGGCTCCAGAAGACTCCTGGAAAGTTCCCATTAGTCCCAATTTTGTCCATTGATGGGGTATGTGAATGGTGTTGATCACCAAGTGGTAAGACCACAGGCTGAATATGACCTCAGATATGCTCTATTTAGTCTAAGTGTTTAAAATATTTGGGGTTAGTTGCCAGAATTTAAATACCATGATATTTTACCTAAAAATACATACTCCTACTTTTTCGTGAGAAATGGGAATATTTTGCAGTATTGGACCATGTGCTCACAAAGGTTCAGTGCCCAAGGTGACATGGAGATTATCCAAGGTGACACAAAGCATAAATATCTGAACCAGAACAAGAACTCAGGTCTTGTGACTCCCAAACCAAAGCTTGTGCCACTTTTTCAGGTTGCCCTCCTACTGCCTTGTCCATTATCATCTTTACTACCATTGCTTGCTTGGCATTTTCTTTGCAACTGGTGTTTTCTCTTTATAGAGCATTTATGTGGCCTAGGGTTGTTAAAGTCCTATCTATGGACTCATAACCAGGTGAGTTATGGTAGAGATTCTGTGCATTGACACAACTTTTTTCTGTGTTCACTTTTACAGTTTAGAATACTGGTTGCTGTTTTTGTAAACATAATGTGGGTCCACTTTAAAGAAGGAGGAGGAGAAGGCGAAGAAAAAGGAGGAGAAGAAGAAGAATATAGCAATGGACAGGGAGAAGTGAAAAACCACCCCTGGGGTGCCTGGGTGGCTCAGTTAGTTGAGCATTGGACTCTTGGTTGCAGCTCAGGTTATGATCTCAGGGTCGTGAGATTCAAGCCCTGTGTCAGGCTCTGAGCTCAGTGCAGGATCTGCTTGAGATTCTCTTCCTGTCTCTCTGCCCCTTCCCCTTGCCCCCACACGCTCTGTCTCTAAAAAAAAAGGAAAAAAAAAAGAAAAAAGAAAGAAGAAAGAAAAACTGCCACTAAACCCACCATTTAACCCTTGTCATAAGAGAGAACATTGCTTCCAACATCCTACCTACATACAAAAAAAAAAAGATTGCTAGTCAAGAATGAGATCATTCTGAATGTGCTACTTTAATCCTATTTAAATTTGACAAAAGAAAAAGGAACTAAAGTGAAGCTGTAACAAAAGTGAAAGTGAGGGAATTGAACTTTTTTTAAAAATTTTTTTTTTAATTTTATTTATTTGACAGACAGAGAGAGATCACAAGTAGGCAGAGAGGCAGGCAGAGAGAGGAGGAAGCAGGCTCACTGCTGAGCAGAGAGCCCGACGCGTGGCTCGATCCCAGGACCCTGAGATCATGACCTGAGCCGAAGGCAGAGGCTTAACCCACTGAGCCACCCAGGTGCCCTGGGAATTGAACTTTAAATGTTTGTTTATTACAAAGAACATTAGTTCTGGGGCACTTGGGTGGCTCAGTTGGTTAAGCATCTACCTTCGACTCAGGTCATGATCCCAGGGTCCTGGGATCAAGCCCCGCATTGCGCTCCCTCTTCACTGAGGAGAGTCTGCTTCTTCCTCTGCCCAGCGCCTCCCCCAATTCATGCTGTCACTTACACTTTCTCAAATAAATAATAAAGTCTTTTTAAAAAAAGCCAAAAAAAATGGGGGCACCTGGGTGGCTCACTGGGTTAAGCATCTGCCTTTGGCTCAGGTCATGGTCTCCATGGTCCAGGGATCAAGCCCCTCAGTGGGCTCTCTGCTCAGCAGGGAGCCTGCTTCCCCCTCTCTCTCTGCCTGCCTCTCTGCCTGCTTGTGCTCTCTCTGTCAAATAAATATATAAAATCTTAAAAAAAAAAAAGGCCAAAAAAACAAGAAACATTAGTTCTTTAAAGATACTCACAAGATTTGGGAAAAAATTGTAATAGGCATTGACAGTTTTGAGTCATCATGGGTTTTTTTTTTTTTTCACTTTCACATTGTACTTTTAGAGAGTGTCTTTCATGCCCTCTAGGTGAGCTAAGAACATCAGTCACTATACAGTCCTCTATCTCCTCTTTCCTTTACTGAGTCTAGTTGGTTCATTTCATTTTTATGTGGTTATGGTTTTTAATATTTACATTCTGTTTTGTAACCATAATTTCCACAGTTGGTTAATCATCTTTGTTCTATATTTAAGTGAATTCAGTGTTCTGTACCAGTTTTTTTTTTTTTCTTTTAATCATCTCTTCTTCATTCTTGAGTTCTTTGCTTTAATTCCTCTCTGGTTTGTGTGGATTTCATCATCAAGTAGACCCCCATCCCCAAGAATAGCTTATAGCAGCTATATTCCTTAAGTATTTATAGTGTTGCGAATGTCTTTCTATTACCTTGAAAAAATAACCTGGCTGGATATAAAATCTTGAGTCACACTTTTTTTTCTTAGAACTTGGTGGATATTGCTCTTTTGTCTTTTTTTTTTCCCTAAGATTTTTATTTATTTATTTGAGAGAGAGAGAGAGAGAGAGAGAGAGAGAGAATGGGGAGGGACAGAGAAAGAAGCAGAATCCCCACTGAGCAGGGAGCCTGATATGGGGCTTGACCATGACCTGAACCAAAGACTGACTCTTAACTGACTGAGCCACCCAGGCACCCTGCTCTTTTGCCTTTTGGCAAAAGGTACAGAATGTGGTCTTTTACAATGACTTCTCCATTTATCTTCTTTTCAGTTGAATCATCATTGGATATTTTTTCTAAGGAGGATTCATGTGTGCTATTTTCCCAGAGTTTTTTTTTAATTTTCATATTTGAGATGTTTGCTTTTTACCATTATAGATGAATGACAACTTGTCTTTATGGATGTTTCAGTACCTCTGGCATGGAATAAGACCAGGGAGAGTTTGAAGCCTGCTTGGCTTACAAAAACAAAATAAACAAAACCCCTTGTGGATTACTTATTTTTCTTGCTTGTTTTCCTGAAGAATTGTTTATCCTTAAAGTTCAGTTACAACTGAGATATATCTCAGTGTTGCTTATGTTATATCATTTTTTTTGTTTACAACATGTGTGCTCCTTTAATATGCAGATTTGATTCTTTTTTTTTTTTTTTAAGATTTTTGTATTTATTTATTTGACAGAGATCACAAGTAGGCAGAGAGGCAGGCAGAGAGAGAGGAAGGGAAGCAGGCTCCTTGCGGAGCAGAGAGCCCTATGTGGGGCTCGATCCCAGGGCCCTGGGATCCTGACCTGAGCTGAAAGCAGAGGCTTTAACCCACGGAGCTACCCAGGCCCCCCTGCAGGTTTGATTCTTAATATCAGGGAAATTTTCTTTTAGAACTTTAAACTTTTTTTTTTATGTATGACTTGTTAGGTTTGCTGCTTCATGGATGTCTGTTGTCATTATGTCAGAGTGTTTTGGTCTGTCTTTCATTTCTGTTATCTTCTCTATACTTATTTTAATGTCTTTGAATTTTTTCCTTGCATTTGTTGAAAAGCAAAACTAAGCCTATTTATTGCACTAATAATTCAATTTTCAGGATTTATGTATTATTTCCCCTTTAGTTTATATTTTCTTAATAGCTTTTCAGTAGTATTCCTTTGGCCCTTGATTTGTTTCCTCTGTCTCCCTTTTCATCTCATTCTGTTGTTTTATCGTCTTATCGTTTTCTTCATTTCTTTGTTGTTGCACATTTGCATAGCTGCCGTGTGGCTTTTGAAAATCTTCTCATGCTTACTATGTGGAGCTATTTCTAGACCTTCCACTTGCTCACATATAGTTTGGTGAATTCTAACTTCTGCTTTACCTACTTTTCTTTAAGTATCAACTTGAGGGCGACATTTGACTAGCTTGAGGGTGTGAGGAGAAGGGGAGGGACTGCTCAGCTGAGCTGTGCCCAGGGAAGATCCATCCTTGGAGGAAGATTCTAGATTTAGAGTCAGATAGTCTCATCAGCAGTATCAAGCCTGGGTAACCATAACAACAAAGCCCATCAGGTGTCACAGGAGTCCCTCACAGCAATGAAATAACTGTGTGGTAAATAACACTTTATTGAGCATTCGCTCTATGCCAGACATTGGAAGAAAAAATTAGCTACCTTTATTATGCATTTATGATGCCAGATCTGTGCTAAGTGAATTATGTATTTTTTACTCAATACAACAATATGAAATACCTTTATCAGCCCCCTTTTTTTGAATGAGGGAGCTGAGGCTTACAGAAGCTACATAATTTGCCAAAAGTCATACAGCTAATAATGACAGAGTTGAGCTTTGAAACGATGTCTAAACCATAAATGCTTAGTATGGAAGGATTCTTTTATCAGGAAATTTGATGTAATATTGGGCAATACTTGTAAAACTTTGCTCCACTGTGGTTTGCATGTCATCTTTTAAAAGCTGAGCAATGTTTCTTTTCCAAAGTAATTCTAGTTTATAGATAAAATGTGATATAGACTTGATTCAAAATAATCTGGGCAGGGGAGCAGACACTGGGTGAGGGAATAGTTGGAACAAGATTGGCCATAGGTCGGTAAGTGAAGCTGGATGACTTGAACCCTGGAGGCTCATTGTAGAGACTTAAAGAATAATTGCTCAATTAATGACTTTTCACCATAGTGGCTCTTGAAAAAGTTATACCACTTTTTAAACAGTGATTCCTTTGCTTTTGGTGTAATGATTTTTTGTCATTAGACCAGAACTGTGAGAGAATAAATCATTATTGTTCCATCATGCCATCTGTAGTACTTTATTGTGGCAGCCTTAGCAAACTAACACACTTGCCTAAGTTTGTTTTCCTTGTTCATTTAGAGGAAACATTTTTAGGACTGGATTATACTCATTGAGTGGGGGATAGCCATACTTTTCTCTCTCTTTTTGATATGTTTGAAATTTTCTATAATAAAAACTTCAAAGATGTTTCTTTTTAAAAAATATTTATTTATTTATTCGACGGGGAGAGAGACACAGTGAGAGAGGGAACACAGGCAGGAGGTAGTGGGAGAGGGAGAAGCAGGCCTCCTGCTGAGCAGGGAGCCTGATGCGGGGCTCCATCCCAGGACCCTGAGATCATGACCTGAGCCAAAAGCAGACACTTAACAATTGAGCCACCCAGGTGCCCCCAAACCTCAAAATTACTTCCATCCCACATGCTTTCACATGGAATATTATTGATCTCCAATGACCTACTTTGATAGTATGTGAATAAGAGTCATTCAGAGGCGTGGTATTTAAAATAAGTAACAGCTGGTCAGTAGGGGAAGTTCTCCGCCTTCCCTGGGTAAAAGCCTGGTACTAATGGTGTTGGGTGTCTATGAATAATAATCTTGAGATTTGGATCTTGACCCTCTCTTACTCATGGTTCAAGATTACTTCAAGATTGAATCTGGTTGCTTCTGTATAGGTCTATTTCCCATTCAGGGGCTTTGGTTTTCAGATGAGGCAATGTGGCAAAGTGGTTCAGAGCAATTTTCTAGAGTCAACAGACCTGAGTTGGAATGCTGGCTCCACTACTTACCATCTGGGTGCTTGATCTTAGATACATTGTCTTCTCTAAATCCCACTTTCTTCATCTGTAAAATGGGGGCAATGACACCTGTCTTTTAGGACTATTAGAAGGAATAAATGTAATCATCTCTATAATGTACTTAGCACAATGCCTGGCCATTGTTATTATATTGTCTTAAAAAGATGTGGCAATTCAGAATGACTAAATCTTTGGCTTATATCCATTTGACCTGACCTGGGCTGAACTATCTTTTGTGTCAATTTCAGTGTGTTACCACTTCTCTTAAGGTGACTAAAGTCAGTAGGCATCCTTCCCTTTATTTCACAATTTTAAGCCTCATGTGAACCTCAGGAAATAAACAGATTTCAACATGCTTAGGGAAGTAGGAAGGTTCAAATAGAAAGAAGGTCTACCTATTATAGGAACCCAACAGAGGTAAAAGATTCATTCACCCACTCAACAAATATTTATTGAGTGCCCAATATATCGCAAGCACTATTCTATATGATGGGGATGTACAAACAAACAAAAATGACAGAAATCCTGGTGGGGGAATGAAAATTACATTCATGTGGGGTCTTGACATGATGCATCTGGTAGGTGTTATTTATGGAGTATGCACAGTGAGTAGGAAACACATGGTAAGTTTCCTGCTGTTGAACAAGTGATCAAATTGCTCATAAGAATATAAAATTATGTATGCTAGATGTACATGTGCTTTGCCCATAAGAGGCGTCCGATAAGGAAGCACGAGTAAATGAATGTGAAAAATTGAAAGGTTAATGAAACTAAGAAAAAGAGTGTGGTTTCTAGGTGTAAAGGTTTAGATGGCATGGTTCATGGATATATAGTTTATTTATTTACATTAAAAATTAAAAAAAAAAAAAATCTGTACACCCAGTGTGGGGCTTGAGCTCAAGAGTTTCATGCTCCACTAAATGAGCCAGCCAGGTGCCCCTCTCTTTAACCAGTGATATATATTATGCCTTAATAAAACTTCTTTTTTGAAAAAGCAATTAAGGGGGAGAAAAAAAATCCGAACCCTGCAAGACAGAAGTCATTATCCCCATCCTTCGCAGAAGGAAACTGAGACTCAGTTAAGTATAATTTGCTTTAGGTCTCATAGCTAATAAGTGGCAGAGATAGAATTTGAATGCCGTTCTAAAGTCCGTTCTCTTTTGACTGTTTTGGGTGTAAGCTTCCTAGGCAGCTTGGTGTTAACATATTAAAAGAAGAACTTGTTCACTCAAATTCATCTTTAATTGGTAGACTTGGTATTTATCTTCCTATCTGTTGTCAGGGAAGAAGGAAAGTGAACTGAATCAGTCTGAGATACCCTTTCACACTCTTCTGCATCCTCTTTCAATTTCTTCTTACTCTTCCTTTCTATTACTTAGAGGGTATTTCCTGGTACATATTTGAAGAAATGGAAAAGTCCAGCATTAGGTTATTAGTAGCGTAGTCTCCCCTTTTCCGTGGATTTGCTTGCCACGGTTTCAGTTACCCATGGTCAGCAGCGGTCCAGAAGGTGATGCTCCTCTTTCTGATGTATTGTCAAAAGGTCAGTAGCAGCCTGATGCCACATTACAGTGCTTATGTCATTCACCCCACTCATCTCATCGTGTAGGCATTCTGTCATCTCACATCATCACAAGAAGTGTGAGTACAGTACAGTAAGATATTTTGAGAGAGAAACCATAGTCACATAACTTTTATTTTACTTTTATTATTTTTTAAAAGATTTTATTTCTTTATTTGACAGAGAAAGAGAGCACAAGCAGGGGGAGCAGCAAGCAGAGGGAGAGAGAGAGAGAGAGAAACAGGCTCCCCACTGAGCAGGGAGTCCGACACAGGGCTTGATCCTAGGACCCCGGGACCATGACCCAAGCTGAAGGCAGCCACCTAACCAACTGAGCCACCGAGGTGCCCCAATTCACATAACTTTTATTACAGGATATTGTTATAATTCTTCTATTATTAGTTGTTGTTAATCTCTTACTATGCCAATTTATAAGTTAAACTTTATCATAAGCATGTATATAATAAAGAGCATAATATATAGGTTTCAGTACTGTCTGGTTTTAGGCATCCACGTGGCGTCTTGGAATGTATCTTTCCGAGATAAGTTGGGTACTACTGTATTTCAGTATCTCTGGTGAAAATTTGTTGTTTTTGACTGCCAAGCATCCATTCCCTATTCTGGTAATAGCATTGCAGCAGTTAGAATTGTATTTGGTTACAAGTAACTGGAAACACAACCAACAATGGCTTAAACAAATAAGGGTTTCTTATATCACATAATAAGCTGGAGGTTGACAGTCAGGGCTAGTGCAGGGGCTCATTGGAGCTATCAGGTATCCAGAAAATTTCTATTTTTCTGGTCTACCAACTTTTGCGGGGGGGTGTTCATATGCATCCTCATGCTCATTGCCTCATAGTGACAAGATGGCTGCTTCCTCCCTGGCATCACATTCATCTTCCAAGTAGAAAGAGGGATTAAAGGTAAAAGAGCAAAAGAACCATACCATATCTTTTTTCCAACAAAGCACATCTTTCCAAATTGCTCTATTCAGCACACTTCTGTTGTATTTCTTGGTGGTTGGGACTGGATCATATGACCACCCCTAGACCAATCATAGGGCTGAAGGAATAAGGTTTCTAATCATAATTCATCTTGGAAGTCAGGATAAGAACAAACTCTTCTTTAGATCAACATCTCTGTTCTACCTGGACAGTTAGAATTTCTTCAGGGAAGAGGAGGAATGTATGTTGAGGGGCACTGGATAGCAGCTGCTGAGGAACTTCCATTTTCCTTTGGGGAATCAACTCTTTCCCATATTCGGCCCATGTGGATCAGAAGGAACATCCCCATTCACAAACCATGTATAGGGAGGACAGGCAGAATGCCCCTAATTCCTGCAAGAACCTCCATTGGAGTTACTGAAGAAGTGAAGCCTTCTTCCAGGGAGTGTTGGTTATAAGGTAACTTAAGCCTTGATCTACCAGGACCCTTACATGCATGGGGCTTTTTTGAGATACAGAGGTTGATAGAGAGAGGGCCTGAGAGTGTGGGACCTTCCTCCAGTAGAGTCTAAATCAAGAAATTGTCTCCTAGACTTTTTAGTTGCTCCAGCCTATGAATTCTCTTTGTGTGCCTAGTGCAGTTTAAGGTAGGTGGTTTTTTGGTGTTTTGTTTTGTTTTTTTTTTTTGCTATCAAGAGTCTTAATGAATAGTGTACTCAGAGAGTCTCTTCACTCAGGAGGCCCAGACTTTTCAGATATTGTTAACTTCTCACCAAAGAATCAACCAGACAACGTGAGGAACCAGCAACAGTCCATTATATCGCCAATGTAGCAAATGTCCTAGCAAATTGTATGCAAGTATAAAAACAATGTGTCACTTCCTCAAGTTGCAATTGATATGTAAGTTTTTGATAAATTTGTAAATTTCACTGTAATATTTTGTGCATTCTAAATCTGGTCCATACTTGTTAATAGACTCAGATTGCATAGCTTCTTCTTTTTCTTTTCCTTACTCTCTTCCTTTTTAAGGAGTGTATCACTCATACAACTTGGGTTTCAGCTGTACTCACAAATGATAAATAAAAGAAAATTCCATTGAAAAAATGGAAATTAGGCTATATAGGTAAGAAAGGAGTATGATAACGCAGCACTCTCTTTTAAGCATAGTATCAGAAAGTCAACCCAAGGAAAAGATGCATCTTTCAGAAAGAAATATCAAAGTGATGAAGAACTCACTTTAGCTCTAGCAAGTGAAAAGGAGAATAAAAGAGAATATTGTCACTAATTGATAAAGTCTTTAAACTAATAAGATGGTAAAGAGAAAGAGCTTTAAATATTTTTGTTCATTTTTAAAACTTTCATTGTTCTGAAAAAAAACACTCTGTGATCAGAAAACTAGAAGAAGTGATGCCTGGGTCAGTCAGTTAAGCACCTGCTTTCTGTTAGGTCATGATCCCAGGGTCCTGGGATTGAGTCCTGCATTGGGCTCCCTGCTCAGTGGGGAGTCTGCTTCTCTCTCTGCCCCTCCCCCTGCTTGTGTGGTCTCTCTCTCCCATGCTAACTCTTTCTCTCTCTCTCTCAAATAAATAAATAAAATCATTTTTTTCTTTTTTACGATTTTTATTTATTTATTCACTTGACAGAGAGAGAGAGAGAGAGAGAGAGAGTGCGCAAGTGGGCAGAGTGGCAGGCAGAGGGAAAGGGAGAGGCAGGCTCTCCGTGGAACAGGGAGCCTGATGCGGGACTCGATCCCAGGATTCTGGGATCATGGCCTGAGCCAAAGGCAGCCGATTAACAACTGAACCACCCAGACACCCTAGCTAAATAAAATCTTGAAAAAGAAAGAAGAAAGAAAGAATGAACAAACTAGAATAACCTGAAATGGAAAATCAGGCAAATAACAAAGACAGTAAAATGCTGGTTTGAAAAGCAATAGCTCTTAACTCCTGAGGTCATTGTCTACTTTGAGAATGTAATGAAAGCCCTCTGCCCTCTTCTCAGAAAAATGCTCATATAACCCCCCACGTTTTGCACACAGTTTCAGGAATTTACAGACATCTTAAAACAATCCATGGACACTCTGATCCTCAAGATACAGATCCATAGATTCTAGATTAAAACCCCTCTTCTCAGGGCTCCTGGGTGGCTCAGTGCGTTAAGCCTCTGCCTCCAGCTCAGGTCATGATCTCAGGGTCCTGGGATCGAGCCCCACATCAGGCTCTCTGCTCAGCAGGGAGTCTGCTTCTTCCCCTCTCTCTCTGCCTGCCTCTCTGCCTACTTGTGATCTGTCAAATAAATAAATAAAATCTTAAAAAAAAACCCCACCATCTTTTCTTTTAAGCATGTTGTTTTAAAATTCTTTTGGGTAAGAAAATGAAATTAACCAATTTGTCACATTCTGATAAATAATAGTAGCTATAATTTTAAAAAACTTTTACAGTATGACAAGGCACTGGCTTGATAGTCTTATATATACCATCTCATTGAATTCTTATAAGTCTTATAATAACCCAGGAAAGTTGATACTTTAGTTGGTCCTTATTTTATAGGTGGGGGGAATTAAGGCTGACTTAAAGAAGTTAAATAATTTCATAAAAGGTCACACAACAGGGCAGGGATTCAAACCCAGCCGGGTTTGTCTAATACCAAAATCCACCATCCTCTTCTACTGGTCATTTCTTAGTCTCCCTGTCCCAACTTCTTATTTTCAGTTTGGTACCACATTTTCACTTTTTCAGTTCATATTTACTTTTTAAAAGATTTTACTTATTTATTTGAGATAGAACGAGAGCAAGTGTGAGAGAGAGAGCATGAGCAGGAGGAAATGGTAGACAGAGAGGGAGAAGCAGGCTCTCCACTGAGCAGGGAGCCCAATGTGGGGTTTGATGCTAGGACTCTTGGATCATGACCTGAACTGAAGGCAGACACTTAACTGACTGAGCCACCCAGGTGCCTCTTTTCAGTTCATATTTGAGAATACCTACAGAGACATTTCATCATGTTCCTGTGGATGATATTACTAAATCTATTTCTTTAAAAACTCCTTCTGGGGCACCTGAGTGGCTCAGTGGGTGAAGCCTCTGCTTTCAGCTCAGGTCATGATCTCAGGGTCCTGGGATCGAGCCCCGCATAGGGCTCTCTGCTCAGCCGGGAGCCTGGTTCCCTGCTCTTTCTCTCTGCCTGCCTCTCTGCCTACTCGTGATCTCTGTCTGCCAAATAAATAAAATCTTTAAAAATAAATAAATAAAAAAAATAAAAACTCCTTCAGTTGGGTCTCTGCCCAAACTTGACCCCCTCAGAAAAGCTTCATCTAAAATAACTCCCCAGGGGCACCTGGGTGGCTCAGTGGGTTAAAGCCTCTGCCTTTGGCTCAGGTCATGATCCCAGGGTCCTGGAATCGAGGCCCGCACCGAGCTGTCTGCTCAGCCGGGAGCCTGCTTCCTGCCTCACCCTGCCTGCTTCTCTGCCTACTTGTGGTCTGTCAAATAAAAAAATAAAATCTTTAAAAAATAAAATAAAATAACCCCCCAACACCCCAATACCTCATCACTCTATTCCTTTACCTGCCTCATTTATCTTCAGAGCCCCCTCACATCCTGACATGTTAGTATATATTTATTTACTATATTATTGTCTGCTTCTTCCTCTATGAAAGCAAGGGCTCTCTTTTACTTACTGATGCAACCTCAGCACCTAGCGCACAGCCTAGAACGTGGGAGGTATTTTATTAATATATATTGATGAAGGAGAGAGTGAATGAATATTTGGGGAGGCAAGAGGAGAAGTACATATCTGGTCTTTGTAACAAGGTCAGAACATTCCAGACCAGTGTTTCTCCAGCTGGACAGGGCCTCTCAGGAGGAGTTCTCAGAGAGTTCTGGTTAAGACCTACCAGCATGGGGTGCCTGTTGGTACACCTACTCCTTCTGACCTTCCCACAGCCTTGGCAGTGTCTTTTTTTCCTGTGTTAAAGACCCTTCCCCCATAGACCCTTTAAAAACCATTGGACCCACAACTGACTTCTCCAGACTCTCCTCGGTTGTTAAATTCAATGAGAATCTTTGCCTTTTCAACCAAGAACAATGTCATTAAACTCCTGTTTCCTGACCTTTTAGAAAGTTGAAATTTGTGGGACCAAGTCTCACTGTAAGAGCCAGATCAGCTCTGCTCTGCTCCTGCTTCTCTGTATAATCTGTCTTCTTTGCCTGACCAGAATTTTCTTTTCTTTTTTAAGATTTTATTCGTTAAATAATTAATTAATTATTTTTAGAGAGAGAGAGCGAGAGAGCGAGCGGGCATGTGCATACATGCATGAGTGCGGGGAGGGCAGATGGGGAGAGAGAGGGAGAGGAAAAAAAAAAGAATCTTAAGCAGACTCCACGCTGAGCACAGCTGAACACCTAGAGCTGGACACTTAACTGATTGAGCTACCACATGCCCCTGATTTCTTAATAAAATTTCTTAATAAAATTAGTATCATGTTTTTATCATTTGTTCTCTTGTGGGATTTGAAAACTGGTTTATTTTTTCCTCGGTGTTTTCTTGGGCACAGAAGTCACGACTACTGGTCTTTTAAATATCTCCCTCATAATATGGTCACATGTGGATATTTTAAAATCTTCATTATAAACCTGAAAGCATTTTGGAAGACCAAGTGCTGTTTATTAATTATTATATTTTATTTATCTATTTTTAAAAATACTTTATTTTTTAGAGCAGTTTTAGTTTCACTGCAAAATTGAATGTCAGGTACAGAGATCTCGCATAAACCCCTTACCCCCACACAGGCATGGCCTCCCCAACTGCTCATTTCTTTTTAGTGCTGAATACTATTTCATTGTCTGTGTGTACCGCAGCTTATCCACTCACCTAGTTAAGGAACTCTCAGTTGTTTCCAAGTTTTGGCAGTCATGAATAAAGTTGCTATAAACATTCATATGCAGGTTTTTGTGTAGACATATGTTTTAACTCGTTTGTGTAAATACCAAGGGGCACAATGACTGGATCATGTTTAGGAACATATTTAGTTTTGTAAGAAACCATCAAGCTATCTTCCATAGTGTCTGTATCATTTTGCATTTCCAAAATGAATGAGAGTTCCTGTTATTGTTTTTTTTTTTCTTACAGATTTATTTTTTTAAAGTGGGTCCCGTGCCCAGCACAGAGCCCAATGCAGGGCTCAAACCCATGACCCTGGACACGTAACTGACAGTCACCCCAGTGCCCCAAAGATTTTTTTTATTTTTATTTTTAAGTAACCTCTATAGCTATCATGGGGTTTGAACTCACAACCCTGAGAGCAAGAGTTGCATGCTTTGCTGACTGAGCCAGCCAGGAGCCCCGGGAGATCTTTTTGCTCCATGTCCTTGCCCACATTTGGTAGTGTTAGGATTTTGGATTTTGACCATTCAAATAGGTGTGTAGTATTATCCCATTTTTATTTTAATTTGTAATTCCCTAATAACCAACTATGTTGAACATTTTTTTATATGCCTATTTGTCATCTGTATATCTTCTCCAGTGATGTGTTCAGATCTTTTTCCCATTTATTACTCATATTGTTCATTTAGAAATTTTTTTTAGGGTGCCTGGGTGGCTCAGTTGGTTAAGCCGCTGCCTTCTGCTCAGGTCATGATCTCAGGGTCCTGGGATCGAGCCCCACATTGGGCTTTCTGCTCAGCAGGGAGCCTGCTTCCCTCTCTCTCTCTCTCTCTGCCTGCCTCTCTGTCTACTTGTGATCTCTCTCTGTAAAATAAATAAATAAAATCTTTAAAAAAAAATTTTTTTTAATTTGAGTATAGTTGACGCATGATGTTACATTAGTTTCAAGTATTAAACAATGATTTAACTTCTCTTTACATTATGCTATGCTCCTCACAGTGTAAAATTATTCATTTTTTACTGTCGAGTTTAAAAGGTCTTTGCATCATTTTGGATAACAGCTGTTTATCATATATGTCTTTCGTCAATATTTTCTCCCATTTTTTGGCTTGTTTTCTCATTCTCTTGATTTTGTCTTTCACAGAGCAGAGCTTAGTTTTAATGAAGTCCAGTTTACAAATTCTTTCTTTCATGGATCATGCTTTAGGGTTGTATCTAAAAAGTCATTGCCATACCCAAAGTCATCGAGATTTTCTCCCATGTGATTTTCTAAGAGTTTTACAGTTTTGTGTTTTACGTTTGGGTCTATGATGCATTTTGAGTTAATTTGAAGGGTATAATATTTCTGTCTAGAGTCATTATTTTGCATGTGGATGTCCAGTTTTTCCAGCAGCATTTTTTTTTTACATTTCTTTTTAAAATTTTTATTATTTATTTATTTATTTGACAGAGATCACAAGTAGGCAGAGAAGCAGGCAGAGAGAGAGGAGGAAGCAGGCTCCCTGCTGAGCAGAGAGCACGATTCAGGATTTGATCCCAGGACCCCGGGACCATGACCTGAGCCAAAGGCAGAGGCTTTAACCCACTGAGACACCCAGGCGTCCCATCCTGCAGCATTTATTGAAAGGACTATTTTTGCTCTCTTGTATTGTCTTGGCTCCTTTGTTGAAGATAGTTCAAAAAATAAAAAAATATAGTTCACTATATTTATGTGGGTCTATTTCTGGACTCTATTTGCTCCATTGATCTTCTTGTCTACTCTTTGGCAATATTACACTGTCTTGATTTCTGCAGCTTCATAGTAACACTTGAAGCTGGGTATTGTCAGTTCTCCAACTTTGTTCTTCTCCATCAGCATCATGTTGGCTATTCTGGGTTTTTGCTTCTACATATAAAATCAGTATGTCAAAATCTACAAACTAACTTCCTGGGATTTTGATGAGGAATGACCTAAATTTACAAATCAAGTTGAGAAGAGATGACATCTTTTTTCTTTTTTTAAGATTTAATTTATTTATTTGAGATAGAACGAGAGCAAGAGCAAGAGAGAGATCATGAGCCGGAGTTAGTAGCAGCAGAGGGAGAGGATCCCAGGACTCTGGGATCATGACGGAGCTAAAGACAGACACTTAACCAACTGAGCCACCCAGGCACCCAGAAGAACTGACATCTTAACAATTCTGAGTCTTTCTATCTATGAATGAACATGAAATATCTCTCTATTCACTTAGTTCTTTGATTCATCAGAGTTCTTTAGTTTTCCTCTTGTACATATCTTGTACATATTTTGTTAGATTTATACCTAAGTATTTCATTTTTGGGGGGTAATGTAATATGTAATAATGTAAATGGTATTATGTTTTTTTAAATTCCAAATTGTTTGTTGCTGGTATATAGGAAAGTGATTGACTTTTTTTTTTTAAAGATTTTATTTATTTATTTGACAGAGATCACAAGTAGGCAGGGAGGAAGGCAGAGAGAGAGAGGGGGGAAGCAGGCTCCCCACTGAGGAGAGAGCCCGATGTGGGGCTCGATCCCAGGACCCTGAGATCATGACCTGAGCCGAATGCAGAGGCCCAACCCACTGAGCCACCCAGGTGCCCCTGATTTTTTTTTAAAGCTTTTTTTTTTTTTAAGCTTTTATTTATTTATTTGACAGAGAGAGACACAGTGATAAAGGGAACACAAGCAGATGGAGTAGGAGAGGGAGAAGCAGGCTTCCTGCTGAACAGGGAGCCCGATGCAGGTCTCTATCCCAGGACCTGGGATCATGACCTGAGCCGAAAGCAGTTGCTTAACTGACTGAGCCACCCAGGTGCCCCTGATTTTTTATATTAAACCTGAGTCCTGAAATCTTGCTATAATCACTTATTATTTATGGGAGATTTTTTTGTCAGTCCTTTCAGATTTTCTATATAGATGATCATATCATCTTTGAACAAAAGACAATTTTATTTCTTCCTTCCCAGTCAGTATATCTTTCATTTTCTTTTCTTATCTTATTGCATTATCTAGAACCTCCAGTATGAGGTTAAAAATGAATGGTGAGAGGGAACATTTTTGCCTTGTTCTTGATTACTGGGAGAGCTTTAAGTTTTTTACCATTAAATGTGATGTTAGTTGTAGGTTTTTTTGTGGTTATTCTTTATTAAGTTGAAGAAGATCTCCTCCTCCTAGTTTACTGAGAGATTTTTTTTTTTATCATGAATTGGTATTGAATTTTGTCAAATGCTTTTTCTGCATCTACTGATATGGTCATGTGATTTTTCCTCTTTGACCTGTTGATGTGATAGATCATATTAGTTGATTTTTGAGTGGTGAACCTGTCTTGCATACCTAGGACAAATCCCACTTGGCTATGGTGTACAATTCCTTTTATACATTGTTGGGTTCAATTTGCTAATATTTTCTTGAGGGTTTTACATCTATGTTTATAAGAGATACTGTTCTACAGTTTTCTTTTCTTGAAATATCTTTACCTGGTTTTAGTATTAGGGTAATGCTGGCCTTATAGAATGAGTTTAGATGTATTCCCTCTGCTTCTATCCTCTGAAGGATGATATCCTTTGAAAGAGGACAGAGAACTGATATAATTTCTTCTTTAAACTTCTGGTAGAATTCACCAGTGGGTCCATCTGGGCTTTGCACTTCTTTGTTTTATTCATTTTCTTTAATAGATCTAGACCTATTCAGATTGACTATTTCTTCTTATGTGAGTTTTGGCAGGTTGTGTTTTTCAAGGAATTGGTTCATTTCATCTATGTTATCAGATGTGTGGGCATAGAGTTGTTTCTAGTATTCTTTTATTATCGTTTTAAGGTCTGTGGTTTCTGTAGTGATGTCCTCTCTTTCATTTCTGACATTAGTAATTTGTGTCCTTTCTTTTTCTTTTAGTTAGTCTGGCTAAATGTTTAGAGGTTTTATTGATCTTTTCAAAGAAGTAGTTTTTGGGTTCATTGGTTTTTCTCTATTGATTTCCTATTTTCAATTTCATTGATTTCTGTTCTTATTCTTATTTATTTTCCTCTCATTTTTTAAAAAAAGATTTTATTTATTTATTTGACAGAGAGATAGAGATCACAAGTAGGCAGAGAGGCAGGCAGAGGGAGAGGAAGGGAAGCAGGGTCTCTGGTGAGCAGAGAGCCCAATGTGGGGCTTGATCCCAGGACCCTGGGATCATGACCTGAACCGAAGGCAGAGGCTTTAACCCACTGAGCCACTCAGGCGCCCCTTATTTTCCTCTCATTAACTTGGATTTAATTTCCTCTTCTTTTTCTAGTTTCCTAAAGTATTAGCTTAGATTATTGATTTTCCAATCATCTTTTTCTAACATGTGTATTCAATGTTATACATTTCCCAAGAACCACTGCTTTCACTACATCCCACTAATTTTTTTTTTATTTTTTAAAAGATTTTATTTATTTATTTGACAGAGAGAGATCACAAGTAGGCAGAGAGGCAGGCAGAGAGAGAGGAGGAAGCAGGCTCCCTGCTGAGCAGAGAGCCCGATGCGGGGCTCGATCCGAGAACCCTGGGATCATGACCGGAGCCGAAGGCAGAGGCTTAACCCACTGAGCCACCCAGGCGCCCCAATCCCACAAATTTTAATAAGATGTATTTTCATTTTCATTCAGTTAAAAAATTATTTTAATTTCTCTTCAGATTTTTTTGGTCCCATGTGTTATTTAGAATTGTGTTTTTGTTGTTGTTGTTGTTTTCTTTTTTAATTTGAGGGAGAGAATGCAGTGCTGGAACACTCTCTGGGAAAGGGCATTTTCTCACTGGATTTGCACACTTCTTATAATAACTGTTTTTTCCTGCTTTAGCTCATGCAAAAGCTTTCTTTTGCTCTTCTACTCTTGTTCAATGCAGAAGCAATCTGAGCTGTCTTGGTTGTGGGGAGCCGCACACACCTGCAGACCTTCTCTTGCAATCTGGCCCTTGCTTCTCCGAGTGTGATCAGAATCCCTGGGAAGCTTGTTTAAATGTACATTCCCAGATCTCACTTTCATGAATTTTGATTCATAGGATTAGGTGGAACAAGGAATTTGTGTTTTAATAAGCAAACTCCCACCCCACCCCCGTGATCTTACTTTAAAGCTCAAGAATCATGCATCAGTCCAGGTCCATCTAGCCTAGGAGAGCGTGAGGGTGAAGTGCAGTGAAAGCATATCCTCACTCATGGTTGCCCTTGACTCCTCCTTTGGAACTCCCGTGTCTCTCTACTCCAGTTCCATGGGTCTTTGTGTAATGGGCAGCTACCATCATGCCTGACTTGTGGCTCCTCAACTCCTTTGGTTCTACCATGGGGTGGTATCTGGGAAAATGCTTGAGATCTGGGAATGTGCATTTAAATGCATTCTCCCTTTATCCTAGGGGAACTGTGATGCTTACTAATTTTTTCCTAGCCCTTGCTCTGCTGCTGATGAATAGTTTATATCAAGTTCTCATCCCACTGATCCCACTGAATGAGAAAGAGCCCAATAGCGCATGGTTATGTTTTTGGCCACAGAAGCTGGAGGGACCCAAGTATAAATCACCATCCATTCAGTAACATGGCTGTGTGATTTAGGTCACTGGATCTCTTCGTGCTTCCACATTATCTGTAAAATGGAATGAGGATATCTGCTGCATCTGTGTCAAAGAGGTGATGACTGGAAAGAATGGGCTAATGGGGACATGCATCCTAAAGGTGGGGTTGTGACATCACTGCTGAGCTATAAAGAAAAATATTTAAATTAGCTGGAATGTTCTCTTAGAATACCCTTTTATGTTGAGACCCTCTTCCCCCCCAGCCTGGGAGTAGTGGAGGCATGAAGCTTGCCTTTATACAAAACTTTTTTAAAGTGTTGCAACTGCAGCCTGCAAGGAAAGCTGACCACCTACCATGCAACCGACATCAAAGCTGTTCTCTTTTAAATAGAAGAGGAAAAGTTAGCTTGTTATGTTTGTCTTTCTTTAGGTGGAGTGCCTTCTCAGGCCTTGCTGCTTGGAGAGTGTGAGCCTTGACAAATGCCTCTAAAGTAAACCCACAGCCTCACTTGTGAAATGGAAAGGACAATTGGAGGGTACATCCCCGAGATGATGCGTTAGTTCACATACATACACTCCCTGTCAGGGAGGAAACTGCTCTTGGGGAGCTGACGGCCTTCACACCTGCCAGCTGAGGCACTTGAAGCTATGCTGGTTGCTTCTAAGAAGGCCCGATTTCTCATGCTTGACCAACTTAGCTTCGGGGCGGCTGGGAACCAGAGAGCAGGGCCTCACAGGGAAGCCCTTCCTTCCAGACTAAACTGCTGAGGTTGCCCTCTGGACATTTATGCACTTTCTGGGTGTTGAAGTAGCTGGCTCCCTCCTTTTAACATAATTCATAGCTGTACGAAGTTGGAGTCTGTTGTGTGTGGGTGGGTGCAAACCTGAGCCTATCATTCTGTGCTTTGATTGCACAAAGTACTTTGAAGCAGGCCTTTCCCAAGCTGGTGGTGTATATGGGAAATGCTTTGTAGATATCACTCACAATAGGGAAATCCTCTCCTGTATACCATGATTGGGGCAGAAAGCCTCAATAAAGGGCCGAGCTTTGAGGTATTTTAAAAGAGAGATTAACACTTATTGTAGAAGTGCTAATCACTGATTGCATTAATCAAGGGCCAAACTACAAGGTGTTAACAAGAAAGATTAGTGACTTTGGGTGTGAATATTCAAAGCCATGGATTGGGAAACCTAGGACCAAGATTTTCCCTGGTACATAACAGAAAAAAAAGAACAAATACAACACAAGGTAATGAACTACTACTTTTACCCAGCAATTTCCTCTTGAGCAGTCTGGGGAATCGTTGTTAAAAAATATTAAATGTCAAGTGCATGGGAATAGTGCTTTGTTTGACAAAGACTCTATAAATGTTAGCTATTGTTATTCCTTATGTCTAGTAAGGTCCTTGTTAGAAATACCAACTGAGGGCTAGGGAGAAACTTTTGTTTTCTTTAGAGGAGAGGAAAATGTCTGGCTCAATTATTTTTGTTTTAAACTGAAGCTTAGTTTGCCTTCAGGAAATTGAACAGATCTTAAATGTACAGTTTAAGCTGAACTACTTTCATAAGAAAGGACTGGGAAAAATACTTCAGTGCTACAACATGTGCTCAATTTTTTCCCCCTCCTTTCTGGAAAAAAGTGATCTGTAATCTGAGAAGCAAATGACTGAAGAAATAGAATTTGAAAGTGAAATTAGAACAATAAGGAGATAGTTGAATCAAATAAATGGCTACGTCCAATCACTAAGTCTGAATAAATGGTTTTCCAGGAAGTCTGTGTTTGCAGCAAATACAATGCGAGGGCAGAGGGGAGAAGGGGGTCACCTGGGGGAGGTTACTGAGAAAATGAAGAGGTTTGAGAATGAGGTGTTAATTTTAGAAGAATATGATGAAAAAGCTTGAAGAAACCCAGAAGGGGGAAGAAACTGGAAATAGATCATTAATTAAGTGGAGTGAAATTGAAAAAAATATTGAAATTCTGTGCGGAGCAACCAAGAGTTGAATGAGTGTCTTTTTAGTACTGAATTGAGGAAGAAGAATGAGGGCACTTACATTTATTGGGCCTTAGTAGGGTTATTGAGGGGTACCTGGGTGGTTCAGATGGTTAATGTCTGACTCTTGATTTCAGATCAGGCCATGAAAGTTGTGAGATGGAGCCTGTGGCAGCGACTCCCCATCCTCTCTCTCCCACTGCCCCTCCCCATGCGCTTGTGTGGGCTCTTTCTCTTTCTCTCTGAAATAAATACAATTTTGAAAAACAAATAAAGGAATCCTATAGCAGCATTTTAGAGATAAGTGCTTTTGCAAATTTTTAGTTTTCGTGACTACATATCACTGGCTGCTCATTTCAAAAGTGACAAGCTTAATATGGAGCACTTTATAGGGGCTTTATGGAGGTTGAAGCAAATGAACAAAACCTTCGTTTTATACCTCTTGCTACACAGTTACTTAACTACAGTTTTCTTACAGCTGTAGTTTGGGGACAGGGTATTTCACACCTTTTTCCTTCTCAAGCCCCGAGTTAGCTTTTTGCTCATTGTGGAGTCTGCTTGAGATTCTCCCTCTCCTTCTGCACTCCCACTCCTCGCTCGCTTGCACACGTGTGTGCTCTCTCTGAAATAAATAAAATTTAAAAAGTAAATAAAGGAATCCTACAGCAGCCACTATCGGGCTCCCCGTTGGTCATGGACCCTGTTTAAGATTCTCTTTCTCCCTTTTCCTCTGCCCCTACATTCCCCCCTCTCTCTCCCTCTCCAAAAAAAAAAAAAAAAGTGTCATTGAATGTGAATGGCTGGGAGAGGTGATCTCCTTAAATAGGTGATCTCTTGTAATCTTCACTGTCAACCTACAAGGTAATGTTACAGATGGAGAAACTGCAGCTCGGTATGAAGTCTTGGAGATATGTACTCAGTGTATGTTTTGAATGTAAGCCAGCCAAAATGGATCTTAAGTTGATGAAGCACACATCTTAGATTTTCTTAAAAAATTTTCTTAGGTAGAAAAAAAAATGTTTACCATATAAATTTAATAGGATTAATCAGGTATTGGCATGTTTAAAATTTTCATCACCTAGACCAGGCACCATCCAAGAGAAATGTAACATAAGCTACATGATGTGACTTAAATCTCGTAGTAGTCATATTTTATTTTATTTCATTTTTTAAAAGATTTTATTTATTTATTTGACAGAGAGAGAAGGGTGGGGAACACAAGCAGGGAGAGCAGCAGGCTGAGGGAGAAGCAGGTTCCCCCCTGAACAAGGAGCCCGATATGGGATTCAGTCCTAGGACCTGGTGATCATGACCTGAGCCGAATGCAGATGATTAACTGACTGAGCCACCCAGGCATCCCTGTAATAGTCACATTTTAAAAAGTAAAATAAATGAATAAAATTAATTTAAATACCATATATATATATTTTTTTAAGATTTTATTTATTTGACAGATAGAGACACAGCGAGAGAGGGAACACATAGGGCGAGTGGGAGAGAGAGAAGCAGGCTTCCTGCTGAACAGGGAGCCCGATGCGGGGCTTGATCTCAGGACCTTGGGATCATGACCCAAGCCAAAGGCAGATGCCTAACTGAACCACCCAGGCGCCCCCAAATAATATATTTTATCTAATATATAATTTCAACATGTAATCAATATACACAATTATTAATGAGGTATTTTTTTTTTTTTTTTAAACTGAATCTTTGAATTCTAGAGTGTATTTTTAGACTTACAACCTATTTCAGTTTGGAGTAACCACATTTCAAGTGCTCATTAGCCATGTGTTGCAACTGTACTGGACAACAGAAACATGGACTGTGCTCTTTCTAGCCGTTGGAGAGAATGACTCAGTAGGTCAAGGGTATGAGAGGCCCACTAGGAGGTGAGTGAGTGGTTGCTGAATATCTTCCCTTTTATTTTTCTAGAGGAAAAGCTGTAATTTTTAAAAAATTTTTTTCTTTTGTCTCCAACACTGAGACAGATAAAGCAAAAGTTACCTTTTTTCCCCTAAGATTTCTTTACTTACTTGAGAGAGAGTGAGCACATGCACTCAAGGAGGGAGAGGGGCAGAGGAAGACAGGGATAGAGAATCTCAAGCAGATTCCCGGCTGAGCTTAGAGCCCAGCATGGGGCTCGATCCCACAACCCTGAGATCATGACCTGAGCCAAAATCCAGCTGGATGCTCAACCAACTGAGCCACGCAGGTGCCCCATAAAAGTTACCTTTGATCCATTTTCCTTTGATGGTCCTAATCTCCTCTCCAAGAGCAGTGTGTTAGCAGTGGGGTACTTATCAGAAGATCTATTTGTATTACTTTACATATATGCATACATCCAGAAATATATTGTTGAGACGTGTGTTTTTTGAAAGGTGGTGAGATAACATATTTTTCCCAATTTGCTTTTCTCATTTAAGAATGTGACTTTGAGAATTCTTCATGTTGGTAGATTCATCAACCTCATACTTTTCACCTGTTGCATAGTAGTCTATAATTATTTCCCCATCAATGGACAGACTCTTTCTAATTTACTCTTGTTATTACTAGAACAACCGTAATTGCAATGGCCTCTTTTTGATGGTGAAAATAACATCATTTTCAGAGAAGAGGATGGCAAGTCTGTCAGAAACTGGAAAATTAGATAAATTGTTCATAATTGAGAGCCACTGCTGATGCCTCTCTGACTTCCCCAAGCCCTGTCTTAGAGCTACCCCATTTCCTGCTGAGATGCTCAAAATAAGTAATTGCAAGTGTTTTTTTTTTTTTTTTTTTTTTTTTTTGCTAGAGGGTAACTTGGCTTCCTAGGGGCTTGAAACTGGAGTAGAGGAGGAATAGAAAGAAAATAATTTTCTTAAAGTCCAAGAGAGATAATGTTCAACCAGAACAATGAGGTGATCCCAGTTTGGAAGATTCACCGGGATTCTTCACACCCTCACACCCATCCTCCAGGTGTTCAAAGCCCTCCTGTTGTTTTGGCTGCTCACCAATGTCCTGAACCAGGCCTGCCTTCTTTCTCCTCTCTTCTCTGCTAGCGTCTCATATTCCAAAATTCGTCACTTTAATTTCTCCCAAGGAATGAAATTAATCCAGTCCATACACATTCAGACAATAAGCAAAAGACCTCTAACCTTCATAAGGAGAGCTGTATTTTAAAAGATGTGTTAAGGGGCACCTGGGTGGCTCAGTGGGTTAAAGCCTCTGCCTTTGGCTCAGGTCATGATCCCAGGGTCCTGGGATCAAGCCCCACATCCGGCTCTCTGCTCAGCAGGGAGCCTGATTCCTCCTCTCTCTCTGCCTGCCTCTCTGCCTACTTATGATCTCCATCTGTCAAATAAATAAATAAAAATCTTTGAAAAATAAAAAATATAAGATGTGTTAAATTGATGGTTCTCTATTCTCTCCATCTATCCATCCATTCATTCAACAAACCTTTCATGAGTATCTACTAAGAACCAGGCAGTAGGTTGGGTCCTGGAGATGCAAAGATGTAATAAGGACTTTCAGGTACCATGTAGGGGGTAGACAGTAATCTTTGGGGTGGTATGGGAGGAGTGTGTTGTAAACAGGAGCCATTTCAGGGTTCTACCTAACACAGGATTTAAGAATGGTGCAGTTGGTTAGTTGTCCAACTTTTGGTTTCAGCTCGGGTCTTGATCTCAGGGTTGTGAGATGGAGCTCCATGTTGGGCTCTGTGCTCAGTGTGGAGTCCGCTTGAGATTCTCCCTCCTCCTCTCTGTCTGTACTGTCTGCTCATGCTCGCTTGCTCTTTCTGTAAAATAAATAAATACATCTTCAAAGGTGTGCTGGAAATGGCTTATACAGCTCTCAAAAGGCAATGTTAAATGAAAATAAATAAATAAATAAATAAAGATAGCCCTGAGTAAAAACTTAGTAGAAAGGTAGAGGTCCATTTAAAGGACAATACATACAGCATGATTCTGGCTAGTAAGAAAACAAACCCAGGAAAAATAAAACAAGACAAAATCAGAGAGGGAGACAAACCATAAGAGTTTCTTAAGCATAGGAAACAAACTGAGGGTAGCTGGGTGGTGGGCATTAAGGAGGGCATGTGATGTAATGAGCACTGGGTGTTGTATGCAACTGATGAATCACTGACCTCTACCTCTGAAACTAATAGGACACTGCATGTTAACTAATTGAATGTAAATAAAAATAGGAACCTCCCCCCCCAGCCCCCCCAAATTAAGATGCTCTGAAAAGGAACACTCACTCTTCCACTCCATACCCTTTCCCTGGGCCTTTTTCCCTCTGTCCTCTTTGCCCCTTTGTTGTTCTGGCTGAGCAACGTTCTTTGCCTCTTCTCTTTCCATAGCACAACTGCCTATTATTTCAGACAAGGAACGAGTCTGGCACATCAGATGTAGACCAGTCCAGAGCCTGTGATGTAGAGCATCATGTGATGAAATATTAACTCTCATTTGCGAGGTAGATTTCTGTGCAAAGCAGATACTGTTTAAGGATGCGATTAGCAACTTTTCCCCCACAGAGGCATGTAATGAAACCATTTACATAATATGTTCAGTTAGAAATTATGCATTGTAGAACGATGCTAACCTAAAGTAGTTTTGAAATCGATTCCTCCCCTCCCCCATGTTGACCAGACAAGCCTGGCATCTACCCAAAAAGGATTTTAAATTAGTGAGTCATTAGGCTGCATAAAAAGAACTTACCTTGTGTAAAGGTACCCCCTCTACCACAAAACAAAAGGGCCTCAATGACCACAACTCAGTTAAAGGGAAGATTAAACATTTTAACCAGAACAATGCCCTAATTCAGCAAATTTTATTTATGTCCAAATGCAGTGCTATTGGCAATGAAGAGCAATTCGAGAAGTCATAACCCAAGACAATTATTGTGAGGGCCTTTAGAGTTTCCTATAAATGTACCCTGGTGACCTCAGAGCCAGTGCTGGACCATGTCATCAAATATTTGTATTAGGTGTTCCTGTGTTTAACACACTAATTAAAAAGATGGAATTCTTTGATTCTATCTCAAATCATTTTACCTGTGCTCTCTTTCTGGAAGAGACTGCTGGATAAATGGAGCTAAGAGTATGCTTTCTAAAAAGAGGCTTTACCGTGTTGCAATAAATCTGGAGACCGAAGACATTAATGTACCTGAAGTGGTCTTAATGAGCCTGTGGTCGAGATCATCCTTCCAGTCCTGTTTCAGGGACCTTTACCTTGAAGGTTATAAATCCTTTGAGAAACGACTATAATGGGGGAAAGCTTTACCAAAGGAAACATTCAGTTCAAACATAGCTGAATGCACCCTGGCCAGATGGGCGGGTTTAAGGACAGGTGAGGAAGCCATGACACTTGGAAGCGTTAACCCTGCGAGGGGAGGTCACATGACTGGCCCTGAAATCTACGCAGAGGAAACAAAAGTACCATTTGGAAATCTCTCCATGGCCTTCAAGTAATTCCTCTACTTGACTTTCCTATTTACAGTTAAGGGCAGGAGGGGGTACAGAGAGCCCCCATCCAAAACGTTATCTGAAGGCCACCTGCATCAGAAACCCTGGGGGAATTATCGAGAATGGACATTCTTAGCCCCAAACTCATTGCTGCTGAACCAGAAACCTGTGTGGTGTTGGTGTGGGGGGAGGTTGGAAGGCTTGAATTCTGAATTATTTTTGTTTTAAAAATTTAAATATTTATTTATTAATCTATTTTAAAATAACAGTAAAGCCATTACATTAACATATATATCCCATGAACAATAATTATATTTTCCAAAATGAATACTTTAGTAAGAAGTGTGGTATAATTTTATATTCCTGCCACTCTCCTTAATATCTAGCTTTTTTTTTTTTTAAGATTTTATTTATTTATTTGACAGACAGATCACAAGTAGGCAGAGAGGCAGGCAGAGAGAGAGGAGGAAGCAGGCTCCCTGCGGAGCAGAGATCCCGATGCGGGGCTTGATCCCAGGACCCTGGGATCATGACCCAAGCCGAAGGCAGCGGCCTTAACCCACTGAGCCACCCAGGCGCCCCAATACCTAGCTTTAATTAAGGACAGATGGATTGTCTTTTCTGCTTCTGCATTGATTGACTGTTGTGATATGTTGTTTTGGTTGAAGTCTGGTAGCTCTCATATAGGTATGCAGTTAGAAAAAAGTAGGATGTTTTAATAGCATTCTCAGATAATTGTGCTTTTTAAAAAAATTTCACCAAAGTTGGACAAGTAAGAGTTTCTTTCTTTTTAAAAAATACTTTATTCATTTATTTGAGGGAGAGAGAGAGCGCACACATTGCAGGGAGCAGAGGGAGTGGGAGAAGCAGACTCCCCACTCAATAGGGAGCCTGACTTAGGGCTCCATTCCAGGATCCCGGAATCAGGACCTGAGCCGAAGGCAGATGCTTGACTGATTGAGCCACTCAGGCACCCCACATAACAAGTTTCTTGAAGGGTAATTGCAGTGTGGAATCTGAAATCATGTCACCAAATTTTCATACCGTTATATTAAAATTTACTCATCTATCTGAAATCTGGCTTTTTTTAACCAGCTACTTAGTGTATGCTTATACAGACCATAGTTTTAGAACCCCCAGGTCCAGTTCAATCCCTTTATTATGCAGAAGTAAACTGAGGCCCTATAAATGCATCTTCTTGTCACGGGACCCAAAGGGTTTTCCTTTTGTGATACTCCTTTGTCGTTAATATAGTGCTGGAAACATAATGGGAGACATGTACATTCTTCTACGTTCCTCTGTCAGTTTCGTGGTGTCTAACAGGCAGTATCCCAAAGGGGAAAATGGGGAGAAAGGCTGCTTATCCAGGTGGGTAACTTATTCAGGGCAGGATATTCAGGGAAGTAAATAGGAGGCAGAAACCAAACCAGAAATCTAACTACTTCCTTTGTATCAAGAGGCAACCTTGGGTCTTTACAACTGGATATTAACTTTCGTTTTCAGATTCCTGGTGGCTCAGAGCAGAGTAAGGCATTGGTGTCTTGTGATCAAATCATGACCCTTCTCACAGTGTGTAGAAACATTCATATTGATGTCAGTGTTTTTTCATGTAGTTTTAGGAGTCTTCATTTCTCTAGCATGATGTGGGTTATCAAAGTTTAAAATTGGTTCTCATCTGAACTAAATGCACATTCTTCAAGAGAGGAAGGGAGAAAGGTTCTGATGTTGCCCCGGACCAGGACAGCGAGTTTTAATTAACCCTCAGTATCTATTCTCACTTTTTATCAAAACAAAAGTTTTGCAGCTGTGCACATGCCCCCCAAATTAAAACTACATCTTCCAGCATCCCTTGTTGCTAATTGTTACTTAGTTTTTGCCAGTGAGGTATGAGTGGAAGTGCTGTGGGGCAGTTCTGGAAACCTTCCTTAAGAGCTAACTGGCATATGCCCTTTGCTCTTTCTTTCTTTCTTTTAAAATTTATTTTATTTATTTATTTAATTTATTTATATTATATTTTATTTTTTATTTATTTGACAGAGATCACAGGTAGGCAGAGAGGCAGGCGGGGGTGGGGGGGTGGGGAAGCAGGCTCCCCAACGAGCAGAGAGCCCTATGCGGGGCTTGATCCCAGGACCCTGAGACCAGGACTAGAGCCGAAGGCAGAGGCTTTATCTCACTGAGCCACTCAGGTTCCCCCGCCCCACCCCGCCCTTGGTGTTTCTTTATTTCCTTCCTCCTGGAGAGAGAGACTAGAACTCCATTATGGGTCATGAGAACAAGGCCTAAGTATAGGGTCGTAGGCATGGTGGGCAGAAAGCTGGAAGGAGCCCAAGACCTCGAGGACTTCATAGAGCAGAATTATCATCTCTGCCTGCACCTACCTCTGGGTGGTTACACGAGAAAGAAATGCAATTCCAGGTTATTCAGCCCTCTTTTATTCTGGATCCCTATTATTCGCAGCTACCCCTAACCTAACCGATGCCTCCTATGATATGTGAGAGAGGGAGACCCTGCTAATTCCCTGTGAGCCCTTCACTCTGCTGCTGGTTGTCCTATGACATTACCAATTTCAAGAACTTTTACAGGGTGGGGCAGAATCCTGGGGGACCTGGACTCTCTTAGCTGCCCTGGCACCATGGGCATGGTACTGTGTCCTCATCAAGATGGAGGAGAGATAGTCTGCTTGGCTGTTACTCCCTTGACTCTTCCCATACCCTCTGTCAGGAACCTGGGTGGGTGTAGCTTCATTCAGACGAGAGGATCACGTTAGGAACAGACACTACTTGACAATTTTTCTCTGTAGATGTGTGTTTAATTCTTACCAGATATTTATTTTTAACACCTTAACTTTAAAAATATTCACATATTTTTTTAATGTGTTTTTTAAATTCTGATTTCTTTTCTCTTGATTTTCACTAATTTCATGCATTTTAGTATTTGATATAATTTTATTCTTTTACATGAGTTTTTGGGTTTTAATCTGCTTTCTTCTTTGGTATTTAATTTGTTTACCCTTCTGTTTCCTATTTTTATTCTCTTACCTTATCATTTTGATATTTTGATTAGACTTTAAAAAAATCTACTCCTATCATCTGTCTTTTTATCTTAATGTTACCAACATTTTCATATTATCCAGTTTTAAAAGTTTATTGTTAGTTTAGCTTGTCAATATTTAGGGTTTTTTTTATGTTGTGGTTTTTCTTCATTCCATTTTTTCAAGTTTAAGTTCTTCCTGACATTTTTTATTTAACATTTTCAATTTGTTTTACCCTTTAGTATTAAAAGTATCACAAGGTTTTGCTTTTGATTTTTGAGCTTCTGGTTTTATTTCTTAATTTTAGTGTTTCCATATCTATTATGTCTATTCTTTGTTCCCCATCCATAATTTCTGATCGATTTTTAGTCCTTATTGTTTTTCTATTTGTTTTAATGATAAATATGGGGTATACCACAGACATGATGCCATGGTATTCTGGCCTCCATTCCATAACTTGTTCCTCTGCTGTGGGGTACCTTGACTAGAGGTTGGTGAATGGGGGAAGAGGAGGAGTCTGTGGTTTCTGTAGTGGGTCAAAATTTGGGGGAACCTGGGTGGCTCAGTTGGTTAAGCATCTGCCTTCAGCTCAGGTCATGATTCCAGGGTCCTGGGAGGGAGCCCTGCATCAGGCTTCCTGCTCAGCCGAGAGTCTGCTTCTCCCTCTCCCTCTGCCCCTCCCCCTGCTCATACTCTCTTTCACTCTCTGTCCCAAATAAAGAAATAAAACCTTAAAAAACAAACAAACAAAACTTGTTGCTTTGCACTGAAGGATAAAGACAGTGCACTGTTTTCAAGGATCCATTTTACTTAAACTTTTGGGAGAAAAAAATCCTGTATCCTTGAAGATTCTTGGCAAGAAATGATCATTACATGCACTTAAAATGCAGTGTCAACTTTAAAAAGTTCACCCCAAGTTCCCAAAATTGGTAGATTCAAGTCACAGTATCCCAATTGTATCCCAATTCAAAGAGAGAAGTCTCCAGATATCATTTGTATCAATACGTGAACCCAAATGCGTCAGCATTCTCTTTTCTCTCTTCTTTAATCCCCCTATGAAAATTAAACTAAAAGGCCCTTCTTCATTCAGCCTGCCTTTGACATGCCCTTCAGTTTCCTCCTGATTGTAAAATCTCTATCCTTCTATCACAATTGTCCCGTGAAGGTAGTTTCTCCTGCTGGACCCAACTCATGCACAAAAGTGGTCTGAGAACATTGAACTTTCCATTTTATGTCATGCTTAGAGCAGCAAGGGATTCTGTTTTCTCCTTGTGTTTCTCGGAGGGATAGTCCAGTGCCTGGTGCACTATAGGTGTTCAGTGAACGCTGAATGAGCAAGGAATGAATGGAGGGATGGGTGGATAAAGGCTTAGCATTTAAGCATTGACTTCCTGACTACAAAATGCAATTGGCTTACTGTCAGTTCTCATTGTTGCAAACATTTTTACAACATAACCTCAACTTTCTCCCCTATCTCTTATCCCTTTCTTGAATATATTTTCTCCTTTGGCTTTCAAAATTAAATGCAATTCTGGTATAACTATGTACCTCCAAATTCTATAACCCTTACTGTTTGCTAGCCTTTCTCCTGGCCTTAATTGTAGACATCCCAAGGCTCAGGCATTGGACTCATTTCTTTATTTTCTGCCTGGTTCAACCCAGATAGTTGTCACAGCTTCAACCCTCAGCGCCATGCTGATAACCCCAAGTCTGTATCTCTAGCCCTGACCTCTCACCTGAGCTCCTGCCTCTTATCTCTGTCTGCCGACCACTGGAGAATTCTGCCTGGATTTCTTACTCCTGCATATCCAAAACCAACCTCCTCAGATTCCTCTCCATGAGGGAAGTGTCTGTGTGTATTTTATTTGCTTTTGGTACCACTGCAAGCAAAGGATAATAAGAATAGTGACCATATTTTGGTTACGTATTATATATTGGGTACTTTACATTTATGAGCTCATTTAATCCTGCCAGGTAGGAATTATCTGCATTTTTATAGGTGAATAAATGGAGGCTCAGAGAAGTGAAACAATCTGCCCCAAATCATGAAGCCGGTATGTGGGATTCGAATTCAAGACTGTCTAGCTCCAAAGCTCATGTTTTTTCTGCTATGTCACATAACTCTCACATTCTAAAATTGATAGCTCAGTTCCTTGAGAGATGGGGAACATCACTGATCTCTGTGAGGGCTTAGGATTTGGCATGATCTCCATCCCCCCATTGACAGTGTTTGCCCAGTAACAGGTGGTGATTAAACATAGAGGTTCAGCACTCAGGCAGACCTGGTTCAATCTCAGGGCCATTATTTTCATGAAGGGGTGGGGTAGTTAACCTTTCTGAGGCTCAGTTTACTCATCTGTGAAAAGAAGATGCTAATACCTACCTCCCAGAAGTACTGGGGAGAGAAAAATGAAAGAATGTACATCAAGAATCAACTGAATGTCCATAAACTGATGAATGGATAAGTTAAATGTCCTATATCCACACAATGGAATACTATTTAGCAATAAGAAGCAATAGAGTTCTGATACTCTCTACAACACAGATGAACCTTAAAATCTATGCTAAGTGAAAGAAGTCATTCATAAAATACCACATGTTGTATGATTCCTTATATGTGAAATGTCTAGAATAGGCAAATCTATAGAAAGAGAAAGCAGAGTAGAGGTTGCCTAGAGCTGGTGGTGAGGGTGGGAGGGTGATGCTCTGCGGGAAATGGGGAGTGACTGCTAGTGGGTACAGCATTTCTTTTAGGGGGTGATGAGAGTGTTCTAAAATTGTGCTTTTGGTTACACAACTCTCTGAATACACCAAAAACTACTGAATTGCCCTGAATTTGGCTAAATAGCTGAATTGTAGGGTATCTGAATTCTATCTCAATCAAGATATTTTGAAAAAAAGAATGTATGTCAGATGCCTAGCACATAATTAGTGCTCACTTTTCTGACTTTCACTTCTTTGGCTGGTTTGTCTTCAGCAACTGATTATGGACTTTGGCTCCTACCTGCAACACTCTGGTTTGCCATTAGCAAAGTGCAGCTGTCCCCAACCCTTGCTAAACACTTGGTGAACTTACTTTGTCTCCCTTTGAAGTGCTTGAAGATTTGGGGGCAGTCTGCTTGATGCTCCTCATTGCTTGACGTCTGTCTGGGCCTGAGCTGTCCTGAATGTGCCCTCCTTCACTAAGTCTGTCAAAATCACCGTCCTGGTTACCTTCCAGACCTTACCCATCTCCTCCTTAGTCAACAAACACTTGGTAGGTAATGACCCAAAGCTGAGCACTGCTAGGCCTTGTGGGTGACAGGAGGAGGTTAGACTCCGCCCCCACCACAAAGAGCTCTTTGATTGTGGTTGGGGAAATAACACAGAGATATAAAAACACAGCTAAGGTGAGGACACAAGTCTGTTAAGTGTCAATTGTGTAATTCTCACTTAGGTGCTACAGGAGTTTAAAGAGGTGGGAGATCATTGGTTGGGGAAGTCTTCAAAACGCAGCTGGTTTTTAATTGATGGGTAAGCTTCACAGTGGAGAGAGGGGCCAGGCGAGTGAGCAAAGGCATGCGTATGTGTCTTCTTTCTTCTTGCTCTGTACATTTATTGAGCACATAATATATGCTAGTCCCTGGGGTTATAAAAAAAGATGTCCTGGCCTGGAGGAGCTTACAGACGTGGGGAAGCTGGGCGCACAGAGGACAAGCAGCCTGTGCATACAGGGGAGCAAGTGAGGTACTTGTCTGAGGCAGTGTGTGGAGGCATCACAGAAGAGCTGACATTCGGATGTGAGAGTGAAGAGGCGAGGAAGCAGCTGACATTTCAAGTCAGGTGGTGAAGAAGCAGGGTAGCGCCCAAACAGAGGTCCGAGGCCAGAACGCTGGGAGCTGATGAGGCCAGGAAGGTGTGTGGGGACTTAATTGTGAAGATACTGTGTTTTACATGAAGTAATTTATGGTTGATTCCAAGGCAATCGAAGGTGGTGGGGGTGGCACCCTTTCCACTTCTCTCAGGCCAAATTGTCTGATTCCAGGTCTGTCTCTCAGTGTCTGTGGCACGTCAGATCCCGCCGGGTGCTTCCTGCAGCAAGGCTCCTCCTTGCTCTCGTGAAACTGAATGCTGTCCAAGTTCTCTTTTCTTGAGGCCTTGCCATATGGGTCCCCAGGGAAGGCACACTTCTCCATCCACCTTTCATATCTTTCACAAGCCCTACTGGAGACGGAGAGGGAAGTTTGCATGGCAGCTCCCGGCAGAGATCAACGCATTCGGAATCAAAATAACATTGATCCCGTGGATTTTTACCTGTGGTCAAACACGACATGTCTGTGCATGCCTTTCTAAATTTTATTTTGATTAAAACATTTTTAAACGCAGGCCCAAATCACTCAACATACAAGTCCTTACAATATTCTCGAAGTAAATCATACTTTCCATAGAATTTTTCTATGTACTGAAAAATTTAAAACATCTTTCTCTAAGAACATGAAACTCTGCGGATCATTGAAGGATTCGTGGAAACACATATAAAACATCCAAATGTACTTAAGAAGTGTTTTTATTTTTTATTTTTTATTTATTTTTTTAAGAAGTGTTTTTAAACGGAGCACTGTACTGTACAGATAATTATTTCTACCATCTACCAGCAAAATGAGATTGTAGTTTCCAAACAAAAGGGCAAGTTGGTTGACTGAATACATACTCATTTATCATGCTTTCCTGTACCGTATTAATATTTTTTAACTGGCTAGTCAATCATAAAAAAATTAAAGCCTCCCAGTAAATCTTATCAGTACCCCCAAAATAATGGGATTTCTGTTTACAAGGTGTCGATTGTGTTCAGTCTTTGATAATGACAGCAGACAGTCAATAAACACTGGGACATTTACATGGTCAGTAGGAGCCTAACTAAACTATCTAATCTTTCAAAAGACAGTCAACACAATGAACTCTAAACCTAATCCCCTCAAATACTGGAGAGACAGTTTAGTGCTTTAAATACTGCTCAACCCCAAACCCCACACTAAAAAGAACCATTAAGGCTTTTTCTTAAACTCACAGAGGCGGGACATTCTGATTTCAGTTCCATTCTCTGATGGCAAATCTTTGCCTTATAATCTAAGTTCAACCTTTTACAGGATCTGGGATCTGTGAAGGGTGACAAGTATTGTAAGTATGGTAGAACTTGACTAAAAACTGGAAGAGGATTAGTGTTTGATGCCTTTTTAAAAAAAAATTTTGATGCTTATTTTACAATTTTAAGTGACTTTTTTTTTTAAATTTCAAGAAAGCAAAATGCATTGCTTGTTTGTTTTGCTTGTTATAATCAAGTAAATTCACATTTACTCAGAATTCCTGTATAATTGGTGCTATGTTTATTGCTGGGAGGTATTTTTCTTTTTTTTAAACTGAAAGGAAAAAAAAAAAAACGCTATTAATTGACCATTTCCTCTTTTCCAGGCCTGTGTTACTCAGTGAAGATAAAGGTTTAAAGTCCTAAAATCCTGACAAGAGACTTGTATAAGGGAAGTTGAAAATGGCTGACTATGGAGTCACGAATTTAGACCCTAAAAGAAATTTTGGGTGTTCAGTGGCAGAGAGAGAAAGAGAAAAGAATTTCAGCATGACTTGTGTCACTGTCCTTTTGACTTATGTGGTATTTTGTGGTGTTAGTGAATAATAGCAAGATGCTTGGGAGAGCATTGGTTTGATCCTGGCTGGGAAAAGTGGGCTGATACGCCACTCTGAAAGCATGGTTTTCCTGAGATGTTTGCTTTGGGGCTCTTTTTGTCTTCTTGCCCATCCAAGGTGTTAGCTTCTTCATTGTTCCTGTCTAAAGAGCTTGGCCAGAGAGGTTCTGGTTTTTTGCTCCATTCCACACCCGAGGCAAGAGTGGGGCTCAAAAAAGTGCAAGCTTGCTCCTGTGGAACAGCTTAAAACAGATGTGACCTCGCTTTGAAATCCGATGAACACAATAGACCTCCTGAGATCAGATGTTCAGTTCTCTTCAGGCTGCAGAAATGAGAGATTCTTTGGCTGACCTGGCATCCTGCCATGTCTGAGAGCCCGCTGGAATCTCTGCTTTACCATTTGCAGGAAATGGCAGGAAGTGTGTGAAAATCTGGAATCCACCAACAGGATTTAATCATGCCACATTATGAGGTCACTCTCTCTTGTCAGTGATTGAGAAGGAAGAAGACTGATTTATTTTATTTTTTAAAAATTTAATTAAGTTTTTACATTGTAATTCCAGTATAGTTGGCACACAGTGTTATATTGGTTTCAGGTGTAAATATAGTGATTCAGTACTTCCATGCATTACTCAGGGCTCTCATCATGATAAGTGTCCTCTTAATCCCCATCATCTACTTCACCCATCCCCCACCTACCTCCTCTCTGGTAACCCTCAGTTTGTTCTCGATAGTTAAGAGTGTTTCTTGGTTTCTCTTGCTCTCCTTTTCCCTTTGTTCCTTTGTTTTGTTTTGTTTTGTTTTCTAATTCCACACATGAGTGAAATCCTAGGGTATTTATCTTTCTCTGACTGACTTATTTCACTTAAGGAAGGCTGATTTATTTATTTTGGAGTGACTTTATGTGGGCGCTCACACTGGCAAGGGCTTAACTTCTAGCATCTTTGGGCATCGTTAAGGCTTAGATTTCTTTGTGGGCGCTCACCCTGTGAATTCCAACAATCCTTCAACTCTGTCGGAACCTAAAATCCATTGATCCAACTGTATTTTCACTGGCCCTCACTCTTTACATGTCCTCACTTTCCTCCTCATTCAGCTTAAATCTGTGGTCATTTTTCATCACTTCCTTGAACATACTCTTGATTCCCCTGTCCCTCTGTTACTTGGTTATACTTACTTAGCTAAACCAAATTCAAATTTTCCCTACTCCATTCCATACAGTTGAGTGAAGCTAGAGAAAAACACATCATCAAGTTGACTGGTCTCATTTTACATTGCTGATCACACCTCTCTAGTGACTCCTAGAGCTGGCCAGCAGTCATACTCGATTTCCCGGGGCCTTTCATTTGTTTGCTGTACTGGAAGGGAATGATTTTACAACCTTTCTTCTCTTCTCAAAACTTAAACCATACATTCCCATGATGATCTTGCTTCCTATATACTGAGAAAATGGAAGCCATCAGAAGGAAACTTCCATACCTCTATAACCACAACTACCCACCTACCAGCATCTGGGCTCATAGACTAACGACTGCATGTATACACTAGACTCCATTCCTTGGCTGCTCAGTCAAGGACACTGCTACAGGTGATTCTCTCCTCTGTCCTGCATTAATTTTCCCCTCTCTTTCCCAGTACTGTATAAGTATTGTTTCATCATAAAAATGAGCTCTCTCAATCCTCCTTCCCCTTCCAGTTTATCACTCCCCATTCCTCTCCTCTTTACAACAAAAGTTTCCAAAAAAGTTGTATCTACTTGCTCTCTCCAATTCTTCTCCCATCTCTTCCCCTTTCAGCCCCACCACCCACTGAAACCACCCTTACAAGGCAAGCGCAGCAAATGCAGTAGTCGATTTTCAGTCTTCATTGTACTTGACCTATCAGCAGCATCTGAAGTAGTCATTCCCTTTTCATGATGATACCTCCCTCACATGGTTTCCACCATGTTCCCTATTCTCCACCCCCCATTGCTTCTCATTCTTCTTGTCTAGTTCTTCAGTTCCCGTGATCTCTATGTTGGAGTGCCCAGGTCTCAGTCCTAAGATCTCTTCTGTTTTCCATCTGTTCTTACTACCTTGATGATCTCATCCAATTGCAGGGCTTTAAAGATTTTTTTTTTTTTTTAATTTGACAACCAGAGATCACAAGTAGGTAAGGAGGCAGGCAGAGAGTGAGGAGGAAGCAGGCTCCCACTGAGCAGACAGCCTGATGCAGGGCTTGATCCCAAGACCCTGGGATCATGACTGAGCCAAAGGCAGAGGCTTTAACCCACTGAGCCACCCAGGCACCCCAATTGCAGGGCTTTGAATACTGTCTCTCTCTGTATATTAATTACTTTTAAACTTAGACCTCCAGTCTATACCACTTCCCTGTGTGCTCCATACCATATGTCCAGCTTCCAACTTAACATCTCCACTTGGGCATCTAATCAATATCCGAGCATCTGATCTCCTTCCACCACCATCCAGAGCCTGCTTCTCCTATGGTGTTTCCCTTCTCAGTGATTGGCAACTCCAATCATCCAGCTGCTTAAACAAAAAAAATCTTGGCATCACCCCTGACTTTTCTTGCTTCAATACCTTGCATTCTAATCCATTAATACTGTTAACTCTACCTTCAAAATATATTCAGAATTTGACCACATCTCACTGTCTCCATTACTACCACCCTGGTTCATATCACCTTCTATCTGGTTTTGCTGCTTCTGCTCCATCTGGTAAGTAGTAGAACTGAGATTCAAACTCAGTTTTTCTTCCATTTTGAAGACTTTGATCTTTTGTCTGGACTCTGCTGTCTCTCTGCCTTTTTACCTTTGGTGGCTGTGACTGTAAGTACCTCCTTTATATTCATTCCCTATTCTTTCCACTTTCCCTTAGTAATAGAATCCTCACTACATTCAAAATGGCACTGTGACCAAATATCTTTTGATCTCTTTCCCAGCCTCATGTGTGGATAGATGTGCATATGTGACTAACTCCTGATCAATGAGATAAAAGCAGGAGTTGTTGGGTGGGATTTCCAGGAAAAGTCCTAAGTAAGGGGACACACAGCTGGTTCCCTCCTTTTTGACCTTACCCCGCCCTCCTTCCTGTTGCCCGAATTGAGGGCTTGGTGGCTGGAGCTTCAGCAGTGTTTTGCATTCTGAGATGACCTTGAGTGTGGAAGCCACATGCTAAAGACAGACAGCAGAAATACAGAAGCAGTCTGAATGTCTGGTGACATGGACCATCCCTCGTCCTAGACCATCCTGGTCCATATTTGGACTCTTTTACATGAGAGAACAGAGGCCATTTTGGTCTTCATGACTAGAAGCATAACATAATTTCTACCAATTACTTTGTCACATATTCCCTCCAATCTTTTACAGAACCTGGCTTGGTGCTAAGCACAAAACTGGTCTTCAATAAATGACAGTGATTGGTTGCTTATGATAAAGCAAATCTCAAAGTTTTATTCGGCACATTCATTTCTATCACTGTCAATAATGATGTGGCCAAAGTTTGGCAATTGAGTTTATACACCTGGCATTTCTAAAGGAACTTTTTTGTGTTGAACTATGTGTAATTGGTCAAAATAAGTGGGTAACACAATAAATTTATGCCAAACAGTATAGGACTTAAGTTAATAATACAATTTATATAAAAAATAAGGTATATCTTATAAAGTAATGAGTCTGAGTCCATAGGTTTTCCCTAAAATAAACTCCATTACTTTAATACTCTCAGTAAAAATTAAGATACTGTTACCACTCTTGTTAATTTTCACTGAAACATCATTACAAAACAAATTACTGTATAAACACAAACTTTGGACCTTTATGAAAATTTTAACATTACAATATCTATATGAAAAAGAATAATAAGATTGTCCATTGTGGAGTGCCTGGCTGGCTCAGTCAGGAGAGTATGAGACTTGATGGTGCAGTCATAAGTTCAAACCCCAGGTAGGGTGTAGTTTCCTTAAAAAAAAGAAAAAAGAGAGAGAGAAAGAGAAATAAAGATTGTCTGTTGTGTCAGTTTTACTGATGTGATGTTGATGATCTACATATGCCTAGTTAAGTAAGGTAGGATACAGTTGAATCTTACTAACAAGTGTGGAAAGCCTATTGGGAGGTGGTTTGTTCTACTTGGGTCCCTCTGGGCATCATTCATCCCCAAGATGAATTCTTATGGGTGTGAAGAGCATGTTCCTTCAAGTGCTTCAAGTTCTTTCAAGTGGACAAGTCATTTAACCTCTGAATCTAAGTTTTTTTTAATCTGTAGAATGGAAATAATACCAAAAATAGCTATTCCATAGGACTGTTGAGATGATAAAATGAGGGAATATATGTGAAAGGGCCTCGTTCATAGTAGTCACTGCATAAATATTTGTTCATTCATCTTGATAACATTTTATAAATGCTTAAGAATTTTTGAAATGCTCTCATATACTGCACAAGTGATTGTCAAAATACCAAGCACCGATTAACACTTCCTCTAAGAACTTTTGGATGGTTGTATTTTAATTATTTTAGGATGTGACCAACTTTTGTGGAGTTGAGTTAGTCGGCTTCATTATTCCCCTGCAACATTTCCTTTGCACTCATTGATTTCCATGGCTACATGATGATTACTTCCTGAGAAACAAAGGAACACATGTGTTTAGAAGTAAAAAGGAAGCATACAGATCACCTATTGAACCATAACCCTGTAAAAGCTGGTATAAATGGAAACTTTTCTTTTTTATCATACGGCGTTTGAAGTGAGGGAATTCATATTAGTCATTAGCTCAGGTTTTACTCTACAATAGGTGTCACTGTGAGGAGCCAGACTGTGTCAGACCTTATAAGCCAAATATACTTGAAAACATTCTGTGAGGCAGACTATTTTCAACATCAAAATTTCTGAGTGGTGACCGATCCAGAAAAGTGATAGTAGGTAATGGGAAATTTGAAGATAAAGGATGGGTGGAAGAAGAAATAATTTACCACTCTAAAACACACGGATTCCTTTTTATTATGTTAACTAGTTGATCATTCTAGCAAACATATATTGATGACTTCTTCATATGAGGTCCTGTGGTAAGTGCTCTGAGAACTACAAATGTGAATTAAGGCCTAGAGATGGTCTTCAAAGAACTCATAGCTTAGTATTGGAAATAAAATATATACATCCTCTGTCCAAACTACATCCTGTGTGAAGTATGACCCACACAGAGTGGCTTTGAAGACAGGGCTGTTTTGAGTCTTGGAGAATGCATAGACATTTGTACACAAAACAGGCAGATGGAAAGGCGTTCCAGATAAAAGGAACAGTAGCTACAAATGCCCAGAAGTGACCAGACTTAGACTTAATGGATCAGAGATAGGCAGAGATTGATTTGGGACTATCTGTTTTGGGGATAACATCATTATTAATAACTAGGTATTTGGTGTATGTAGACTGGTTAAAGTGGGAGGAGAGTGCTATAGACTATGTCTCCCTCAAATTCATATGTTGAAACCTAATCCCCAATGTGATAGTATTTGGAGGTAAGGCATTTGAGAGGTGATGAGGTCATGAGGGTGGAACCCCCATGAATAGGATTAGTGCCCTTATAAAAGAGACTCCAGAGAGCTTCTTTGCCCCTTCTGCCATGTGAGGACACCGTGAGAAGATGGCCATAATGGACTAGGAAGCAGGCTTTCACCAGTCACTGAATTTGGTGGCTCCTTCATCTTGGACTTTCAGCTTTCCAGGACTGTGAGAAATAAATGTTTGTTGTTTAAGTCACCCCATCTATGGTTTTCTGCTAGAACAGCCCAAATGGACTAAGAGAGGAAAGTTACTGAATTCAGTTTGGGACATGTGGAATGTCAAGTGCAAGGTGACAGGCTATTCTGGTAGAGATGTTATGTAGGTGGTTAGAAATGAAGTCTGGAGCTTAGGAGAAAAGTGCAGTAGTTGGTCTACATTTGGAACTCATCAACACCCAACTGGAAGATGAACTTGTGGGAGTCTAAAGTAAGAAGAAAAGACAGTTGGGGACAGATTCCTGGAAACAACTAGATTTAAGGGATAGACTGACAAGAATAAACTTGGGAAGGAGGCTGAGGAGAAGCCAGAGAGATATGAAGGAAAACCACAAGAAAATGGCAGTGTTTTATCATATTCTTTTTTTTTTTTTTTTGAAGTTTTTTCCCCAAGATTTGGGGATCTTTTCCTAATGTTGATTCTTCTTTTCACTCCCAAAAATAAACTCCAAGAGCCTGGAATAGATGGTTATTCCTGGGGCTACACACAGAAGGGAAGGTTCAAGGATTCAGGTAAAAAGCATGGTCCTGGGTTCTGAAGCTCCAATGAACCAGGGAGGTGATATCATATGGTGGTTATGAGCTCTACAGTTAGATCTATATTCAGGTGTCATCCTGAGGCCCACAGGTGGATTCTCCCAGCAGTGTATGTGTGTGTGTGGGTGCGTGCCATCTTGGGTGTGGACACCATGTGTCTTACTCCCAGATTCCTCTGTCCACCGCCCCCCCAAATCCAGTTGGAATAAAGGAGAAATTTTTCCACTGACCTGTGAGCTTTCTCAAGGGTTTGGTGCATAGTAGGTTCTTAAATATATAGTTTTCTTTAAAAAGGTAAATAATAAATTAACAAAGCATAAAGATTACTACACAGGAAATAACTTTATAATAAATATATGAGCATTGTAGTCTCCTAACATTTTTAATGGGTCACTGACACTTTCAAAACTCTATCGTTGAGCATCAGAGAAACATCTATGTGTGTCCACTGGAAAAGAAATAGAAGAACAGCTCTACTTGCCATAACAAAGTTATAAGGCAGTTGATTTAAAAAAAACAGAAAATTGTCCTCAGTGGTTCATAACATCATTCCTGATTAAACAATGGCATAGCACTAATTCTCCTAAAGTGCTTTTTACTTTCCTGGCATTGTTCTGAATACCTTATTTGCATTAATTAATTTAATCTCCCCAACAAATCTATAGATAGGAGCTTGTCTATTGTGTAGATAAGGAAACTCCAGGTACAGAAAAGAGCCAAGGTCACATAGCTAGAAAGTAGCAGAGGTAACATTTGAACCCAGGCAGTCCCAATCCAGTCTTTGCGTGTAGCTGCTACATTACCCAGAAGCCTACTTTGATTCTCTCACTTGCCTGCATAGCCAGACCCACCACGTTTCTCACCTAGCCCAGAAGGAAAGCTACATTGTGCATGTGGAGTGAGGCTTTCTCACCAGGGCTTGGGTGGTGGTAGCAGGTGGGGGCAGGGGCCTGTTATGGGCAATGTATTTGTGTTAAATCAGGACCACAAGCATGATAATTGTTTGTCCTATCAGAAATCATAATCACACAATGATCTCATTTCACAATTTACTTCCCCTAATCCCATGGGCAGGTGATTTAAGCTCCTTGTCACAAACCCTCATTCATAAGCTAAGAGAGAAAGAGAGGCTCAGTACTTGTATGGGCCCAAAAGCGTGTGTACTTAACACACTGACCCAGTCTGTTCCTGCTGGGGACCTTGTTTTCTGGGGGACCTTGGGTGAACGGCCTCATCTTTTGGTTGGTGTCCAGGAGCCCACAGTGTTTGTCCCTTAACTGAGGGGTAACTGAGAGAAATCTCAGGAGTCGGGCAGTCCACAAAGGCCATATCAAACCAAGTGGAAACATTGCTGCTGCTTGAAGGGAATTGGAGTCCAAAATGATAGTTTGGAATCGCTCTGAGGAGTGTAGTCTATATAAGCACATGTGTTTACAAAAAAAAATTCAAACAAAATATTTCCTGATATTATGCTTAGTGAATGAGGCTGTTTTACAACTCTTACTTAAATATATTTAATATCGCAGAAGAAAAGAACCCAAAACATGTAAAAATAAATCAGATTAGGCTTTGTCTTTTGATTAATGTTTTTTTCTTCGCCGAACAGGAAAATACTCATTAACAAAAGTTTTGAGAACAATAAAGTAACTGGAGGTTATTAATATGAAAATATTGTCGATTGTTCCTCCCGTAAAAATCTCCCTGGACAGCCCACTTCCTGAAAAATGACTCAGCAAAAGCTCCCAACCAGGGTTATTCGTGTTTAATACAATTGTTCAGGCCGGCACTTATTTCTTATCTATAAAGTTCCCTTGTGATTGATGATTCATGTTTCTTTTCAATTATGGGCTTTGAATGCAAACTATTTCTTAATGTAAACAAATGGCTTCAGTATTTAAAGCAAAACATTTCCGTTTGTTTAGTACTATTTCCTATTTTATGCCTGAAACCATATTTTTGAGGGAATTGTTTGGTTTCAAAAGAGGGAAAAGAGAATAATTGTTTAGAAGAATGTGTGCAAAGGAGGGGTGCATTTGCCATGGGCCTCTGGCCAGAGGTGCAGGCGTGGGCTCAGAGGGGGCACCCGGTAGCCTTCCGTCTCCTAGCATGGCCCAAAGAAGTTAGTGTCCCGAATTCTTACTTTAAAGATCCTGGTTTTCCTGTAGGAGAAAAGTGTATCTTTGACAGCTTGATGATAAGCCTTGTAGCCGATCTTCAAATTCTCAGTTGCGCTGAAGGGCTCTGAAGTAGAGGAATGGAGGATATAGGACACATGGAATGGTTGCCAGAAATGCCAGAAAAAAGAAAGCAAGATATTCCGTGATTTTTAATGATGTTTTACAATTACCAATAGAAAAAATAAAATTAAAGCCTAGAAGAGCAAGTTTCAACAGACAGACTATGTGCCGAACATTGACCACTAGGCGGCGCTGTAATCTAGCTCTGGGGGCGCTAGGGCTGAGACTGTGGAGCCTTTGTTGATTGACCAGGATTCAAATGTTTAAGATTAACATTTGGGAAACGAACAGCAAAGGCACCCTAAAAATTTTCAATCAGAAGACCCCAACATAATAAACAGAAGAGGTAAAAGTTCAAAATATTTACTTGGTGAAGCTTCTTATTCTATAACAATTATGTTTGTTGAGAACTTGAGAAACAGACATTGTAGGTGTTAGAGATTTTACCTTCGCCTTCTCTTAACCAAACCCCACATTTGCATGAAGATGAAGAAAAGGAATAATCACAGTTAACTGAAACTACCAGTCCACGATTTTCTTGTCAAATTGGAAAAACATCAATTTAATTAAGCAGTGGACACTACCCATATTTGTTTTGGAAAGTCAGTATCGTTCCCGTCGTTCTTGCTTAAGTCTTCCATGCACTCAGCAGTCATTCAGTCCATGCCCGCTGTGCGCCCAGCATCACGCCTGATGCTTTGAATGTAAAGAAGCAAAGGTCCATGCTCTACTTTCTTGGAGCTCCTAGTCGAATATGGTAGATAAATACATAACAAAAACACCAGGGATCAGAACTTTGATAAAGACCACATGCTCAAAAGAGTTATGGGGTGGGGCGCCTGGGTGGCTCAGTGGGTTAAAGCCTCTGCCTTCAGCTCAGGTCGTGATCTCAGGGTCCTGGGATTGAGCCCCACATCGGGCTCTCTGCTCAGCAGGGAGTCTGCTTCCCCCTCTCTGTCTGCCTGCCTCTCTGCCTACTTGTGATCTCTGTCTGTCAAATAAATAAATAAAAATATAAAAAAAAAAAAAAGAGTTATGGGGGATAGTAGCAAGTCACTGTATACAACGATGTGGCATTGAGCAAAGCCTCCAAAGATAAATCATAATAATAGTTGACACAGATGCTCTACGGTGCCATGCTCTCCGGAGTGCTCTACCTAATAAATGCTAAAAAAAAAAAAAAAAAAAAAAAAAAAAAAAGGTCATGTAACCGGGGCGCCTGGGTGGCTCAGTCCCTTAAGCATCTGTGTTTGGCTCAGATCATGATTCCAAGGTCCTGGGATGGAGCCCCGTATTGAGCTCTCTGCTCAGCAGGGAGCCTGCTTCTACCTTTCCCTCTGCCTGTGGCTCCCCCTGCTCGTGGTCTTTCTCTCTCTGTCAAATAAATAAAATCGTAGGGAAAAAAAAGGTCATGTAACCTTCGCAACAACCCTATGAGGTAGGTGCAACTAATATCATCTCTGTGCTACAAACAATAAAACAGGTTTGGGGAAGGTATTCTAGACAAAAGAAGCAGCAGGTATAAAGGTTCGGAGATGCATGAAACTATGGTATGTTTCAGGGAATAGGAGCTCTGATAACAGTAATGATACTGTAACATTCACGGAAACACCATGTCCTCTAGGATCTTACAAACAGAAAACTGTGATGAGTTAGAACAGATTTTTTAAAACAATTTTCTTAATTACGTAATAATTTTATTCTTCAAAGAGCAGTAGGAATATAGTTTACTGAGAACACAGACCCACTGAAAGACCAAAATGCTTTTTGTAATGAAATATTACATCCTGAATTTTGAAGATGATAGGAAAAAATATGGAATGGCTCTGTGAACCACTATTTTGGTTACCATAGATAGGTCTTAAAAACTAATTTTCTGGGGCATCTGGGCGGCTCATTTGGTTAAGTGGCTGCCTTCGGCTCAGGTCATGATCCCAGGGTCCAGGGATCAAGTCCAGTATCAGGCTTCCTGCTCAGTGGAGAGCCTGCTTCTCCCTCTCCCTCTGCCTGCTTGAGAGCTCTCTCTTTCTCTCTGTGTCAAATAAAAAAATACAATCTTAAAAAAAAAATCGACTAATTTTCTTAGAACAAACCATATTGCTGTGAGTATCCTGAAAATAGTAATGCTATAGTTTTTGTTTTTATGGCATGAGGCAATTTTATTTTTAAAAATATGTATTTAAATATATGAAAAAAATATCTGGGAGGATATACATAAAATTGGTAACTGATTATTTTTGGATGGGAGGATCTTGATTTCCTTATTTATTTTCTTCATTTTTTTTTCCCAGTAAGCATGTATTTCTTTTTTAAAAAATTTCTTAACTTAGGGGCGCCTGGGTGGCTCAGTGGGTTAAAGCCTCTGCCTTCCGCTCAGCTCATGGTCCCAGGGTCCTGGGATCGAGCCCCACATCGGGTTCTCTGTTCAGCGGTGAGCCTGTTTCTCCCTCTTCCTCTGCCTGGTTCTCTGTCTACTTGTGATCTCTGTCTATCAAATAAATAAAGAAAAATCTTTAAAAAAAAATTTCTTAACTTAAATTTTAGCTAAAATTTTTTAAAAATCTTTTTTTTTAAAGCATTACACTGTAATGCTGTGTCAAGATAATTTATTGAACAGATATTTATTGAGCATCTAACTTGTGTCAGCCATGGTGTATGAATTGCTATGGGTATAGTAACAATAGCAGAAAAACAGTAAGGACCCAATCTCTGCTTACCTCAAAAAGACTGAGGTTTTTTTTTTTTTATTTTTTTTAAGATTTATTTATTTGAGAGAGAGAGTGCCTGTGAGTGCATGAGTAGGGGGAGGGGTAGAGGGAGAGAAAGAATCTCAAGCAGACCCCCCCCCCCCCACCGCTGAGTGTGGAGCCCAATGCGGGGCTTGATCCCATGATCCTGAGATTGTGCCCTGAGTGGAAATCAAGAGTCAGATGCTCAACCAACTGAGCCACCCAGGCACCCCTGGGTTTTTTGTTTTTGTTTTTTAAGTTTTTATTAAACAATAAATAAAATAGATAAAATGATTTTTTATTCAAAAATAAAATAACATTAAAAAGACCACTTTAAAAAAACTTGTATTAGAAAAGTTTTATTCAAAACATTTTACTTGAATAATAAACTTTAAAGGCTGGTTTCTAGTTCTAGAGGGACTAGGGTTCCTAGCAGACTAAAAAGACAGAGATTGAGTTTCAGAGGAAGAAAAAAGCCCAGTCAGGGGCCTCAATAACAGGGCCTTTATCAACAACACACACAGCCTGATGATGTATCTTGAAGATCAGCTTAGGACAGGATTTTCCAATCTCAGCACTACTGGCATTTTGGACAGGGGATGGGTAAGTCCTTGTTGTTGGGGGCTGTGCTGTGTACTCTTAGCAGCATCTCTGGCCTCTACCAATCTTCAGTTCTGGCATTAAAAAATGTCTCCAGGGGCTCCTGGATGGTTCAGTGGGTTAAGCGTCTGACTCTTGATTTTGGTTCAGGTCATGATATCAGGGGGGTGAGCTTGAGCCCTGCACTGGGCTCTGCCCTAGGCATGGAGCCTGCTTAAGATTCTCTCTCTTTCTCCCTCTGCCCCTCCCCAACCCCCTCACATCTCTTTCTCTCTTTAAAAAAAAAAGTTTCCAGGCATTGCCTTGGGACTGCGGAGGAACAGGAACCACTGGCCCAGGGGCACTTATAGGGCTCCCGTCAGTGGTCAGACTTGATCCTAGGAAGTAGTCCAAACAATTTGAGCTGCAGCTGGGAGGACAGGTTAAGGGTGGAGACCAGGAACATTCCAGTCACACACACACACCAGTCTCTTTTATGGGCAACTTGGAATATATCTGTTTAAAATGTTTCCATTTCCTCCTTTTCTTTTCCTTATTTGGTGAATTTGTTGTCAGCACTATGGGATAGGGGAGGTTGTTTTTCTTAGCTGTTACTTTCGGGAGGAGATGGTCTCCTGTTCATTCAATCTGTGTGGACTTCCGGCAGGAAATGGCACTCAAGGAAAGTTTTGAATAAAAGGAAGATGCTGGTTAGCCAGTGGAAACAGGAAGTTGTTGCCTGTGTCTTACACAGCTTAGAAGAAAGTAAGAGGCAGAGGGAAAATTCACTTAACAGAAGTGGGAGGAGCAGAAGAGAGTGGGTTGGGAGTGGAGGAGGGGTAGGGAGCACAGAGGAGCGAGGGGGGCAGCCAGGTCAACAGGTTGAAAGACCTTGAATCTCCAGCGGGAGCTGGCTCTACAGGAAGAGGGTGACCGCGCTGCATAATAGGAATGGGTCATGCAGTAACAATAAGTCAAAGTTCTCATAATTTACTAATTATGCTGCTATGTAGTAGACTGCTATACTGTCCTAAAAATACTCTGTTTAGGGCACCTGGGTGGCTCAGTGGGTTAAGCCTCTGCCTTCGGCTTGGGTCATGATCTCAGGGTCCTGGGATCAAGTCCCCAGTCAGGCTCTCTGCTCAGCGGGGAGCCTGCTTTCCCCTCTCTCTCTGCCTGCTTCTCTGCCTACTTGTGATTTCTCTCTCTGTGTGTCAAATAAATAAAATATTTTAAAAAATATTCTATTTAAAAGAATACAGTTTTCTCACAGTATATATTTTAATTTTTTAAAGATTTTTTAAAAAGATATTTATTTAGCAGAGAGAGAGAGAGAGCAGCGTGTGTACACGCACACAAGTAGGGAGGGAGGGAGCAGCAGAGGGAGAGGGAGAAACAGTCTCCCCTCTGAGCCAGGAGCCAGATTGGAGACTCGTGACCTGAGTGGAAGGCAGACCTCAGTAGACCTCAACAGGCTGGGCCAGTCAGGGGCCCCTCTTACATATATATTTAAAGTATTTGCCTACATTAAAGAATTCCCCTGAATAAACAGAGGAGGAGTAAGTCAATGTGGCAAAATGTTAAGTTGATGAATCAGGTGAAGGGTATATGGGTGTTTGTTGTGTTCTTTAACTTTTCTGTAAGCTTGAAAATTTTAAAAATAAAAATTTGGGGTGTGTGGAGAGAAGAGTCAATTTACCAGATACTTTGGGCTGGATGGATCATCACAGATATATGTTCATGGGTACGGTGGTGTTATCTGTGAATTGTTCTCCACAACACAGTATAGAGATGACCAACATTCTCTTATGACCAGAGTGATTTCTTTCTTTTTTTTTTTAGAGAGGGAAGGAGGAGGGGAAGGGACAGAAGGAGAGAGAGATAGATAGTCTTAAGCAGTCCCAGCTTCAAGCTGAATTTGGGGCTCAATCTCCCAATCCTGAGATCATGACCTGAGCTGAAATCACAAGAATGCTTAACAGACTGGGCCCACCAAAAGCCCCCCAGAATGATTTCTCATTGTGCTTTTATTTATATATTCTCAGATTCTCATAAATTCCATATGGAACTGTCAGATTTTTGCATAATTTGGACCAATATTCCCTAACAAGGCAGAGATAACTCTTAGCTTGTAGCTTTTGCTCTCGTGTATTCAATAAATCCTTCTTAAGCACCTACAGTATACAGGGCAATGTGTTGTGTTATGTGGAATACAAATATGAATCACATAGACATTCTGTTCTGAAATAAATTGATAATTTGGTATACATATAAAAAACCTTCCACACAAATGACTTTAACACAAGATAGAAAATCACTGCTTTGTGTCAAGTCTTGGAGGAGGGCATCATCACTTCCTCTGGAGGGAACGGATGTCAGGCATAGTCCTGTTGCTTCGTTCTATCCTGCAGTGGACAAACAGTGGGACTGAGTTGAAGCTCTTGGTGGGGCTGGAGTGAAGGATCCTGCAATGATCCGCTCTTGCTGCATAACCCATCATTCAGTGGCTGAAAACAACACCCGTTTATTATTGCTACTGTCTGTGGGTCAGTGGGGCATGGTGGACCTAGCCCAGGTTTAGTGGGCAGCTTTGCTTCAAGCTGCTGCAGCTGTGTGGGACTATACGCCTCTCCTTGCAGTGTTGTGAGTCGAGGGTGGGGGTGGGGGGGGTGACCCTGCTTCGTGTATCTCTCGTTCTCCTTGGACCAGCGAGCTAGGCAGGGCATGTGTTCCCTGGCGATGGCAGAGGTGTATGAGGACAAGTAAGAAATAAGGCTCAGAGCTCACACACTGTCCCTTCAGCTCATATATGGTTGGCCAGAGGAAGTCACAGGCTAAGCCCAAAGTTGTGAGTCAAGGGGGACACCATGCCTTCAGTGAGGTACTGGCAGGGGTCTGAGGAAGGGAGAAGTGAAAAACTGGTACAGTTTATGACATATGCCTTGTGGTTATATGAGCACTACATCTTTAGCAGAAATAACTTCAATTTTTTTACAAAGTAAAATTTAAAAATCTGATAAAAACTTAAAAAAAAAACCAGATTCATATGGAAGAATGTCACATCCCTTTAAATACTGACTTTCTATAGCAGGCAAGAAAGTGTGAAGTTAAACTTGAAGCTGAGGGAGATCTAATGCAAATGGTAGTGGGAATCATGGGCCCATTTAATTTTTTTAGGCCTTTTTCGGGCTGGCTGCAGGCCACATTTTCCCTTGCTACTTTGGGCCTTTATTTCCTGCACTCCTTCTTCCTCTCAGGGGCAACTGGCTGCCTTAACATCCTGGCAGGTTCATGTTCTCTCCCTCCCCATCAAAACCTCTTCTGAGGGAAGGATCTGGCAAATTCACGCATAGTGAGGCCACAGTGACTAACAAGGATTAAAAGCTAACTCTTTCAGGAGCATTTGTATTTGATCAGGGAACAGAAGAAGGAATGGCTCTGTAGATGGACAAACACAGCAGTGACTAGAGTGGAGAAGTGAGGGAGAAGGGCAACCAAGGAACTAGCCCAGTAACCTCAGAGTCCTATTCTACAAAGTGTTACATTTTTCCTGGACAAGCCACCTGCTGGGGCTTTGTGGGCAAGGGTATAGTTGCAGGAGTAACTAGGAGCATGGCTTGATTATGTATTTAGCATAAATAATATTAAAATATGTGCCCTGACAAGTCAATTTGTATTTAATAATTTTGTATAGTGTAACGGTTCTAATTCCTACCCAAGTTTGCAGTTACTATCTCTGAGAAGCAGATAAGTCAATATAGCAGACATCAGGCAGGAACTTTCTGAACTGTGTCAAGGTTAATAATAAGTAAAATGTTATAAGTAGCGACAGGACAGCAACAGCTGTGCCACATTCTTGGAAGCAAAGATTTTGATAGCATGAAGTCAGCCTGTGAGCTCAGTTTTTGCTGCTACTCTGGGTGAACACAGAATGCTTATAATAATTCTAACAAAAACCATATTTCTTTCACGAATTACAACTGTTTTGCACTCAAAATCTGATGTCTGCAGCTGGAAAATCAGGGGCATGTGAAGCAATGTTGGAAGAAGACCCAGATCAAAATTACGAGAATGTCCTGGCTGAGATTCAATCTTTCGAGCTGCCCATTGAAGCGACTTTAAGGTAGGGCTCCTTTATATTTGTTCCTCCTTCAGTGGTGATAAGGCAGGCTTATTCACATCTTTTTATGCTTTTCTCTATAACAGCATAAAGAATAGTTTTTGAAAAATAATTACAATTCTTGGGGCTCCTGGGTGTTACAGTCGTTAAGCGGCTGCCTTGGGCTTGGGTCAGGATCCCCAGGTCCTGGGATAGAGTCCCAGGTCAGGCTCCCTGTTCAGCAGGAAGCCTGCTTCTCCCTCTTCCACTCCCTCTGCTTGCATTCCCTCTCTCACTGTGTCTCTCTCTGTCAAATAAATAAATAAAATCTTAAAAAAAAATGCTGCTTCTCGTTAAAAAAAATTACAATTCTGTATATACCAAATCTCTATCTCTGTTCTTATCTTTAGAGAAATTACAATAAACAATTGACTCTTTTTGCATATTTGTTTCCTGATTCAGCACCACAAGGTTTAAAAAATAGAAATGACTTTCAAGAGATCAAAAAGGGCATCTTGCCATTGCCAAATAGATATCCCATCTCATTTATATGAGATTTCAATGGTTTTCTCTAAAATATTGCTTAGTGAAAAACATTGAGAACAATAAGACATATCAGTGAAACCAATTTCTATTTGGGTAGATGTGAGTTTTAGGGGGAAAAAAAGTAAAATGTTTATTTGCGTTGTTGCTACTCGAGTATATGGTGACCTCTCAGATGTGTATTTTTAAAAATTTCCACATAACATTTAAAAATAGCGTCTTTGGTAATATGAGGATTAATTCGCATATTTTAAAGAACAGGATTAAAATGAAAGACCAGGTATCCTTCTGTTAAAAGGGTAGCTTTAGGAAGTTAATTCTTTTTTTTTTTTTAAAGATTTATTTATTTATTTATTTGACAGAGGGAGATCACAAGCAGGCAGAGAGGCAGGCAGAGAGAGAGGAGGAAGCAGGTTCTCTGCTGAGCAGAGAGCCCGATGCGGGGCTCAATCCCAGGACCCTGAGATCATGACCTGAGCCGAAGGCAGCAGCTTAACCCGCTGAGCCACCCAGGCGCCCCTAGGAAGTTAATTCTTTCTGATGCCTGCCTGTAACTGACACCTATCAGTGTGGGAATGGCAATCACTGAATCTGGTAGCAACAGTCAATAAATATTTGTTGACTAATATTTGTTGATTAAATTAAAGGATTTGGGGGGGGGTGCTGTTGTCTCTTCATCCTCAGAAAGGGCCCAGGGCCAAGTTGCTTTGAAATATATTATAGTTTAAATCTGAGTAAATTTCTCCCAAATATTTAAATTTGATTTTGCACTAAGTATATTTTGAATCTCTTTAAAGGGCCTAGGGTACTGTTGGGGACATGGGAAGGCATTGATATTTGTTGGTTGATTCTTGGATTATCAATATGTAGGTGCAATTGTAAAATAATTACAAATCTATTACAGTTTTTCCTTAACGCTTTCATTTTATCCAAGCATTCATGAACATCCCATGAAGAGGGGAAGGTAATTTCTATCCTATTTAATAGGTAGAAGGAACCAGAGCTTTTTTAATAATGGGAAACTCAATAATTTTTTCCATATGGAGCAAACTTTATCCTGTACCAGCACCTTTTAGAACTTATACATTTGCATGATGGCTAGATCAGAAGTCCAAGGGGAAACAAATGGGTGAGGGGAACCTAGACATACGTTAGTTACTGTGGCTTCTGCTGCTGTTGCTCTTTCAAAGCTCTTGGCCTTCAACCCCCAACCCTCTCCACCTCTCCCCTGGTCTTACAACCATGGTTAACACCTACACAGGTCATCCAACCATGGCCTTCTCTTTCTGGCTAGTCTTGCTTGGTATTGGACCTGACTTCCTGCTCTGGATCGTGGAGCTTTCCTACCCTCTGTTGTTAGGGTAAATATTCCTGGTCTTGTATCTGGTCTTCCTAAAGAAGAAATCAGTGTAGAACTGGCCCTCACAGCACTCTCCCAGTGTCACCCTTAAGAGGGGAGAAAACACTGATATATTCTCCGGGTGTTGCCCTATCATCACCAGAGTGGACCTGCAGTACCCACTGTTAGTTTGGGTAACAGTGTCTGGGTTATTGAACAAGGGGTCAGAACATTCTTTTGCAAAGGCTCCTGCTAAAACACCCCAATGTTATTTGGAGGGTAGACTCAGAGCTCTTAATAAAACTTTATCTGGGACAATATTAATCAGCATTAATTTTTCTAAACTTTTGCTTTAATAATCAATTAGATGAAGACTTCTGAGACTGGCATTTGATGCTTTTTTGCTCATGCGTATGCATGTCACTGATGTTCCAGTGTCAATGATTCTTCCACTGTTCTTACAGAACACATCAGCTTGTGTGGTCAAATATGAGGGCTGGAAGAATCAAGACAGGACTTCCATTTTGGCTGAACTAGACTGGTTACTATTTGAAAATGTGTCCTGAGATTTTCTTTCTCTTGTGTCCATGGTTGTTTATTATTATTATCATTATTATTATTATTCACTCTTAGTGAATCAATTATTATTATTCACTCAAATGCTCTTTCTTCTACGAAGCCTCTCGTGATCCCCCAGCCACATGTGAATTTCCATCCTTTGAAGCCCTAAAGAATCCAGGGCATTTATTCTGACTTAAAGTGTGTGTGTTGTAATTTTAGAACTATTTTCAGGTGGAAGGATTCCTGAAGCCAGGAATGTATCTTCCTTTTACCATTGTATCCTCTGCAGAAGATTCTACCAACAGAGTAGCTAGATAAATATTGGTTCACTGATTTGTATGAGCTTCTGAAGTAATGGTGACTTTGTGAAGCAAAAGAAAGGACGCAGTTGAGAGAGAAAGTCATCCTTTGAGGGAAGAAGTGGAGGTAGTAGAAGGCTACAAGCTATAAAGGCAGACATGGTGGAGAGGGGATTTGGTGGCGTGCAGATTGGCCAGCGGGGAGGGCCTGGGGTGGACAGTGAGGAAAGGGTTAGGGCATTGAGAGGACAGGGCTGGCAATACAGGAGAAAAACATTCTCAGGAAAATCCCTGCATCTGGGAATTGAAGGAGCTCTCCTGTTCACTTTTCCTGTCACAGAAGAAACAAACAATTCCTGTCATAAAATCTTCAACTCTGTTAGTTTCCTTCCCCTGCCCACCTTCCATTTTCCAGGTAGGGAGTCTGAGGTGCCCTGCGCAAGGTCAGAGCCAGGTGGGGTTTGCTCTCTAACAAGGTGATGTCATCAGAGCTCAACGTCTCAGGACTCAGAGATGGTGTCTGCTTTGGTCATTTAAGGGTGACTCAGCAGCTCTTTCTTCACAGGGACTAAGCTTCCTAGTGCTCACCCCTGCACACCATGTGGGCTATTGGGTCTCCTCTGCCTGATGCGTTGTGGGGAGTTGCTGAGACCAAGAGTCATACTGTTGGGTACTGTCGGTGGTCCACAGTCTCTTTCTCCCTGCCTATCTGCATTCTCCCCTCTTCCTGACTCAACTCTCTGCTGCTCCCAGAGCAAGCTTCTCCTAGAGAGTCCAGCCTGTCTCCTGCCTGACTCCCCCAGTGGGACCTTGGGTCTACTCCTTTGACCCTCCCTTTTTTTTTTTTCTGGTGAAAAAGTAGACAAGAGTCGGATGATTCTGAGGTCCTGTGTTTGTTTTCATTCTTTGTATGAAATGGGACCACTGCCTGTAGTATTAAGTTTAAAGAGGAGAGAGTTTTAGGGGAGAGCTGAGATACTGTATTTTTCCATGATTTGTGTTGCCAGTGAAATATCCATTAAAGACATCGCAGGCAGCTCTAACAGTGGAGTTGGGAATAAAATTCCCGGATAGAAAAGCAGTATTTGATATTAGCCATGCAGATGGTGAGTGAGTTTAAGAGAAAAGGGAGAAACGTCGAGAAAAGTCTATTGCTAGTGCCTCTGTTGTCCTAGCATGGCTTTGCTTTGGGTGTTCGGATTGCTAGTAGGCTGAAACTCACCGGCAGGTGGCAGCTGGAATTAGTTTTGCTACCCTAACCCTTTTGTCCTGGGCATAGCTATTTTCATCATGTTACCACCACATGCTAATTTCCACGGGATTTTCTCATTCTTTTTTTGGTTTTCTGACTTTCAATCCAGTCCCTCTATTTGGCTTAGATATAGCTTTATATCTATCTTATATCTTAAATATAGATTTAACTATATATAGATATAGCTCCTTGCAGCCCCTGCATCTGGGGGCATGCTTGTCCCTGGGAGGCTTAAGGGCTGTTTGGAGCCACACCAAAGGAAAGTACTAGCGCTGGCCTTATTGAGCCTCACCAACTTCCTTTAACAAGGGTGGGCACCAGGTCTCAAGCAGCAAATCAATCCCCATGCATCGGGAGTGGTTGCCTGAATCTCACATTGAGGTAGTTTTGATAAGTTAGTGATCGCAGCCGAGGACATCTGATAGGGCAGTGGCAGTGTTCATAACATTTACCATGTTCACGCTAGAACTTCCTGCTGCTAGGCCTTGCCCATTAGACATGCCTTACCTTGGGGGTCCTGACTCCAACCTGGATGTTGCCTGGGCTCATTATGCCTCTTGGAGTCCTGCAGGTGTGTTGTTCGCCTCTTAGAACAGGTCCTGAAGTCACGGCATGTCTGAAGGCATTTGGGTTCACAAGTCACAGCGTGTCTTATTGCTATAGCTGATCCCGAGGGAAGATAAGGGCAGGTTGAGGGCGCTGCAAATTTAGTGGGAAGTAGAGAAAGGGGACATGTCCAAAGAAGGCCTTACAGAGGGCTGGGAAAAATAGGAGGAAAAGGGAATTGTACAAGATGACGTACCAGAAGAAATTTTTGTAATTGTTTTATGATAACATAATTGTTTTACACTTGTATTCACAGACTCTCTCGGGCTCTTTTCCAAGAGCTGACCATGAAGTTTAACCAGTTTAAGAGCAAACAGGATATTGTTATTTCTTTGACTTTAATGTTTTTAGGAATGAAGATAACATGCTTTTAGGAAAGGACAGAAAACATTAAAAAAAATCCAACTAATAAGCTGTGTATACAATAAAATCTTGGGATGACATGCTAAAAAATATAACCGGTTAACACCTGTAGATGTTTTACAATGCTCTTGCTGCATGTACCTTCAGAAATGTAAGCTTTCTATTAAATCTTACCCCATTAAGTACATTGCTTAACATCAAAGGTTCAGGTTTTATTAGTTGTTTGATTTTGGCCTTAGTCTCTGAAACTGTAAAATAAGGAGTAAGAATTTTTTTTTTTTTAAGATTTTATCCATTTATTTGAGCAGAAGAAGGGGGAGGGGCAGAGATAGAGGGAAAGGGAGAAGCAGAGCTGAGCCTGAGTGGGGGGTGTGATCCCAGGACGCTGAGATCAGGACCTGAGCTGAAGGCAGACACTTAACTGACTGAGCCACCTAGGCGCCCCTAAAATAGAGATGATAATACCATCCATCTCAAATGGTTAATAAATAAAAGTGCTTAGCACAGTGCCTACCTAGCACATTGTAAATGCTCAATAAATATTAGCTATTATTATTATATCTAATTTACATCTGGGATATGTATTCTAATATAATTTAATAAATACATAGAGTATTGAAATAAACAAGCACTCACAACATCTTGAAATTCTCAGTAAGTGGGAGATATTAAGTAATATGAATTTTATTTTGGTTGTATTATATTTAGGAGAGAGAACATCCCTTTTTCAAAACCATATTTACTAATGCTTATATTTTACGCCAGTGTAATATCATTACTTCATTTAATCTCTGATGAGAGTGGTTTAGTGTGTTACATGTTGTGGATATATATGGAGTCTGGGAATAAATGTGGGGCTAACCATGACCGAGGCCACCTGTCAGCAGCACCTTGGGGAAGCCTGAGTCCCCAGTGAGAGTGGGCTGTGTTGTTGTCAAACTTTTGAACATTTAAATGATAGTATCATTCGCTACTTGATCTTCAGTGCAACAAAGGGAAAAGCTAAAAAACATTTTTATATCTGGGAACCAAGTATTTTAACCAGAGAGACAGTTTTGTTTCTTTACTGGTTAAATGAATGGACTCTGGAGCCAGAAAGATGTAGGTTCAAATTTTGCGTCTGTCATTACTAATAGATCTACTGAAAGGATTACATGAATTCGTCATGAAATGTATTTAATGTAATGCCTCATACATAGAAAATGCTCATTCACTCAACTGTTCATTCATTCTGTAAATAAATGTTTATGGAGTGCCTATGGTGTGGCAGGCTGGGGTCTAGAAGGTCAGTGGTTTTCTGTTGGAACTTGTATTTTAGTGGAAGGAGCTAAAAAGAAGCAAATAAAAAAGTGGTATTGTGGCAATTCCCCAGGCCCTTCCCCCTCGGATATGTTTGGAGCTTGAAGCATGCAGGGCCTGGGACACTGCAGACCTGGAACTGCTCCAAGGTGGTGAATAATAGCTCTTAGAGTCTGCAATAAAAAAATGGCCTCCAATTAAACTAGATTGCCAAAAAAAAAAAAAAAAAAAGTGAAGAAGGGGTGCCTGGGTGGCTCAGTTAGTTAAACATCTGTTCTTGGTTTTGGCCCCGATCATGATCTCTGGGTCGCGAGATCAAGCCCTGCTTTGGGCTCCACGCTGGGTGGGGAGTCTGCTTAAGATTTTCTGTTTTCTCTGCCTCTGCCCCTCCCCCCGCCCTCTCATTTAAAAAAAGGGGAAGAAAGAGATGGAAAGAGTAAAAAAATCAGAAGAGGCAGAGCCTGTGGAAATTGTGGTGGAAAAAGTACTGGACCACCATGTAGTGAATGGGAAAGGGGAGTATTTCCTGAAGTGGAAGGGATTCACAGATGCTGACAATACTTGGGAACCTGAAGAAAATTCAGATTGTCCAGAGTTAATTGAAGCATTTCTTATTTCTCAAAAGCTGGTAAAGAAAAAGATCATATAAAAAGACAATCTTTATCTGACAGTGAAGCTGATTATAGTAAATCAAAGAAGAAAAGAGATGTTGCTGATGAATCAAGGAGCTTTGCCAGAGGTCTTGGTCCCGAACAAATAATTTGTGCCACAGACAGCAGTGGGAAATTCAAGTCTCTCATGAATGGAAAGATTCAGATGAGGCAGATTAGGTGCTGACAAAAGATGCAAATAGGAAGGGTCCTTAAATTGTAATTGCTTTAAAAAAAATTTTTTTTTTAAAAGGAGGTCCATACACAGGTTAGAGCCCAACATGGGGCTTGAACTTATGACCCTGATATCAAAACTTGAGCTGAGATCAAGAGTCAGATGCTTAACTGACGGAGCCACCCAGGTGCCCCAACTGTAATTACTTTTTAAAAATTTTTAAAATTTATTTATTTGTTTGAGGGAGAGAGAGTGCAGAGGGCAGAGGCAGAGAGAGAAAAGGAGATGCCCTGCTGTGGAGCCTGATGCGGGGCTCAATTCTATAATTTGAGATCCTGGCCTGAGCTGAAATCAAGACTCAAATGCTTAACTGACTGAGCCACCCAGGTGCCCTGTAATTGCGTTTTATAAAGAGAGATTAACTTGGTATTTATATATGTATATATAAAATCTGGGTCTTGGTTTTTTGACTTACTAGTATGAAGAAATAAGAGAATCAAGTTTGATATGTTTGTTTTGAAGTAGTATTGGGGGTTTTGTTGGGGATTTTTGCATCTAAAGCACTGGTTACTTTGAACAAATAAAAGATTTCTGTAGTTGCTTCCTTTATCAGAAAAGACTATTTGAAATCAGACAGCACATTTTTTTTTTAAGATTTTATTTATTTATTAGACAGAGATCACAAGTAGGCAGAGAGAGAGAGGCGGGGAAGCAGGCTCCCCACTGAGCAGAGAGCCCGATGCTGGGCTCAATCCCAGGACCCTGGGATCATGACCTGAGCTGAAGGCAGAGGTTTTAACCCACTGAGCCACCCAGGTGCCCCCAAACCAGACAGCATATTATTCCCCTGCATCAGAGAACACCTTTTCTAAATGTTGGGGGAGGGGTGCCTCGGTGGCTTAGTCGTTTAAGCATCTGACTTTGGCTCAGGTCATAATCTCAGAGGTCCTGGGATCCAGCACCCTGGCAGTCTCTGTGCTCAGCAGGGAGTTTGCTTCTCCCTCTCCCTCTGTCCTTTCTCCGGGTTGTACTCTCTCTCTCTTTCAGGTAAATAAATTAAATGAAAAAAAAAATGTTGGGGGAAATCTTCATAGTTGTTAATCAGAATTCGTGTTTAAATCCTATATGCCTGAGGACCATTCTGGGTTTTTTGTTTATTTGGTTTGTGTGTGTGTATGTGTGTTTATACTTAAAATAAATATGTAAATGGTTTTTCTTTTTCAACATTCACCAAAACAAAAACAGCATTTTATAACCACATATAAGCCTGTGTTTCTGGGATGCCATCATTTTCAGCGACCTAAGAAATAAATCGCTTCAAGTTAAATTTAAATTTTTCCTGAATCCTTAACCTTTCAAATTTAATAATTACTTGGACAATTTAAATATAATATAAATAACTTAAATTGGATAATTTAAAAGCAGCCACATCAGAATCCATATCCATATCCACAATCACATAAATGCAATTTAATTTGCAAGATCCCTGGAAGGAAAATATTGTCACTGCCAAGAACCTCCCCACCCAAATGAGAAAACTAGACAAGTCCTGGTGTGTTTTAGTTAAGTAACAAAACCTAGTTAAATGGACATTTAAAGCTTCTTTCTAATGAACTGTCCCTTAAAAAAAATTATCTGGGCCCCTGGGTGGCTCAGTGGGTTGAAGCCTCTACCTTCGGCTCAGGTCGTGGTCTCAGGATCCTGGGATCAGGCCCCGCATCGGGCTCTCTGCTCAGTGGGGAGCCTGCATCCCCTTCTCTTTCTGCCTGCCTCTCTGCCTACTTGTGATCTCTCTCTGTCAAAATAAATAAATAAAATTTAAAAGAAATTATTTGAGAGAGAGATAGAAAGAGAAAGAGCATGAGCAGGGGGAGAGGCAGAGAAAGAAGCAGACTCCCCGCTGAATGCAGAGTCCAACGCGGGTTTCGATCTCATGACCCTGAAATTATGACCTGAGCCAAAATCAAGAGTTGGGTGCTTAACTGAATGAGCCACCTGGGTGGCTGAGTTGAAATCCCTGTGTCGTATGGACTGAAAGGTCATGATTCATAGAATGTCTAAGACTTTGTTCGTGGAAACCTAATCATAATCAGATGGTTAGAGATGCTGGCAATTTAGGACCTGCAGGAGTAAATGGGTAAACAAACTTCTGTAATCAAAAAATTCTTGACCTGCTTGGTTTTTGTTTTTGTTTTTGTTTTTACCCCAACCCATTCCTTACATGTAGGCTTAATCTTCTTACTATTTGAGTTACTGGTTCAGCAGAAACCAGGGAAAACAGTAACTTGGGAGTCACAATGTTATCCAGCTGCATGTTGTTTATTGTAAATACCAATAAGTCGTGCTCAATAAAATAGTTTTATATTTTTTAAAAAGGTGTTGTATTCAGTGCTATGATGAACAAAACAGGGTGAGGGAGGTCCCAGGGATGTTGTTTTGCAGAAATTGGCCAGGACATAAATGTTAGTTATTATTATTGCTGCTGCTGCTGTTGTTATTGTTATTATTATTATTCCATTACATTCCATTAGTTACATTCCTAAATACATTTTGCTGAGAGAAGAAAAACAAGACAAATGAGAGGAGAGGGAGAAAGCGCAAAAGGAATAAAGGGAAGCTAAGTTGGGACAGGAGTGAGGAATAGAGAGTGCATTGAATAGAATGAACAGAAAAACCAACAAGGAGGAGAAGAAAGAGAAGAAAAAAACCAGTTGATGTTAGAAGCTGGGGGTGGGAGGGAAGAAGAAAGAAATGCTAGAATGGAACTCAGAATAATTGCTCGATGGACTTGAAAATGGTTATTTTGGGTATGGGTGAGCCAATGGAGTTTTCAGGACATTGTTTGAGACTAGGACTAGTGCCATAATTGGCCAGACCCTATACAAAATGAAAATGCAGGCCCCTTTGTTCGGAAATTATTAAGAATTACAAGATGGAGGGGCGCCTGGGTGGCTCAGTGGGTTAAGCCTCTGCCTTCAGCTCAGGTCATGGTCTCAGGGTCCTGGGATTGAGCCCCACATTGGGCTCTCTGCTCAGCAGGGAGCCTGCTTCTCCCTCTCTCTCTGCCTGCCTCTCTGCCTACTTGTTATCTCTTTCTCTCTGTCAAATAAATAAATGAAAATCTAAAAAAAAAAAAAAAAGTAATTACAAGATGGAGATGGCAGAGCATTAAGCCAAGAGCAACCACATTGGTCGCCTATGATGAACCAGCCCTGTCTAAGAGCACACAGCCTGGCATACAGCAAGCATTTAGTAAAAATGGTTGTTGAATGAACGGAACCTGGGGCTAATTACTTTTGAACTTCTCGGAGGACTGGCCCATATTTCGATGAACTGACTTTATTTGGCTCCAATTTCAAATTTCCTTCTATTGTTCTCCACCACGGGGTCCAGATCTTTATGGAACAACAGACTCCTAGACATAGTTTTCACAGCAGGAATCCTCTGAGGCCTGGCAGGGTTTGGTTCATATCCTCTTGCACTTACAGAGTGTGGCCACTTGAGGTCACTGCACCAACAAGGCAGAAGTTGGAGGACTGGCCACCGCCCCCCCAACTGCGTCATGATGGCCCCAAAGAGTGAATGGCTCAAAGGCACCAAGAAGGTTAGTTATTAAAGCCAGTGTATAAAGACTGCCTCTCCTTTACATTTTGATACAGTTCTACAGTTCTATAAGTAGGGCTTTTAAACTCCTTACGAAACATCTGAACGATGTTAGCCAAGTCTTGAGAAGATGAAGATCAGGAAGTGAGCTCTAGGGTTCCCAGGAGTGGGGAGGGGAGTCGTTTTGTAGAGATGTCCTACTTTATGAAACATGGTTCACCACGTCGTGCTTAACATCAGAAGTATCTGGATGCGGGTCATTCACTTCACAACTATGAACTGTCTGGACAGCCAACAAAACAGACATTGTCTCTGTGCCAGGAAGTGCAGAGAGACTCAGTGATCTGTTTGCCTCCACAATATGTGCCTCAGAGGAGGAACATTGCTTCCAAAGACAGCAAAGAGGCTCTTGACTTGTCTGAGATCCCGAGGGATCACTTAAGGGGATATAGAACCAAGAGTCTAACCCAAGGACATGGTCCCGTTTCTTTAACAGGAAACAAATTTCAGGCAGTTTCCACCTATCGAGCATTCAAAAAAATGAAGGGTAGGTTCAGAAAATTCTGATATAAAACAAAGATACTTGGAAAAAAGAAAAAAAAAACAGGATACTTGGTTAATGATTAGAAAAAAGTACATTTTTGTGTCTGGTTTGTATTTGTATTTTATCAAAGAGGAAGCTGAATTCTGGGCTTCCTGGTTTCAAAATAAATGTCTGAAATAAATGATAGCCCTGGTCTCTAATGCTAATGCTAATTGAGCTCTGGGCTAGACATTATGCAAATATTATCTCCTTTAATCCCCACACAACTTGGTGAGCTAGGAGCTGTTATTGTCTCTAATTCACACTTGAAGAAACTGAGGTTTAGACAAGTTAACTAGCTCTCTGGAGGTTCAACATCTAGTAAAAGATGAGTTGGAATTTGAACCCAAGCAGTTAAATACCAGACCAGGGCAGCTGCCTTCTACTACCTCTTTCTGAGGGAGGAGCTTTGCCAAGATAGATTATGAGCCTGCAGACAAGTGGCTCAAAGTAGAAGTTGTTAATGACGAAGAGTGTATTTACAGGTTAAATCCTTACTTTGATGGTTAGTTTCCTACTGGACACAGAATGCATCTCCTGTTCTGCCAGTCTTCCTGGTTTGCCTTTCTCCTCCCAGGAGTCCTGAAGTGAGATTTTGAGTGGATATCTGAAAGTCAAAATCTACTGACTGCAAAATAACCCTATATCCATGTGCAATCTGCCTGTGTGTGCCCCACAACCCTCCATCCTCCTTAGACCGACTGGTTAAATCATCTATCCTGTGCATAAAACAACACTGGAACAAGCTTCCTCGCTGACTTTTTTTTTTTAATTAATGGGAGAAACAGGATCTGGTTGATAGCTCCATCTTCTTCAACTCACTAGCTGTGTGGCCTTGGGCAAGTGACTTAATTTCTTTTTCTTTTTTGAAGAGTTTTTATTATTTTTGAGGAAGAGAGAAAGCATGCATACACAAGTGGGGAGTGGGGGGAGAGGCAGAGGGAGAAGCAGACTCCCCACTGAGCGGGGAGCCTGACTCAATCCCAGGACCCTGGGATTATAACCTGAGCTGAAGGCAGACAGTTAACCAACCGAGCCCACCCAGGGGCCCGACAAGTGACTTAATTTCTATAAGTCTGTTTGCTCATATTAAACTGGAGATAGTGAAAGTACCCCCATAGGTTTAAATTAGATTTCAGGAAAATTAGTGCTAATTAAATTCTAAGTTAAATTACTGATTAAGTTTGTAAAGATTAAATTAGATGATACAAAGGGCTTAACAAGTATGTTCAATATATAGCTGTTGTGGTTTTATTTTGGTGTATAGCTGAAATTCTTTATATTTTAGAAATGTATCACTTAGAATAGGATTAGAATAGGCTTTTTTGCACATTTATTTGTTATATCTATGTCTGAAGTTAAAAATATACATAGTTATTTAGAACATTTAGCTTTAAATTCTTAGCAAAAAACTTCAGGTGCTAACAGAACTGTCAGCAGTCACAAATGGAACCAGCAAAAGCTGTTTCAGAAGGAGAAGTGGTATATGGACTTCCTTCTGTCTTGACTTGAATTGAGGGGAAGATACTGCTGCTTATGTTGAAGTAATCTCTATGGGCAGGTGTTGAAACAGGCCTGGAGTGAGGAGTGCCAAAGCAGGGCTGGCTTCCCAGAAGAGGGGCTAGGTTTGGGTAGATCATGTCAGGATTGGTGAAGAGAAGAAGGTCTTGGGCAATGAATGCTCAGAAAAGGAATGTTCCATCAGGAAAGAGTCGCCAAATAAGAAGGTGGCCTGTGCCACTTGCTCTGCTCTCTTCACCTTGCTTTACTCATCAGAATAATGAATTCTGGCCATGCACATTGACGGAACTAAAATGGTCTGCCATTTCCTGAAGAGAGAACTGGCTTCCTCTTCTTTTTGTAGGATGATATAAAATTTGTTTTCATTTCATATGTTTTGGTTTCAGTCTCGATTTTCAAAAGGTTTATTTTCTTCTCTCAAGAGCTGAACCTCCAATTCAGATGTGCTAACACCAGGTGCCTTGATCCTTATACATTCAGTCAGCTAAGAAAAACTCAGTTTTTTACTAAATAGAAACCATAGCGTGAAGGGCCCAAACAGTGGGGGCCAGGCACTGGGGTTTGGCTTGACTCAAGGATAAAATTCAACCATGGTGAAACCAAAAGTCTATACATATTTTTTCTTGGATTGAAGCCCTTGATTTAAGTGGGGATCATGGAATTTGAGGTATACATTGTCTGTTATAATGACAGATTTCTATTAAGGCAACTGACAACAACCTATAAAATGTTGCATTTGATGTCAGTATGTATAGAGCAAATTTGAAAAAACTTTTTACAATTTGATAATTGTTCTAATTCCAAATTGTTACCCGTCACAGATTAATCAAACTCCTACCTTATGTTCAGACCTGTTTGGCATGCTCCTTTCTAACTCATCCTGAATTCTTCCCAATGGCTTCCGAGCTTCAGCATTGTCTGGTTTCAAAAATCCCTCCAGCATTCTTTCAGTTGCACCAAAAAAAAAAAAAAAAAAAAAAAGTCAACTCTGAACTTAAGGTCTTTAATGTAGGGTGACAGTGCTGGAGAGCTCAGGAAGAGATATTTTTGTTTTTGCATATTCTTGCAGCTCGAGAAAGCGGGATTTTCCAGAGAAGCTCTGGATTCTTCTGTACCACTGAGACAGGCTTTTGATGGGGTTCTTGGTAGAATGGGCAGTTGGATATAGCAGAGCCTCCTTAATCTTCCAAGCCAGTATGTACTAAGGTCAGTTGCATTTGGATTCCCTGGGGGCCAAGGGTACAAAATTAAACAAAACTTGCAGATGTATGAAAAGGAACTAATCAAAACAACTGCACACTATTAAAACAGTTGGTAGTGGAGCGGACAAATGTGCTAAATTGAATCTGGAGTTAGAGAAGGTTGTGATTAGAAAGGGGAATTTTTCTGAAGGAGATATATTTGAGTTGAATTTTCCAGGGAGGACAGAAACTTCAGATTAATGGAAAGGAGGGCATTTATATATGTTAGTAGTGGTTATTATATGTGGCAGGCAGACTAATGGCTCCCCGAAGAGGTCCATGTCTTAATCCCAGATCTGCAAATATGTCATGCATCACAAAAGGGAGACCTTAAGGTGGAAGTTTGTCCAGGATGATATGGTTGGATTCAGACTAATCACAGGGGTCATTAAGAGCAGAGAATCTTTGATGGCCTCTGTCATCAGAGCGAGATGTGACTAAAGAAGATGTGACTACAGAAGGCTGGTCAGAGAGATGCAATGTTGCTGACTTTAAAGACTGAGGAAGGGGGCTATAAGCCATGAAATCTGCATAGCCTCTGTAAGCTGGAAAAAATAAGGAAACGAATTCTCTAGAAAAGAATGTAGTCATACTGACACCTTGGTTTTAGCCCAGTGAGACCCTTGTTGGACTTCTAACCTACAGAACCACAAGTTATAAATTTGAGTGTTTTAAGGTATTAATAAGTTTGTGGCAATTTGTTACAGCAACAATAGAAAACTAATATAATATGAGACAGGGATATGAGGTAGACACTACAATTGTGGTCATTTACAGATGGGGAAACTGAAATAGATACTAGGTTCTTGCTCAGTGTCACTCAGCTCTGAAATGAAGGAGCAGGGAATTAAATTGAAGATACGAGTCTCCAGAGCTCATGTAAAACCACCTCCCAGACATTTTTGTGGGGAGGAGGATGGAGGCAATCTTCTAGTAAAAGCTCACTGAAGGGGTTAAGTTACACAGCTGGATAGTAAGGAGCTTGGTTCACTGGAAGGGTAGTTCAGAAACTTGGGTTATTGGGGACCGGAAAACAGTTGTCCCTCAGGGTTAGGTTTGCACTCCCTGATTATCTTCCTCAGTTGGTGCTTTGGTCATGACGAACTGGTTTACTTAGTGTCCCACAACAAGTCATTAAACAGGACTCTTCTACACTAGTACTTTGCCAAAGCCACTTCCTCTTTCCCATTTCTCTGATGCCTGCCCCTCTCAAGAGCTTCCACCCCTCCTCATCCCAACTACAGTCCCTGGAAGGCACTTGGGTTCAAGGATTTTAGGGACTAAGGCATGAAATCACACGTTTCTCTGGACCTCTCATGTAAATTTGCCATAAAGTGTCATAGTTTCTCGTCACTTTTTTTTCCTGGTGCTTCTGACTTATTTCCAAGGTGACTGGCCACTGTAAACTTCCTGCAGGGAGAGACATGAAGTCACCCCGAGCATGGTCGTCAGCTGGGATCTTCCTGGTACATTCCTAAAATAAAAATTACTCCCACGCACAATTTTGAGTTTCTGGAGTGTACATTTTCTTTCTCTGATTCTCCACCTCCCAGTGTACATCACCTCCTTGTTAAATGTTCCCGCAGCTTTTTGCTATAGATCGAAGATTTCATTGTCGACCTGCCTCATTACTAAGGTATCTCGAGCGCGTTAGTAGAGTCTGGCACACACAATACAAGAAGAATGTATGGCAAAGGCAGGCCAGTCACTATATAGCAACTAGGAGCAAGGGGAGGGGGAGAGCGGAAGGCGAAGTGTCTTCATTCCCCGCCTCTGAGGGCAGGACCCTGAGCTCTGACAGGTGCTAGAACTGAGACCAGGGTCCGGTCGCGTGCCCGCAAGCTTCCTCCCACACCCTCCGCGCGCCCTCGCGCTGTCTCCGCCCCCGCCACGCCCCCTCCTCGTCCCCTTGCGCGCGCGCCTCAGGCTGCTCGCCGCCGCTGTCCTCGCGGCGCCGCGCCTCGCCGGCTCCTCAGCTTCCAGCCAAGATGGCGGAGAATGGCGATGGTCTGGGGACCGTCCCGGAGCATGAACGGATCTTGCAGGAGATTGAGAGCACCGACACCGCCTGCGTGGGACCCACTCTCCGGTAAAGCTCTCATCCCCCCGGGACCTCGGGCTGCCGCCGCTGGCCGCTCATCAGGAGCCGAGCTGGGTGTCCGCCGCCGGCCGCGCGCGGGGCGTACCGACAGGTGGTGCGTGCGGAGGAGGGCGGGGGCGCTCCGGAGCGGTGGTCCGGGACCTGGGCCGGCCCGGGCGGGGAGGGGAGGAACGGGCGGCTGCACCTGTCGCCACCGCCCGCCTCAGCCCCGGGAGCTGTCACCGCGCAGCCGGCGGGTGTGGCCGCGGCGGCGCCTTTGACCTGGGCAGCCGCGGCGCCGCCCGGCCCTGACGGCCTGGGGTCCCGAGGACGCGCCTTGGGCCTCCCGGGCTCCCGGCGGGGCTGAGGGCGGCTGTGCTGGGGCGAAGGTTAACCGCCAGCAGTCGGCGTGACTGAGATGCCGAGGCGCCCGCAGGTGGAAACCCTGGCGTGGAGGGCTGCTGCGGGCGTGGGAGAATTGAAGTTGAGCTGGAGTCCCTGGCACCATTATCCCTCAGCTCGGCCGGAGTGGGCGAGAAGGGAGCGTGGGTTGGCGGGCAGGAGCTGATGCTCAAGAGCGCGCCAGTGTGACCGAGCGCTCGCCCGGCGCGCCTTCTGGAGTGTGGGAAGCTTTTACTTACTTACGAACGTTTCATTAATTTTGCATTAACTTTCCCGTTTATTTTGAAAAAGATCTCCACTCTTTTAAAATAATACTAGATAATGAATATTCCAGACTGAATACCTGTTGCCCTAATAGAATATTAGCCGGACACTGTTGTGATCCCCTAGATTAGGTTAGGCATTCTCACCAAGAATAAGTGCCTATTTGAGGGTGCCTGGGTGGTTCAGATGGTTGGACCTCTGCGTTTGGCTCAGGTAGTGATCTTCAGGTCCTGGGATCGAGCCCCACATTGGGCTCTTGGATCAGCGGGGAGTCTGCTTCTCCCTCTCCCTCTGCCTCTTCCTCTGCTTGTGTTCTCTCTTTGTCTTCTTCTCAAATGAATAAATAAAAAAAAATCTTAAAAAAAAAAAAAGAAGAAGTGTCTCTTAGGGGCGCCTCGCTGTCTCAGTGGGAAGAGCATGCTGCTCTCTGTCTCGGTGTCATGAGTTCGAGCCCTCCGCTGGGTGTAAAGATTATTTACAAATAAATAAACTTTTTAAGAAAAAGAAGTACCTTTTAAATGTAAGGTTTCAGCTTTCGTATTGATGGTGAAATTGTTATTCACATATGGAAGTTAGGAGTGATTGTGCTTTAACATTATTTTCTTCAGGATACGCTCCCTAGAAATGCAGTGCTGTATGTTTTGTGGACCTGTGGATGTAGTATCAAGTGATGTAGTATCAAGTGTAGTATTTTAAATTATAATGTAAATTCACCTTGCCCTGAGATTCCGGAGTGTTTTGCACAGGTCCTACCGCTGACGACATGTGCGGTCATGGACAAAATCATTTAAGGTTTCTGAACCTCAATTTTCTTACTCCTGACTTGGGTAGGGGGTCGGTCTTTAGATGCCCGGGATATTAGAGACCTTGCCTATTTGTTCACTACTGTATCCCTAACACCAAGCATGTGGTAGGCACCTGATAAGTTTTTTTTTTTTTTTTTTTTTTTGGTCACATGAAGTTCTTGCTGTGATATGATAGGCGTAATTAGTACATTTCCTTAATTTTCCAGCATGATGATTTCTTTTCATAAAACTCTGGTCATTTGGTAATGAAAGTAGAAATCATAGATCAAAAGGAAGCTTTGTTTTCCTGACTGCATAGTGAAAGTTAAAGAGTACAGTATGTATTATAGTTATCAGAACAGCCAATTTTTGAAAATAGTACAGGTTATGAAGGAGAAACTTCCTCTTGGGAAAAAATGCTAGGCACTATCTTTGAAAAGAGATGAAATTAACTTAGGAGAAAATTTGAAATATATTGAGAGACTTTTGTGACACAAATAGAATATATGTGTTCACAGTGTTATTCTGTTCTCTTTTGCTGGGCAATTATGTCACCTCCTCACTTTGTTGAAACCCACACTGTTTTCTTTGGCCAACTCCAGTGACTTATACTTATCCTATATATACACTTGTCATCTCATTTATAAGCAGACTTTTTACACACACATAGAAGGAACTGCTAGTAGGCCTTTCTCTTGAATAGTGTTTAAGCTATTACTGTTTTTTACCTAGGTTTCACTAAGTGCTAATACTAAAATTTTAAAACCCTTTTATTGGAAAGTAAAAAGTAGAATAGTGTGGAAACCATCATGAAGCCATCATCTTGCTTCAGTTCAACCCCCAGCCAGTGCCATTCGATCTGCTCCCATCCTCTCTCCCTCACCCTGTATTATTTTGAAGCAAATTCTGGACATCAATTCATCTGTAAATATTTTAGTATTAAGATTAATTTTTGTTACTTCCCACTTATCTTTTAGCTGGCCTTTTGGCTTATGATGTTGTTACCGTTCTTATTATTTTTTTTTTTTTCTCAGTGGGAGACTTTTTCAGTTGGATCTTTTCCTGATTTACTTTTTATTACTGATGATTAAGTGAGAAGCATGTTACATACTTTTCACAGGGGCTGGCATACAATATGATTCTTTGACCACAGTGGAATTAGATTAGAAATCAGTAATAGAAAACTGGAGAATACCCAAATACTTGGACACTGAATAACACACATCTAAATAACCCATGGGTTATTTAGTATATGTGCTGCCGAAGCGAGCACTACCCATGGGTTAAAAGAAGGAACCAGAAGAGAAGTTTAGATAGTGTTTTTGAACTGAATAAAATGAAAACACATTAGAATTTGTGGGGCACAGCTAAAGTAATACTTAGAAATTTGTAACATTGAACATCTTTACTGGGAAAGAATGGTTTCAAATCAATGACCTCAGCTTCTAACTTAAGAAACTAGGAAAAAAAGAGCAAATGAAATCCAGAAGAGCCAAAGAAAGGAGCTGGTAAAGAAAGGAGATGGTAAAGATTAGAGTGGAAATCAATGAAATAGAAAATAGAAAAACAAAATTAGTGAAATGAAAACCTGGTTCTTTGAGATCTGTAAAATTGATAAACCTCTCAGAGAAAGAAAGGGAGAAGATGCCAATTATCAGGAATTACCAATTCCCGATACTGTATCAGAATGAGAGAGGTAACATCTCTGCAGATTCTATAGCTATTAAAGGAATATTATGAATAATTTCATACCAATACATTTGACAGCTTAGAAGAAATGGACAAATTCCTTGAAAGATAACAAACTGTCAAAATGATTACCCCAAATTGATCTTTAGATTTGGACAATCTCATTCAGAATCCCAGCAGAAGGTTTTGTTGTTGTTTTGGTAGAAATTGACAAGCTGATTCAAAAGTTCATATGTAAATGTATAGCACCTAGAAGAGTCAAACTGACTTGGGAAAAGATGAACAGAGTTAGAGGAACTACACTGCCTGCTTTTAAGGTTTATTTGTAAAGCTATAATAATCAAGCCAGTGTGATATAAGCATCAAGATAAACAAATAGATCAGTGAAACTGAATAACAGAGTCCATAAATAGATTCACACATTAATTAATTTTTGACAGAGGTACAAAGGCAGTTCATTTGAAAGGGACAATTTTTTAAAATAATGGTTAAACAGTTAGATATCCATATGCAGAATAATGAACTTTGATCTATACTCTACACCATATTTAAAAAGTAACCCAAAGTAGACCATAAACCTAAACATAAGATGCAAAACTATAAAAGAAAAAAAAATCTTTGTGACTTTGGTTAGACAAAGATCTCTTACCTGCTATTCCAAAAGCATAATACATAAAAGAAAAAAAAAGATAAATTGGACATCAACATTGAGAACATGTGGTCTTCAAAGATACTGTTAAGGAAATGAAAAGCCACAGACAAGTAGAAAATGTCTGAAAATCACATGTCTGATTTAAAAAAAAGTTGTGTCCAAATTGTATAAAAGAAGTCTTTTTAAGCCCGGATAAGAAACAATCCAATTAAAAAATGGGTAGATGATTTAAATAGATATTTCACAAAAGAAGGTACACACAGTGCAAAAAAAGCACATGAAAAGATGATTAACAACATTAGTCATTAGAAAAATGTAAACTAAAACTACAACATTGAATCATGCTGTTGGAATGTCAAAAGTTTAAAAAACTGACCATATGCCATGTATAGGTGAGGTGGAACAACTGGCGCTCTCCTGCACTGCTGTGGGAATTTCATAGTGTCATTTATTAGGTTGGTGAAGTTCCCTGCTATTCCTAGTTCAATGTTTTTATTATGAAAGAGTGTTCGGTATTTCACATGCTTTTTCTGCATCTATTGAGATGATCATGTGGGTTTTAATCCCTTATTGTAGTTGTGTGGTATATTACATTAATTAATTTTGAGGTTTAAACCAACCTTGCGTTGTGACATAAATCCCACTTGGTCATAGTGTATAATCCTTTTTATATGTTACTGGATTCTGCTTGCTAGTATTTTGTTTACGATTTTTGCATGTGTATATTCACGAGAGATATTGGTCTATTATTTTTTGGTGATGTCTTTGTTTGATTTTGGTATGAGAATAATAGTATCTCAAAGAGTGAGTTAGTTAGTGTTCCTGGAATTGAGATGACCATGTGGGGTTTTTTCCCCCTTTGTTTTTGTTATGTGATGTGGTACATTGAATTTATTTATTTATTTTTATTTTTATTTTTTTTATGTTGAATCTCTCTTGGATTCCTGGGTTAAATCCTGTTTGGTCATTGTGTATAATCCTTTTACTACATTGTTAGATTTGGTTTGTTAGTATTTTGTTGAGAATTTTTACATCTATCTTCATAGGAAATAGAAGTCTGTAATTTTTTTTTTTTTAAGATTTTATTTATTTATTTGACAGACAGAGATCACAAGTAGGCAGAATGGCAGGCAGAGAGAGAGGAGGAAGCAGGCACCCTGCTGAGCAGAGAGCCCAGATGCGGGGCTTGATCCCAGGACCCTGGGATCAGGACCTGAGCTGAAGGCAGAGGCTTCAACCCACTGAGCCACCCAGGTGCCCCAACTCTATAATTTTTGTCTTTTTTTCTGGCTTTGGTATTAGAGTAATGCTGGTCTCAGAATAAGTTTGGGAGTGTCCTTCCTCTTACACTTTTTGGAAGATTTGTGAAGGATTAGTGTTAATTCTTTAAATATTTGGTAGCATCCATCAGTAAAGCCACCTAACATTTCTTTGATGGGAGGTTTTTGATTACTGATCGAATTTCTCATAGAAATCTGTTCTGATTTTCTAGTCTTTCTGAGTCAGTTTTTTTTTTCAAAGATTTTATTTATTTATTTGATAGAGATCACAAGCAGGCAGAGAGAGAGAGAGAGGAGGAAGCAGGCTCCCTGCTGAGCAGAGAGCCCGATGCGGGGCTCCATCCCAGAACCCTGGGATCATGACCTGAGCCGAAGGCAGAAGCTTTAACCTACTGAGCCACCCAGGCGCCCTCTGAGTCAGTTTTGATAGTTTGTATCTTTTGAGAAGTTTCTCCATTTCTTCTAGATTATCCAAATTGTTGGTGCAGTTGTTCATAGCATTCCTTGATAACACTTTTTATTTCTGTAAGGTCAGTATTAATGACCTCTCTTTCATTCTTGATTTTAATAATGTCAGTTTCTCTTTTTTCTCTTGGTCAGTCTAGCTAAATGTTTGTCGGTTTCATGGATATTTTCAAAAAACCAGTCGGCTCTTAGTTCTATTGATTTTTGTGTATTGTTTTCTAATTATTTCATTTGTGTCTAATTTTTATTTCCTTTCTTCTGCTTGTGTTCTGTTGGTTTTCTTTTTATTGCTGCCCTATGATGGAAATTTAGGCTCTTGATTTGAGATCTTTGTCATTTTTAAATACAGGCTTTTGCAACTATAAATTTCCCACTAAGCACTGTTTTGACTTCATCCTGAAGTATTTTTAAAATTTCTTTTATGAGATGCCTTAGTGACTCAGGTCATGGTCTTGGAGTCCTGGGATTGAGCCGTATGTTGGGTTCCCTGCTCAGTAGTGAGAAGAGTGCTTCTCCCTCTTAGTCTTCCTCTCCCTCTGCCTCTCTTCCCCACTCATGCTCTCTCTCTCTCAAATAAATAAATAAAATATTTGAAAGAAAAATTTCTTTTATGATTTGACTCATTGTTTATTTAGAAATGTGTTAGTTTCCACATATTTGTGAGTGTCTTAAGTATCCTTCTGTTACTAATTTCTAATTTCATTACGTTGTGGCCAGAGATCATAATTTGTACAATTTCAGTTCTTTTAACTTTATTGAGGCTTGTTTTATGGCTTAACTATGGTCTATCTCTGGAGAATGTTCCATGTGTACTTAAGAATGTTTATCCTGGGGCGCCTGGGTGGCTCAGTGGGTTAAGCCTCTGCCTTCAACTCAGGTCATGATCTCGGGGTCCTGGGATCGAGCCCCACATCGGGCTCTCTGCTCAGCAGGGAGCCTGCTTCCTCCTCTCTTTCTTCCTGCCTCTCTGCATACTTGTGATTTCTATCTGTCAAATAAATAAATAAATAAAAATAAAAAAAAAAAGAATGTTTATCTTGCTGTTGGGTGGAATAATTCTATAGATGTCTGTTAAGTCTCTTTAGCTTATGGTTGTTCAAGTCTTCCTTTTTGATGTTCTGTTTAGTTCTATCCATTATTAAATACAACAGATAGTTTCTGCTTCATGTTATTTTGGGCTCATTATCAGTATGCTCTCTGTGTGTATACAGAGAAAGACATTTTACCTGGTTGATAGACATTTTACCATCGTAAAATATTCTTCTTTATCTGTAGACTTGTTTTAAAGTCTATTTTTTCTGGTATTAGTATAGCTACTCTAGCATTTTTATGGTTGGTTTTTCCATGATATGTCTTTTTCTGTCCTTTTACTTTCACCCTGTTTTTATTTTTGAATCTAAAGATTGCCTCCTACAGATAGGATATTGTTGGATCTTGTTTGTCATCTAGTTTGACAGTCTGCCTTTTTTTTTTTTTTAAAGGATTTTATTTGAGAGAGAGAAATCACAAGTAGGGGGGTTGGAGAGGCAGAAGGAGAGGGAGATGTAGACTCTCCACACTGAGCAGGGAGTCCGACATGGGGCCTGATTCCAATCCGAGCTGAAGATAGATGCTTAACTGACTGAGCCACCAGGCATACCTGCCCCCCCCCCTTTTTAAGGTTTATTTATTTTAGAGAGAGAGACTCCTTGCTGAGTGTGGAGCCTGATGTGGGGCTCAGTCTCATGACCCATGAGTTCAGGACCTGAGCCAAAACCAAGAGTCAGATGCTTATCAACTGAGCCACCCAGGTGCCCCACCAGTCTGCCTTTTTTTTTTTTTTTAATTGTGTTTTTTTAGTTGACATATAATATATTATTTTCCTCAGGGATACAGGTCTGTGAATCATCAGTCTTGCACGATTCACAGCACTCACTATAGCACATACCCTCCCCAGTGTGTATCACCCAGCCACCCTATCCCTCCTACCCCTCTCCTATCCAGCAATCCTTAGTTTGCTTCCTGAGATTAAGGGTCTCCAATGGTTTGTCTCCCTCCTCAGTCCTATCTTGTTTCATTTTTCCCTCCCTTCCCCCCACAACCCCCAGCCCTGCCTGATCAAATTCTTTATGTCAGAGAGATCATATGATAATTGTCTTTCTCTGATTGACTTATTTTGCTTAGCATAATACCCTCTAGTTCCATCTATGTCATTGCAAATGGCAAGATTTCAGTTTTTTGATGGCTGCATAGTATGCCATTGTATATATAATCCCACATCTTCTTTATCCATTCTTTTGTTGATGGACATCTAGGCTCTTTCCATAGTTTGGCTATTGTGGATATTGCTGCTATAAACATTCGGGTGCAAGTGCCCCTTTGGATCACTACATTTGTATCTTTAGGGTAAATACCCAGTAGTGCAATTGCTGGGTTATAGGGTAGCTCTATTTTCAACTTTTTGAGGAACCACCATACTATTTTCCAGATTGACTGCACCAGCTTGCATTCCCATCAATAATGTAGGAGGGTTCCCCTTTTTCCATAGTCTTCGCCAATACCTGTTGTTTCCTGACTGGTTAATTTTAGCCATTCTGAGCAGTCTTCCTTTTAATTATTTAATCTCCTTATGGATTTAATGTTGTTATTTATATAGTTGGATTTATTTTGCTGCCATTTTACTTTTTGTTTTCTATATACATTTGTTTTTTGCTCTTCTGTTCCTCTGTTCCCTGTTTATTACTCTTTTTTATTAAATGAATATTTTCCAGTATAACATTTTAATTTAATGATTTTTTTCAGTTTCTTTTAAAAAAATAATTTCTTAGTGGTGGTTCTCAGAATTGCCTTCAGATTTATTCTAACTTAAGTCCAGTGAAATATAGAAATATTACTTCCATATATCTCTATTTTCTCTTATTTATTTTTTTAAAGAGAGAGAGTGTGTGCAAGTGGGGCAGGGAGAGGGGTGGGAGGAAAGGGAGAGAGAGAATCTTAAGCAGCCTCCACGCACAGCATGGAGTCCAGACACAGGGCTGGATCTCATGACCCTGAGACCTGACTTGAGCTGAAATCAAGTCAGATGCTTAACTGACTGAGCCATCCAGGTGCCCCTCTTTCCCATTTATGTGCTATTGTTGTTATAGCTCTTATATCTATCTGTGTTACCAACACAACAGTACATTGCTGTAATTGTTACTTTATATAACTTTTTGCTTTTTTAAAGAAGCTGACAAGTTTATAGAGTTTGTTATATTAACTCAATTATCATTTCTGATTGTCTATTTTTTGCTGGGTTTTAGATTGTCATCTTGTGTCATTTTCTTACCTAGTATAGCTTTGTTCCTATATCTCCTTTGTGCTCTTATTGTCAAATATATTTCTATATGTTAGGCCCACAAATAGAAGTATGTACTTGTTGTTTTATGTAATTGCTTTTTAAGAGAGATGCTATTTATACTGTCTTTTTTAATTAAGTGGTTGTCTTTATTAGCATTCTTTTGTGTGTGTGTGTTTATATTACCATTTGGGCTCACTCTTTTGATTGTGAAGAACTTCCATTAGTTTTTTGTTTTTTTTTTTTTCTTTTAAAGATTTCATTTATTTAAGAGAGAGAAAATGAGAGAACGAGTGGGGGGGAGGGACAGAGGGAGAGCAAGAAGCAGACTCCCCACTGAGCAGGGAGCCCGGCAGTGAGGGGCTTGATCCCAGGATCCAGAGATCATGACCTGAGCTGAAGGCAGACACTTAACCGACTGAGCCACCCAGGCGCTCCTAGTTTTTCTTGTAAGGCTGGTCTGCTGCTAACTAATTCTTTCAGTTTTTGTTTATTTGAGAATGTCTTTGTTTCACCTTCACTTTTGAAATTTTTTTACTTATCTGAGAGAGAGAGAGAGAGAGAGAGAGAGTGCACACAAGCTGGGGAGAGAGGCAGAGGGAGAAGGAGAAACAGACTCCCTGATCTGCACGGAGCCTGACGAGGGGCTCAATCCCAGGACCCTGAGCGACGCTTAACTGACTGAGCCACCTGGACGCCCGCCCCATCACCTTCACTTTTGAAGGATAGTTTTGTTGGATCTTAGACTCTTGGTTGACAGTTTTTTCTTTTAGTACTTTGAACATGTCATCCCACTGTTTTTTTGGCCTCCATTATTTCTGTTAACTTTATTGGTATAACCTTGTATGTGATAAGTGGTTTTCTCTTGCTATTTTCAAGATGTTCTCTTTGTCTTTCATTACTTCTACTGTGATGTGCCTGGGTATGGGTCTGTTTGTTTGTATCTTTCTTGGAGTTCATTGGTTATTTTAAATGTCTAAATTAATGTTTTTCATCAGAGTGGGGAATTTTAATAATTATTTCTTCAAATATTCTTCAGATATTTTTTCTGATATTTTTGTCATCATAAAATATTACTGTGGTACCCCATCATATGTATGTTGATGTGTTTAATGGTGTCCGTATTTTTCTGAGGTGCTGTTTCTGTTCTTCATTCCTCTCTGTTCTTTGGATTTTTTTTTTTTTTAGGATTTTATTTATTTATTTGACAGAGAGAGAGATCACAAGTAGGCAGAGAGGCAGGCAGAGAGAGAGGGGGAAGCAGGCTCCCTGTGAGCAGGGAGTTTGATGTGGAGCTTGATCCCAGGACCCTGGGATCATGACCTGAGCTGAAGGCAGACGCTTAAGACCAACTGAGCCACCCAGGCATCCCAACAAATTGACAGATCTTTAGGGAATTCCTGTAAAGAGTACAATTTCAGAAATATTTGTATTATGACACTTTTTAGCTATACAGATTTGACATAGGAAGGCTGAACATCTCGTCTAATTTGACAACTCTTCCAGTGCCAGTTTTATTACAGTAGCTCAACAAACAAACCTAATTATTTCTAGCATTTCTCTTTTTATAAATTGAAAGAATAAACAACTATGCTTTTGCAGAGTTGTTCTGGGAAATCTCATCGACAGGTTTGGGTGTAAAATGTATCTTGAAAGTTTTATTTTATTTTTTTCTCTATTTAGGCCTCACATTTTAGAAGACAAATCAAAGCAGTTATCAGATGTTACCTGAGAAGCAATACTTGGGTACCAATTTAATTAAAATGAAAGTGAAATATTAAAAAAAAATAAGCATAGATAACTTGCTTCTAAAGAACTTTAGTTCTGGGGCACCTGGGTGGCTCAGTGGGTTAAAGAACCTTGTTCTTTCATAAGTGAGAGGAAACATTTTTGTTTATTAAATAATCAAGAACATAATAAAGTCCACATGAAGCATGGAAGAGTATTCTGGCAAATGGACCCTCTGCTGCTATCTAGGCAGATTACGCAGAAGGTAAAGAATCAACTTTTATATTATAGACAAGTCATTAACTAGTAAACCAAGGAAGCAAGCCAACAAAATTGGGCTAATGTTGCTAAATTTTATATTTTAAAGCTTATTATTAGACTCAGATATTGTAAACTAAGGCAGATACAATTCATTTTCCATGTTTGTTGTTCATCATGCTCTTTCATGTTCTAACTAAGTTTACTATAGAGCACTGATTTTTTGGGGGGGATCTGTCAGGTCAAAATCGTTTTCAGGGTTGCTACCTGGCTTAGTTGGTGGAGTATGCAACTCTAGATCTCAGGGTCATTAGGTCATGTCCCATGTTGGGCATAGCTAACTTAAAAAAAAAATTTCAAATAACTCTAAGAGTTTATTTATGTTAATGTACAATGCATTCATCATTGCTCTTTTCAAATGAATCAGTAGGTTTTTAAAAAATTCTGTTTTGGGGCACCTGGGTGGCTCAGTGGGTTAAAGCCTCTGCCTTCGGCTCAGGTCATGATCTCAGGGTCCTGGGATCCAGCCCTGCATCGGGCTCTCTGCTCAGCGGGGAGCCTGCTTCCCTTCCTCTCTCTCTCTGCCTGCCTCTCTGCCTACTTGTGATTCAGACATGACAAAAACAGAAAACAAAATAATAAACACGCCATTGTACACAGATTCTATTAGGCCTGGTCTACCAAACTAAAAAGAACGAACCCTTCTAGTAAGACAAGCTGAAAAACAAACTTTACTTATATTCTTTTTACCACAGGAATGAATGAAAGGATAGGAATTAAAAGTGAAGGAAGGGAATGATGGTGGTGTTTTGTTTTTTTCACCATTTAGAACTGAAAAAGGATATGGAAAAGATAAAAGGTCAGGGATTTTTCCTGCATCAAGCAGACCACATCTCCTGGAGAGAATAAACTGGAGACTGGCCTTACTAAAGTTACTGGAGCCCTATATCTGGGAGCTGCAGAGGAATAAGGGGCTCATATCACTTTATTTTGAGTTAATTTCAATATCTGAGCCTCTTCTGACCAAGCACAAGTTTAAAATACAGGACTTTCCTTCCCTGAGTATAGTCCTAGTCACATTCTTTACCATTCCAATCTTGATGTAAACCTTACCATGTTTTTTTTTTGTTTTGTTTTTTGTTTTTTTTTAGTTAAATAATGTTTTTACACGCAGCTTTCATTATCTGATACTCTAAATTAGAAGGCAAAATATAATGATTAAGAGTACAGGCTCGGAGGCCTAAGGGTCTATGCTCACATATAGCTGCACCACTTATGTGCCTAAGGCCGATGACCTAATCTAGCTCTACCTCAATTTCTTCATCTGAAGAATAGGTATATGATAATGGTATCTTATTTGCTTTTTGTGAAGATTAAATAATACATTTAAGTGTTTAAAACAGAGGCACACAGTAAATGTTCAATAAATTTTTATTGATTATTATTGACATGATTACTTTTACTTTGGGAACAAAGATCCTAGGAAATTATTTTAGAGTTATTATCGCTGTTTATAGAATTTGACAAAAATAAGAACCACCTAAAGGTACAACAATAAGAAAATAATCAAATAAACGGGATAAATATTTATACAAGGCAACTGTAACTTCATTTAACAAACACTTAATACTCAAAATTTAACTCGTTGAATGGCATAGGTTTGTGTAATAAACGTTCAACAAATAAATAACATTTGTCATTTCAAATGTAAGAATATACTAGAATTCATGTTAACTATGATTCTCTTTCAGTGCAGGAAACAACTGTTCTTCTCACCTCTCTATTCTTTATTTTTCAAGCCTTCTAAAAAAACTAAAAAAGATTTTGTTTTTCATTAATTCAGTTCAGGAAGTATTTGAGGGTCTGTTGTACCCAAGGCATTATGCTATGTAACATGGTCAGAACTGATCAGATATGTGTAACAATCATAGACCTCGGGGGCAATTTCATTAGGCCTGCATTTAAGACATGTATTTAAGACATATATTTTAAAACATACACTCACACACAACTAAATAACATTGTATAGTATTTTAAAAATCCATGGTGTAAGAACTCAGACACAAGAAAAAAATTTTATGTGTGTGTGTGTGTGTGTGTGTGTGTGTGTGTGTGTGTGTGTTTGTGTATCCACCTACAATGCTGTGGGATAAAATGGGAATTCTATGATAGGAAATATTTGAGTAGTTGGAGAAATAAAAAGGGGTAATCAGTCATGGGTAAACACAGTCAGAAAAGGACATGGCACTATGAAAAAGACAAACAATTTAACCCCTATGAAGGATATACTTACTAAGTAGTGGGAACTCTATTATAACTTTTAGTTATATTTTAGTTAACATTTATTTGGACAGTGGCCTGGGAGTGGCAAGACTCTTTAAAGATTTATTTATTTGACAGAGACAGTGAGAGAGGGAACGCAAGCAGGGAGAGTGAGAGGAAGAAACAGGCTTCCTGCCAAGCAGGGAGGCCCACTGCGGGGCTCAGTCCTAGGACACTGGGATCATGACCTGAGCCTAAGCCAGATGCTTAACAACTGAGCCACCGGTGCCCCATCCTCTGTGATTTTGATCAAAGATGGATCCTCTCCCCAGAAAAGTTCACAACACATCTGTAATACACAGTCTCTAAGAACTGCTGACCATCTACAAAGTTGGAAAAGCCATACTGTCTCTTCCACTCACAGTACATTGCCCAAAGGTGTATAACTGATCCAAACTGGTTCAATCAAATACACACTCAGGAATTTTAAGTTAGAATTCAGAGATAGTCGGCTATATGTGCCAGACTGACATATGGAAGCTGTAGGTGGTCATCCTCCACTAAGAACAGAAAAAAGCAGAGAAAGTTACATCTCAAAGGCAAATGAAGACAGAGAAAGAAACACAGTCTCTACCTCTTTATTTCAGTCTTTTAAGAAGCATGATTGCCTTGGGGCACCTGTATCAGTGGGTTAAGCCTCTGCCTTCAGCTCGGTCATGGTCTTTGGGTCCCGGGATTGAGCTCTGCGTTGGGCTCTCTGCTCAGCAGGGAGCCTGCTTCCCCCTCTTTCTCTGCCTGCCTCTCTGCCCACTTGTGATCTCTCTGTCAAATAAAAAAGCAAAATATTTAAAGAAAAAAAAAAAAAGAAGAAGAAGCATGATTGTCTTTAGAATTTTGTGAGACCCCATCAGCTTCCACTATTTTTTTTTCATACTTCCTTAAGCAAACTCAACTTGGTTTGGTACCTACAACTAAAAAAAAAAGTCCTTAAGGCACATATTCATAGACACACCCACACATACATAAGCATTTCTTAAATCTGTAAGGGGTTTACAAACCTCCTCATCTGACCAATACACTAGAGTACATCTTCCCAACTGAACAGATTACAGGTATACCACAATGACCATCTCCCAATTTTTCTCTTTATGCCACAATATAAAAAATGTGGAAAGCATTACCACAAAATAATCCATTAATAAGGGTCTAAAGATACAGTTTAAGTTAATACACTCCTGAGGAAAAGAACATGTCAACCAGGGGTAGAGGGAGGAGGAGGAGAAAGAGAAGCAGAAGCACCAAACAGCAACATCAGCGGCCATCTAGCTTTTACACAATATTTTTTATTTTTTCCAAAACATCCACAACATTGAACAACTAAGTAAAGAATTCAGGATATGCTAAGTATCTTGAAATACCACTGTAAGGGTGAGGGAGGGGGCACCTGGGTGGCCCAGTCAGTTAAGCAACCTACTCTTGGTTTCAGCTCAGGTCATGATCTTGCCATTTTGGGACTGAGCCCCACACTGGGCTCTGTGCTGTGCTCAGCGCAGAGTCTGCCTCAAATTCTCTCTCCCTCTCACCCCTCACTGTCTCTCTAATAAATAAAATCTTGAAGAAAACACACACACACACACACACACACACACACACTGTTAGGTAGCTAAACCAAATAGGTATCCTGAATATCCAAAGCAAGTGAGTTTCTAGCAACTCAGAAGGAAAAAAAAATGTATAAACACAGAATCCAATTTATTTCACCACAAAATACTAAAAAAGATTTATTTAAAAATATTCACCTTCTGTGTTATTTCCCATGAAATATTTCAGCTAGTCTGCCACATGCACTCTTAGCATGCCTTACAAAATAATGCCCAGGTGCTTCCTCTAATTCAATTGAAGATATTCTGTCAAACAATTTTTTAAATGATGGAGTTGACATACCCTAACTTTTTAAAAAAGGATACGATAATATCTTAAAGGGCCACACAACCTGTCAAAAGCATTAGGCTCAAGCTAAGGAAAAAAATACAGGATGATATTCCCTGTATTTCTGATATTGAATTTTACTTGCCTTATTTACCTCTATATACAATTTCTGTGACTTGTTCTAACAGTATCCTGTTCCCATGCATAGGAAAGAGCCTAATAGAATTCGTTGGTTAGCATTACTTCCTATAACTAGGGTTGACATTCTATAATACTGACATTAACACTTACTGCTAATTCTGGGTAACAACAAAGTACAATGATAATCGCTAATGGACATCCTCTATAGTGAAACCTGAACTGATAATCAGCTAACACAGATTTGCAATAGACTTCCTCCTTCCTGTTTTTACACTCCTGACCAGAGATGTCTCTTCCTGTTGACTTCTGTGCTACTTGGTAAAATGCAAAAGATGAGAAATTGAAAACACCTAATACATACAACATTGTATTTGTCCTCCAGAATAACAGAATTGCTAAATAAATTTTAATTGAAAATGCTTAAAGCAGATTAAAGCATGCAGATGTAGACTGCTTCCTTAGACTTTAGAAAATCAAACAAAAAATATTAAACTCTCTAAAGCAGATCTAATGTGCAGTTTGCCTAATAGCTTAAGAGATGATCTATAGGGACACCTGGGTGGCTCAGTCATTGGGCGTCTGCCTTGGGCTCAGGTCATGGTCCCAGGGTCCTGCGATCGAGCCCCACATCAGGCTCCCTGCTCGGTGGGAGGCCTGCTTCTTCCTCTCCCACTCCCCCTGCTTGTGTTCCCTCTCTCGCTGTCTCTGTGTGTCAAATAAATGAATAAAATCTTTAAAAAGAAAAGAAAAGATGATCTATATACAAGAGGGTATTATGCTAGTGAAATAAGTCAGAGAAAGACAAATACCACATGATTTCAATTATATGTGGAATCTAAAAAACAAATAAATAAAAAGTACAATCAGATCTATACCTATACAGAACAAACTGATGATTGCCAGAGGGGAAAGGGGGTAGGAGGAAGGGCAAAACAGTTGAAGGAAAGTGGGAAATATAGGCTTCCCATTATGGAATGAACGAGTCTTGGGAATGAAAGCTACAACACAGGGAATACAGTGAATCCAATTAAGTGGTACTGTAATAGCGTTGTATAGTGACAGATGGTAGCTGCAAGCATTAGCATAAGGTATAGAAAGGGTGAATTGAGATGTTGTACACACTAAACTAATTTAAGATTATGTGTCAACTATACTCAAAAGAATGATAAGAAGTTAAAATTTTTAAATTAAAAAAAGGTAGAGTCACCAGGAAACCCCTGAAAAAGATGAGCAATGAGGTAAAGGTAGCCCTACCAAATATAACAATAAAGCCTCTATAATTAAAAGCATGGTATAGCACACGAATAGACATACAACGAACAGAATAAAGAAACAAAAAAACCCACCACATTTGAAAATTCAATCAGTGATAATGGCAGTATCTCAAATCAATGTGAAAAAAATATGCTTTTTCAGTAAGAGGTATTGGATGGCTCAGCAACTTAAGCATCTGCCTTTGGCTCAGGTCATGATCCCAGGGTCCTGGAATCGAGCCCCACATAGGGCTCTTTGCTCAGTGGAGAGCCTGCTTCCCCCCTCCTTCTGCCCCTCCTCCAGCTTGTGCTCCCTCTCACTCACTCACTGTCTCTCAAATAAATAAAAAATAAATTAAATAAGGGTTGTTAGGATAGTTGGACTGCCATATAAAAAAGACAAAACCAGGGGCGCCTGGGTGGCTCAGTGGGTTAAGCCGCTGCTTTCGGCTCAGGTCATGATCCCAGGTCCTGGGTTCAAGCCCCACATCGGGCTTTCTGCTCAGCAGGGAGCCTGCTTCCTCCTCTCTCTCTGCCTGCCTCTCTGCCTACTTGTGATTTCTCTCTGTCAAATAAATAAATGAAATCTTTAAAAAAAAAAAAAAAAAAAGACAAAACCAGGGTACTTGGCTGGCTCAGTCAGAAAAGCATGAGACTCTTGATCTTGGGGTTGTGAGTCTGAGCCCCATGTTGGGTGTAGAGACTACACAAATAAATAAACAAACAAACTTAAAAAAAATAAAATCTGGGGTCATTCATTATCAAAGAAAATTCAAAAAAGAACTGAAATGTAAAAGTAAAAAATAAAACCATACAAGTACCAAAGGAAAACATGAGTGGATTCTTCTATAACCTTGGACTATGGAAAACTTTCCTATGCCTCAAAATCCAGAAGAATAAGATTGATAAATTTCATTCTCATAAAAATAAAAAGACTGGGGGCCCCTGGGTGGCTCCGTTGGTTAGGCAACTGTCTTTGGCTCAGGTCATGATCCTGGAGTCCTGAGATCAAGTCCCGAGTTGGGCTCCCTGCTCAGAGGGGAGTCTGTTTCTCCCTCTGACCCTCCCCCCTCTCATGCTCTCTCTCATTCTCTCTCTCTCAAATAAATAAGTAAAACTTAAAAAATTAAAATAAAAAAACAAACCTCCACATGGAAAAAAAAAGAGTAAGCATAGTAAGAGACAAAATGAAAAAAAAAATGTTTCCAACTAATGGCAAAAAAATTGTGAAAGATTTTTAAGTGGATGAAAATGATTATTCTAACACGTCCTTCTAGATTATCTGTGCCTTAGCCTATTTTAAGTCTCTATAAATTGTAGAAAACTGAAAATAAAGCAAGTTATTCTTGTCCATAGAAATAAAAAGACATTCTGGCCTGTGGAATTTAATTAACTAATTAATAATTTAAATGATTATGCCCTGCAGATAGTGACCAGTTGTGTCTCTATTTATAAATCTATTTCAGGGGGCGCCTGGGTGGCTCAGTGGGTTAAAGCCTCTGCCTTCAGCTCCGGTCATGATCCCAGCGTCCTGGATCCAGCCCCACACTGGGCTCTCTGCTCCCTGGGGAGCCTGCTTCCTCCTCTCTCTCTCTGCCTGCCTCTCTGCCTACTTGTGATCTCTGTCTGTCAAATCAATCAATCAATCAATCAATCAATCAATCAATTTCAGCATTACCAAATGCCTGTATTGGTTTTTTGCCACTATCTTTCAAACATTGCTAACAGCTTATTAGTTCCCTCATTAATTAACAAATAAAACCTTTGGCATGCATTAATTTTATATTTGCATAAGGGCTATGATCTTATCTTTTTTGAAAACTATCTTTTAATGGTTTCGTTGGTTCTACCAAAATGCCCAGTGGATTCGCCTGGCACAGCCAGGAAACTGCATTGCAAAGAATTGTACCTCACAGGCTGCCTATGCTTAGGCATCTCTTTTCTTAGATCTCAGAAGTAAAACCCAAGTGGCAATATATATTTAACTTTGCTGACTCTTGCTTCTCTGGTTGGTTTAGTTTTTAAAATTACTGCATGGCCAATAAATTATTACCCCTAAGTGGTAACAATGAGAATTTGGGTTTATGGCTTGACCACTTATTTGGTGATCCCTCTACATGGATGACAAAAATCTCTTGATAAAAGATAAAAGATAAAAGATGCCTACTTGTGATATCTGTCAAATAAAATCTTTAAAAAAAAAATAAAAATTCTGTTTTAATTTCTGTTTTTTTTGTTTTTATTTATTTATTTGACAGAGACAGAGAGAGATCACAAGTAGGCATAGAGGCAGGCAGAGAGAGAGGGGGAAGCAGGCTTTCTGCCAAGCAGAGAGCCCAATGCAGGGCTTGATTCCAGGACCCTGAGATCATGACCCGAGCCTAAGGCAGAGGCTTAACCCACTGAGCCACCCAGGCGCTCCACCTGTTTTAATTTCTAGTGTAAATATTGGTAGTTATGATTCATGTAAATACAGCCTTTTTGGAGTTCTTACTAAGTTTTGAGAGTGTAAAGAGACCAGAAAATGGGAGAACAACTGCTATAGGACAAAACCACTTTTTCCTTGAAAAATGAAAGCCTGTATACATAGTTGTATTTCTCTGTTATTATTGGTCTTAGTGTAATTTCAACTTCTGGTAATGATTTAAACTTTTAACTAGAGTATATTTAATTTAAATTTCACATTGAAACACTGAGGTGGAACAGTTTGAATGGTCTGTTGTATAAAACAAGCATTTTATCAGACTAGCAAAGCTCATGAGCACATACAACTCTCTGTAGACACTGATGTCCTGTTTAATACTTTCTTTCTTTCCTTTTTTTTTTTCAAGGTTTTATTTATTTATTTGAGAGAGAAAGCTGGGTTGGGAAGGAGCAGAGGGAGTGGGGCAAGCAGATTCTGCACTGAGTGCAGAGCCCAACACGGGGCTTGATCACATGACCCTGAGATCACAACGCCAGCTGAAATCAAGAGTCAGATACTCAACTGACTGAGCCACCCAGGTGTCCCCCACCCCCTTATACCTTCTTAAAGTGGCAAAAATGAACATATTCATTAACATGTCCCCAAAATATAGCTTCGTTACAGCATATAAACATAAGCAACAGTATATAGAGTTAATTATGCTTAGTAATCGATCTTCTAAAATTCTACCATTTAAAAAAATTTACTGGATAACCAGTGATTATCTCTTAATTTAATATTAAATTTTAAGCTACTTAAAGATCTTAGAAATCAGTGTCAATGCATGTTTAATAAAAAGTTTGCCAGAGGGGCACCTGAATGACTTACTTGGTTGGGCATCTGTCTTGGTCTCAGGTCATGATCCTGAGGTCCTAGGATCAAGCCCTGTATCAGGCTCCCTGCTTAGCGGGAAGTCTGCTTCTCCCACTCCCTCCATCCTTCTTCCCTGCTTGTGCTCTTTCTCTCTCAAAGAAATAAATAAAATCCTAAAAAAAAAAACAAAAAAAGTTTGTCAGGATACTGATTTAACTTAGTTGAGCACAAATTTACATTTTTAATCATTTTAAATATTTATATAGGATAATGTTAGCTTATCTGAAAAGTAAATATGTGTTTAGGAAAAACAAAACCAAGTAGAATTAAATGATCAGTCAGAGAAAATAAATAGCTTTTTTTCATAAAGCGAAGTTATCAAACTAGGCTTGTTTGCCAAAGTTCTACTTTAATTATGTGAACTTGGGCTTTTAAAATGTTTTGGGGGGGGGGCAAGTCTAGCACATTTAAACTATTAGAAGTTTAATTTAACTTGTTTTCTGGGAATTTGACAAAGATTCTAGTTATAGAAGTACTTATTATTTTTTGCCAATGAGCCAGTCAGAACAGAGTTCCTTTAACCAGTGAGAGGTAAAAGCCTTACTGAGCTGTGCATAAAAATAAAGCTTTATAGCTTTGTTTCTATGATTTCACCCCAGGTCAAGAGACATGAATTGTAGAGATGAAAAAAACAAACAGACCTCAGTGTCCAGATACCAAGAACTTGTTCCTTGTGGACATGAAATTCTTAATGGATATGAGCTCAAAGTAGACAGACAAAAAACATTACCAAGCCAAAGTGTCTTTTATCTTTTTTTTTTTTTTAAGATTTTTTAAATTTATTTGACAGATCACAAGTAGGCAGAAAGGCAGGCAGAGAGAGAGATGGGGGAAGCAGGCTCCCTGCTGAGCAGAGAGCCCGCTGCAGGGCTCCATCCCAAGACCTTGGGATCATGACCTGAGCCGAAGGCAGAGGCTTAACCCACTGAGCCACCCAGGTGCCCCTATCTTTTTTTTTTTTTTTAAAGATTTTATTTATTTATTTGACAGAACAGGCAGGCAACTGTTCTTTGTGTGGTTTGTGAGAGTGTGTGTATATATTGTTGATGTGTATTTGGTATTGCCAACTTTATTAAAAAGGAGCTTAATTTTCAGAGACTTCATTAGTAGAAGCATTGCCATAGTAATAACAAAGATACTCTGGAAACGAGCAATGACTATATTACTGACATATTTAAGGTAAATAATTTCAACAACAGAATGGTGATTTTTGTGCAGTGAGCTGCTTTTACCTTTTCTTGCAGTATTTTCCAACAATCTGTATGGGTCCAAGACTTGGATTGTATACCTGGCTCTGGCCTTTTTAAGATTTATTTATTTGAGAGTATGAAAGAGAGAGCAAGCGAGCGAGCCCTTGGGGGAGGTACAGAGGGAAGGACAGAATCTTTAAGTAGACTCCCTGGTGAGCATGGAGCCATCGCACATATTGATCCCAAGACCCCAAAATCATGACCTAAGCTGAAACCCAAGAGTCAGCCACTCAGGCCTCAAGCCACTCAACTGACTGAGCCACCCAGGTGCCCTGCTCTGAGCTTTTCAGTAGGCACATGGTGTTTAATAAATCTTTTAACTTCTCAGACCTTCATTTTCTTCATCTGTGAGAAAGAGATAAAACCAGTTGCCCTATTTCCCAAGGGTGCTTGGGATCAAGTGTAATGATGTACTATGTAAAATTGCTTTGTGGATTGCAGAGTACTAATACAAAAGTAAAAGCTTATTTTTATTTATTTTTGTTACTTACATTCTGCTTTTGAGTGGACATGGGAATTGTTCTTCTCAATTACTGTTGTCTCTTCAAAGCTGTGAAATGACCAATAGCAGTGGACTGTGGTTGGGATCAATAGTGGGGATTAAGATCAGCATTATATCAGGGAATCGTGTTTCTGTTTTCCTCCATACTATTTGTAAATTATACTTACTTCGCAAAATTTTTGTCTTTTGACAAGCATATTATAAAAATTAATGTTTATTAGTATTTATTTTTTAAAATGCATAGTTTGAATGCTTTTTTTCAAAGTTCAAATTAAATATATCTACATCTGACTTTCATTTAATATACTGTGCAATTTAGTAAAGTTCTTGTTTTTACTTCAGGTTCTACTTATATGATGATATCTTTTTTAGGACCTCCAAAAATTATGAGCCTGGAATTGCCAGAAAATGTTTATGGTGTTTATAGTTCTTTTCTATTTTTAACCATTATATTAAAATAATAGGTATCTGGATAAAGCAGCTTCAAAAAAGAGGAAACATTATTTAGATTTCATAATTTTTGTTAATTTGGTTGAGTATGAGATTCATACCTTGCTCTGATGCAGTAGGAAAATATTTGGATTTATACTTTCTGGTGAAGGGTGCCCTCTAGCGACTATCTTTTAATTAAGATTTGCAATTCTCGTCGTGACTTGAATATAGAAATAAAAGACACCATCAGTTCTCAAAGAATTTAGAAGATGAAATGTACACTAAAATGGAGAATATATTTTATGTGTTATACAAATAAATAAAAGGTAAATTTTTAAAAAGATAGTGTTACACAAATAAATTAATTAAAGGGGGAGAAATTTTCAGGTAATGGGAAAGGTATTATCCAGTATGGTTATTGATGAAATTTTCCTAAAGGAACTGTCTTGAGCTGAAATTTTTTTTTTTAAGATTTTACTTATTTATTTGACAGATAGGCAAATTATAAATAAAAGTAGGCACAAGTAGGCAGAGAGGCAGGCAGAGAGAGAGAGAGAGAGGAGGAGGCAGGTTCCCTGCTGAGCAGAGAGCCCAATGTGGGGCTCGATCCCAGGACACTGGGACCATGACCTCAGCCGAAGGCAGAGGCTTTAACCCACTGAGCCACCCAGGCGCCCCTTGAGCTGAATTTTGAAGGAAGATCAAGATTGAGACATATTGGGTGCCTGGGTGACTAAGTTGGTTAAGCATCTGCCTTGGTCTCAGGAAGATCCCAGGGTCCTGGAATAAAGCCCCTAATCAGCTCCCTTTTCAATGCAGAGCCTGCTCTCCCTCTCCTTCTGGTTTGGGCTCTCTTGGTATCTCTGTCTGTCTCTCTCTCTCATATAAATAAAATCTTAAAAAAAAAAAAAAGAAAAAGATTGAGGCGTATCTTGCGGGGAAGGGGCTTCCTGCAGTGGAAAAAAAAGTTAAGGACAGTACCAAAAAGGACTAGTGCCAAAAGGGGAAAAAAAAAGATAGAAGAAAAAATGGAATTATTTTGGAAAACATTTAAATTTAATTCTAATTTACATATTTATGCAGCTGTCCAAATAATTTGTATTATACTTATAAACTTTTTTTCCCCAGGGATTCAGGAAGGATTTGGCTGGGCATTTGTGACTTGGGAGTTTTCATATAGTTGCAATCAGATATTAGTTGCTGCTGGGCTGAAATTATCTGGACTAGATAGCCAAGATGGCTTACTCATATTGCTGGCGATTGAAGTGGCTGTTATAATGGAGTGGTCACATATGTGGTCTCTCTAGCACATTATTTTTTATTTATTTTTTAAATTTGTTATAGAGCGGGAGAGAGCGCATAAGCAAAGGGAGTGGCAGGCAGAAGGAGAAGCAGGCTCCCTGCTGAGCAAGGAGCCTGGTGCAACAAGGATGGATACCAGGATCCTGGGATCCTGACCTGAGCTGAAGGCAGATGCTTAACCAACTGAACCACCCAGGTATCCCTCCAGGACGTTATTTTAAGGATAGATTTCTTACTTAGTGGGTGACTTTCCCAGAGTGAGTGTCTAAAGAAGTCCTGGGATAAGTTGCATGTTTTTTTCTAGTTTCTGAAGTTGCATGTAATTACTTCTGTCATCTTCCACTGATCAGAGTACTCAGAAACCTGCCCAGATTCAAAAGAAGTAGAGGATATAGACCCCACCTCTCACCAGAAAGTGTGTCAAAGAATTTTGGACCTATGTTGTAAAACTACTTCATTTGTTTTCCTGCCTTTTTGAAGAATTATGCTCAGTACAGATAAATTCTTAATGATTTAGGGATCAGTAAATCTCTGTTAAACTGTGCATGTATCTGTTTTCTGCACTTGATTTTCAGTTTCTATTGCATATGGTTGGTACTTAATGAATATTGTTGGAAAGAATACTCCTTTGTCTTTATCCAGGTGTTACTGTCTCGGAGTTATTTCATTTCTTATTTGCTCCTGGATTACAGAGTGTTACGGAAAGTTATAGGAACATTGTTTCTTGTGTTTGATGTATTTGATACAGTGGTTGGGAAAATGTTGGGAGTACTGGGTATGATAATTTTAGATTGACTACTTTTGTTCTTGCTATTTTATATTGCTAAGTAGAATTATATATATTTTTTCCAAGATTGGTTCTTTGAGCAAGCCTTCTGTGCATTTAAGATAGGGAAATGGTATATTTGCTATTTGTTCTTTAAAAGAAAAGGGGGCCCTTCTGCCAAATGATAACTCATTTGCTATCTTTGATTAATATTTTAGCCCTTTGTTTTTCACATGGATGCTGCTGAAATTTTGGGCACCTTAAATCTAAAGGCTCCTAAAGGGAGTTGCACGACCAGTTTGTTGAATTAAGCAAATTTACTGATATACTAAAAATCTGGTTTATTTTATTTTATTTTTTTATTTTAGAGAGACAGGGAGGGAGGGAGGGAGGATGAGCACATACTAATGAGGGGAAGGGCAGAGGGGAGGAGAGAGAATCTCAAGCAGACTCCCCGCTGAGTGTAGGCCTGATATGGGGTTCAATCCCATAACCCTGAGATCATGACCTGAGCTGAAATCAAGATTTGGATGCCCAACTGACTGAGCCATCCAGGTGTCCCCCAAAATGTGTTTTCAAAACTATTTCTGAGGGGCGCCTGGGTGGCTAAGTCGTTAAGTGTCTGCCTTTGGCTCAGGTCATGATCCCAGGGTCCTGTGATTGAGCCCCCCCCATCCAGCTCCCTGCTCGGCAGGAAGCCTGCTTCTCCCTCTCCCACTCCCTGCTTGTGTTCCCTCTCTTGCTGTCTCTCTCTCTCTGTCAAATAAACAAATAAAATCTTAAAAAGAAATCCTGATTTAAATAAATTTTAAAAATCATTTTTAAAAAAGATTTTATTTATTTTTAAAAGATTTTTATTTATTTATTTGACAGAGAGAGAGATCACAAATAGGCAGAGAGGCAGGCAGTGGGAGAGGAGGAAGCAGGCTCCCCGCTGAGCAGAGAACCTGATGCAGAGCTCGATCCCAAGACCCCAAGATCATGACCTGAGCCGGAGGCAGAAGCTTAAACCACTGAGCCACCCAGGCGTGCCTAAAAAAGATTGTATTTATTTGAGATAGAGAGAGGGAGAGAAGGAGAGAATGAGAGGGGAGAAGGTCAGAGGGAGAAGCAGACTCCCCGTGGAGCTGAGAGCCTGATGTGGGATTCGATCCCTGGACTTTGGGATCATGACCTGAGCTGAAGGCAGTTGCTCAACCAACTGAGCCACCCAGGTGCCCAATAAAACTGTTATTGAGTTTATTAGCAAGCAATTTGTATTGCACAGGATGGTTTTATTAGGTTTTGAAATTTTCTGATTAGTTTTTCTATGATTATTATTATTATTATTTTTTTAAGATTTTACTTATTTATTTGACAGACATCACAAGTAGGCAGAGAGGCAGGCAGAGAGAGGAAAGGAAGCAGGCTTTCCACCTACCAGAGAGCCTGACATGGGGCTGGATCCCAGGACCCTGGGATCATGCCCTGAGCGGAAGGCAGAGGCTTTAACCCACTGAGCCACCCAGAAGCCCCTCTGATTATTTTTAATGTCTTCATAGCATCATTTTTAGGAATGTTTAATTTGTCAAAAGCTGATAATAATAGAGTGGTTAGTTGTCTTATAAATTTACTTAACATTCAGAAAGTTATGTCAGTTAATAAAATGAAAATGTTATGGGCACCTGGGTAGCTCAGTTGGTTAAGCGACTGCCTTCGGCTCAGGTCATGATCCTGGAGTCCCGGGATCGAGTCCCGCATCGGGCTCCCTGCTTGGCAGGGAGTCTGCTTCTCCCTCTGACCCTCTCCCTTCTCATGTTCTCTCTCTCTCTCTCAAATAAATAAATAAAATCTTTAAAAAAAATGTTAGTAAGCAAAATGTTAGTAAGCAAAATTTCAGTACTAATTAGATCAGTACCTAGAATCTGAAAAGCATTCATTATAAATATGAAATTGCTGAGCTATCATAAGCAGTCTCACTAATGAAATACCAAATCTTAATTACTGATGATTAGAAATACAAAATTAAGATCAGTATGTTAGACATTAAGTTTGATATGATATGTGAAACACTGGTGAAAGAATAGGAAAAATGGATAGGGACTGGAAGAATAAAGAATGCTTGAAAGGATGTAAAAGCACTTTTTTTTTTTTTTTAAAGATTTAATTTATTTATTTGACAGACAGAGATCACAAGTAGGCAGAGAGGCAGGCAGAGAGAGAGGGAGGAGGAAGCAGGCTCCCTGCGGAGCAGAGAGCCCGATATGGGGCTCGATCCCAGGACCCTGGGATCATGACCTGAGCCGAAGGCAGAGGCTTTAACCCACTGAGCCACCCAGGCGCCCCTGTAAAAGCACTTTTTAAAAAATTACTGGAAATACAGAGTTAAGGTTAATGTATCATTTTAAGAATGGGCAGAAAATATGGTTAATGTTTGAAAAATTTAAAAACAACATTAAAAATCATCCAATGGAGATTAGAGGTAGCTGATACAGTTTATCAGAGATAAAGCAGTGCACATTTCTTTTCTTTTTTAAAAAAGAGATTTTATTTATCAGAGAGAGAGATTGTGCACATGTGCATGCATGCACACACTGAGTGGGGAATTGGGGTGTGGGCAGAGGGAGAAGCTGGCTCCCTATTGAGCAAGGAGCCAGATACTGGATTGGATCCCAGGACCCTGGGATCATGACCCCAGTGAAGGCAGGTGCTTAACTGACTGAGCCACCTAGGTGTCCCACACATTTTTTTTCTGATAAAAGTTTGTAGAAAGTATTGATACCAACAGATAAATGCAGTGCTAATGCCCAGGGATTCTTGAACAGTATTTTTGCATTTAGCTTTCCAGTATTTTGGAAATCCATTACCTTGGTAAAGTCATAATTTTTCCTTAACAGTAGTTGATTGACATTTAATAAAATTCACAGGACAGTCTACCAATGTTTAGTATTCTAATGTTAGTCACTTTAGGTGAGTATCTTCACATTATTCTGTATAGGGCTTGGCTATGTTCTTTTGTGGTTATGCAATAGAATATCTGTTCTGTTGGAGAACAAAGGATTCTGAGATCAAGAAAGACTGTTTTTATTCTGTCCAGGAAACTGTAGTGCTTCAGTCAATATAGGTAATTTAGGGAAATTGGGATTGGGTACTTTGATATTTTATCAATTTTTTTAAAAACTGCAAACATTTTATTAGAAGCTAAAAAGTCATTTCTCAGCAAATAAATACAGGTGTCCCTGTATTTACATTTTACATTTACATATTACATTTACATGTTATTACATCAGTACACTTTTACAAAAGACCTACATTTGTACCTGTTTTCACTAACCAAAAGAAATCCAAAGAGGATTTTTGCTTTTGTGAAAAAGGGCAAAAAGTGAAAATCGCATTCAGCAGCATGAGCATCAGGAGTGGCACTGCCAAGCACCTTCCTGGGGATCTACACTCAGCATCAAGCAGCCATAGCTCTGGACTGTGTCTGTGAGCATCTGTGTTTTATCTTGATTTATTTTGTACATCTGTTAGCAAGGTATATTCTAAGATATATCAGAAAAACCTAAGAGAAGTTATTTTTTGGATCTGGGAATGCTCAAAAATTTTCCCTTTTAAATTAGTAATAATTGCTTCGTCTTTATACACCATTTTGGTTTCATAGGAGCTCTCTTCCTTCAGATGATAGGAGAAACCTGTACATTTTATTCTCTTTACAGTTACTGTGATGGAATTTTTTTTTTTTTTTAAAAATGGAAAGATGGTGAAAGAAAAAGTTACCAAAAATGGTATAATGATATTATATGACTTTTGGTAAAAAAATATCCTAATTGTTTCCAGTAATGAGAGAGTCCTTTGTCACATAATATTTTGTAAATGTTGTTTGTTTTCCATTAGAAGATGTTTTCCTTAAAAAAAATAAAACTGGAATATGATTAAAAAATCATTTATCTCATTAATAGAATAGAGTATCTGTCCCAGAACTTGAGGTAGCCTGAGTTCCTCCATTAAGATATTTGATTGGATAACAACATTAATTTTTAAAGAAGCAATTTTAATATTTTAATGTTATCTTACTTTTTCTTATATCTATTTTATTACCACTAGGTGGAGCCCTGTACATACAATTCAAGAAGGCATTTCTGACCGATGGTTTACTTGTTTAAATGCTGTAAGCCTGATACATCAGATGGTCAAATAATGTATGATAACTCATATTTCAACATTTTGCTTTGGGGTAGAAGATTAGATATAATGAAGATAGAAAATGTGGGGCGCTTAGGTGGCTCAGTGGGTTAAAGCCTCTGCCTTCAGCTCCAGTAGTGATCCCAGGGTCTCTTCCCCCTCACTCTCTTTCTGCCTGCTCCTCTGCCTACTTGTGATCTCTGTCAAATAAATAAATAAAATCTTTAAAAAAATTTTTTTAAAAGAAAATGTGTACTTAAAAGAATTTTTAAGATATGCTTTTTAGACATACATTGCAACGATATGGATGGTTGAACTAGAGGGCATTATGCTAAGTGAAATAAGTCAATCAGAGAAAGACAATTATCATAGGATCTCTCTGATATGAGGAATTTGAGAGGGAGGGTGAGGGGTTGTGAGGGGTAGAAAAAATGAAACAAGATGGGACTGGGGATGGAGACAAACCGTAAGAGAGAGACTCTTAATCTCAGGAAGCAAAGTGAGGGTTTCTGCGGGGTGGGGGTGGCAGGGATAGGGTGGCTGGGTTATGGATATTGGGGAGAGTATATGCTATGGTGAGTGCTGTGAGTTGTGTAAGACTGATGATTCACAGACCTGTACCCCTGAAGCAAATAATACATTGTATGTTAATTTAAAAAAAACATATATATTGTTTTTATGTGTTCCTACTTGCTAAAATTAAAATATGTAAATTAAAATCACTTAGTGTAGCATAGTCCATCTTTATTTTCTGTTCACATGAAGTTTTTAAGTCATCTCTTCTTTTAACATTGATTTTACATCTGCATTTTGTCATGATTACCATTATATTTTGGTAGAAGTAAGGCTTTTTTTTTTTTAAAGATTTTATTAATTTATTTGACAGAGAGTTATCACAGGCAGATAGGCAGGCAGAGAGAGATGGGGAAGAAGGCTCCCTGCTGAGCAGAGAGCCTGATGGATGCGATATGATGCGGGGCTCAATCCCAGGACCCTGAGATCATGACCTGAGCCCAAGGCAGAGGCTTAACCCACTGAGCCAACCAGGTGCCCCAGAAGTAAGGTTTTATTGTGCTAAGCTTTTGGAAGGGAAGACTGAACTCTTACACTGAAGTTATTATATGTATAATTGACACTTGAACAATGTGGTGGTTAGGGGTCACTGACCTCCTGTGCAGCTGGAAATCTGCATATAACTTTTGACTCCCCAAAGACTTTACTAATAGCCTACTGTTAACCAGAAGCCTTATGATACCATAAACAGTCAATTAACACATATTTTATATGTGATGTGTATTATATACTGGATTTTTGCAATCAAGCAAGCTAAAGAATAGAAAACGTTATTAAGAAAGCTTCAAGGAAGAGATAATATATTTACAGTACTGGACTATGTTGAGAAAAACTTGAATGTAAGTGTACCCATGCAGTTCAAACCATTGTCCAAGGTGTCCAAGCACTAATTTATAACCTTAGTGGATGTGGGATAGTGGAAAATTTACCTGCTTTCTGGTTTTGCCATGTCTCTGTGTATTTATTTATAGGATTTGATTAGATTTGTCAGTAGACATTATAGCATTCTGAGAGGACATTTTAAGAGCAGAAAAATTCATTAAAATTGCATATTGCTTGAAAGTTTAGAAGAGTAATGTATTTGGCACCTTAATAATTAGATGGAAAAAATGTTAACTGACTTAAGGGTTCAAAGATTGAATAGTACTGAATGGTATTTCCTTTCTTATCCTGAAGATCAAAATTTTGAAGAATAATGATTGTTATTCAGAGATAAGAAAAAAGATTTTTTAGAGCCTTCGGCTGAGGTTAGACAAATACGGGGCCCTTAGTTTTCTCTACTTCATATTTTGCTCCTCTTTATTTTTTGCATTTGTAATTTAATACTGCCTAACAATTAGCTATGCCTCAGTTCTCATCCTTTTCTTCTGTCCATTGGATGATTTCACCTGATGGGTGCAGCAGTGCACATCAGGGGATTCCCTATTGAGTCATTCTCAATTGTTGATCTTCAAAGGTGATCTGGTTAGTTGCTATGCCCATAACTTCTCAGCATTCCATGCTGCTTATCACCATTTCTGATTGGAGAGTATATGTGACATAATGGTTAGGAGTGCTGGCTTTGGAGTCAGGTAGACTTGGAGTTAAATCTTGGCCCTACTACTGTGTGACTTTGGACATAACAGTCTTCATCTTCCCAAACTGCATTTATAAATTGGGATGCTAATAGAATCTACACTGTAAAGCTGTAGTGAATATTAATGAGGTAATGCTTGCAAAGTACTTAATAGTAAGTACTTGGTTGTGTGTTACTTTTTGTTTTGTTTTGTTTTTAATCTTTAGCACATTAAGCCAGATGCAGCAGCGGATATGACTCCTCTTTAGTCAGTTCAGTCACTGTGGGGAGTCATTGACAGGGATTGCGCATCTTCTCTGCTTTCCATTTCCTCCCTCCACTGTCTCCCCAAATTATCTCTATAATTAAACATAGGACCCTTGTAATTTACCCTTGTATTAAATTACAAGAGAAAAGATGGGTAATTCCTGCTATGTATATGGTGTATTGCTTTGGCTTTTTTCCCTTTTCCAGTGTTGTTCTGCATATCTGCCCTTTTCTCCCTTCCTGTTTTGTCTCTGTTCACTCAGCTTTTTATTGTTGGCTTTATTAGCAAATTTTCAGGCTAATTATTTTTAATATTTTCATTAGAGTGGTAGAGGGTTAAATCAACTACATGTATTGATTAATTCCATTTTGAGTGCTTGTGTCAGGCTCTTTGTTTTGTGCTGCATCTATTAAGTTGAGAAAGTCAGAACTAGGAACTTTTTCCTTTTCAGGGCCAAATTCTATCTTGTGATGAATTTTGGATTTTGGCACTTGCTTGAGCCTTCAGTACATTTTTAAAAATGCAACTTATTCCTGTGGTTTAGAATGTTTTCTCATCTCTACTTCTTTATTTCTGTGTACTCTGCTCAGAATGATCTCTCTGATCCGGATTATGGGTAACAGGTGGTTATATCAGCTTGGGCTGCAGCTTGTACTCATGTCTGTAACAGCAAGTGGTTATCCAAAACAGGAGAGACTAAGACTTAGGTTCATTCATGGTACTGATTCCTTAATGTTATTTTTATTGGGGCTAATAGTTCACCCATTTTAGGCTTTGATTTTCTATTAATGGGGGGGTGAGTATTGCATATATTCTGATACTGCTTTTCTCCATACTAACAACATCAGTAGAAAAAGAGGTTTTCATCTGTGATGCTATACTAGATGCACTGGCAGTATCTTGAATTACTATAAAATAGGAGTAGTTTTGTTTTTAAAACTGTGGAGAATAAATTAGAAAGACACACTAAAAGATGGACTTTAAGAACTTTCTAGGGGTGCCTGGGTGGCTCAATGGGTTAAAGCCTCTGCCTTTGACTCAGGTCATGATCCCAGGTTTCTGGGCTCTCTATTTGGTGGGGAACCTGCTTCCTCCTCTCTCTGCCTGTCTCTCTCCCCAGTTGTGATCTCTGTCTGTCAAATAAATAAATAAAATCTTAAAAAAAAAACTTTCTAGAATAAAATAGGCTACAAGAAAATTATTTTTCTTCTTTTTGTTTATATATTGTTAACAGTTTTTAAAAGAGAAAACAGTATTGCTTTTTACACTGACAGAGTCCCACCCTCTTTGGAGGGACATTGTAGTAGAGCAGTCCTGAAATACCTCTTAGATTTTTTTTTTAAGATTTTATTTATTATTTGACAGAGAGAGACGCACCAAGAGAGGGAACACAAGCAGGGCGAGTGGGAGAGGGAGAGGCAGACATCCGGATGTTCAGGGAGCCCGATGCGGGGCTCCATTAGAGGACCCTGGGATCATGACCTGAGCCGAAGACAGACACTTAACGACTGAGCCACCCAGGCTCCCCTACCTCTTAGATTTTTGCTACAGCTATAACAGAAAAAAAGAGAGTAGGCAATTCTTTTGGTATGTTCTGTTTCCTATCTGGTTTTTTAAGATCCAGAGAAATTTCAAACTTGTATTAAGGTAGGTAAAAAAGATGTTTAAAAATGTGTGTTTATATATATATATATATATTACTTCAACATGTGTTCATAGTTATGAAATAAAAATTTGTTTATAGCACACTAATGTCAGATAAACTTTCTCTTGCATGGATTTCCTTCAGAATCGTGTTTGCTTAATTAGGAATTCTTATTAAATATTAATTATAGGAAAAACACAAGAAGCACAAAAGTACCTTGGGAATTCTAATACCGCCTCAGATCCTCACTAACTAGGCTGCACTGAGCAAGTCATTTATCATTTCCTTGCCTACTTCACTTGTGAAAAAGGGGAAATGATATTTTCTCTGGTGTAGTATAAGAAATAAATGAAATATTAGCTGTAAAAAAGTGCAAAAGGCCCCATAACTCCTTTAGCATAGAGTATTAGCCATATTTGATACCTGTAGCCACTACTTATTTAGCAGCCAGTTGACTCATTTAATAAGGATTTGGTTGTCTTTTATGTCCATATTATGCTAGCAGCCAGTGTGTACTGAGCACTTACCATATGTCAGTTACTGCTAAGAACTTTTCTTGTGTTTACTAATTTAATCCTTAAGACATTGTGATGTAGATACTGTTTTTTTTTTTGTTTTTGTTTTGTTTGTTTTAAAGATTTTATTTATATGACAGAGAGAGAACACACGCAGTGGGAGCAGCAGGCAGAGGCAGAGAGGGGTGGGGAGAGCAGACTTCCCACTGAGCAGGGAGCCTGACATGGGACTGGGGACTGGGGTCCCTTCGAAAAGGCGGGTGCTTCCTTGTCTTCTTCTTCTTCTTCTTCTTCTTTTTTTTTTTTTCAGATTTTATTTATTTATTTGACAGAGAGAGAGAGAGAGAGCTCGAGTGCGCACAAGCAGGGGGAGCAGCAGAGGAGGAGGGAGAAGCAGATTCCCTGCTGAGCAGGGAGACCAATGCAAGACTCCATCCCAGGACCCTGGGATCATGACCTGAGCTGAAGGCAGATGCTTAACTGACTGAGCCACCCAGGCACCCCTAGATACTGTTTTTTTTCATCCTTATTTTATTGGTGAGAGAGTTGAGATTTGGAGAAGTCAAGTGGCTTACCTGAGGTTGAACAGTTAGTAAGTGTCCTTTTTGATTCCATCTATTCCATCCATTCATTCTTCCAGTTATTCAGCAATCATTTATTAACCATCCGCTATGTGATAAGTACTTTTCTGGGGCTGAGCGTTCAGTGGGGAACAAAACAGACAACTTACGTTCTAGTGTGTGAAGACAAAATGAATAGAAGTATGAAATAGAGAATATATTTGAGTATATTCTACAGTGGAAAGAGTGATGCAGTGATAAAGTAAACTCCTTTGTTTTAAAAAAGAAAACAAGCGGCAGGAAGGGAATTGTGGAATTGTATGTGCGTGTGTATTTGTGTCTCTGTGTGTTTGTGTTTATAATATGGATACTGTAGCCAGAAAGAGCCTCATCAAGAAGGGGATAAAAGATGTGAAGAGAGGCAGGCCACCTGTGAGAAGTATGAGAAATATGATCAAGGTAGAGGAAACAGCATGTGTAAAGCATAGGGTAGGAAAGTGTTTGGTGTTTTTCAGGAACCACAAGGAGGCCAGTGTTGCTGGCATAGAGTAAGTGGAGAGTGAGTATTAGGAAGTGAGGTCAGTGAGGTAATATGGGGCAAAATTATATAGGGATTGTATGGGCTGTTGTAAGAGAAATAGGGTTTGGAGCAGAAGAGAGAAATGAGATCTGCTTTATATTTTAATGGGATCATTCTGTCTATTTTGTTGAGAATAGACTATAGGGAAGTAGGGGTGAAATCAAGGAGACTAATTAAGAAGCAGTTGGTAACATTCTAGGAAAGATCATGGTGACCTAGTCCAGGGTGGGACCAGTAGAGGTTGTAAAATGTGTTTGGATTTTCTGGATTTTTTGGTGGGGAGAGTGAGAGAGAGAACCGTCAAGGGTGATCTTAAGGTTTTTTGCCAGAGCACCTAGAAGAATGGGCTTTACAGAGATAGAGGAAGACCATGAGAGGAGCAGGTTTGAAGAAGAAGGTAAGAAATCATTTTGGACATATTTAAGATGCTTATCAGATACCCAGTTGGAGAAATATATGAGTTTGAAGGTCAGGGGGAAGTTGGGCCTGGAAACATAAATTTGGGAGGTGTCAGTGTTCTTGTGGATTTTATTTTTTATTTTATTTTATTTTTTTTTTTAAAGATTTTATTTATTTATTTGACAGAGAGAGATCACAAGTAGACAGAGAGGCAGGCAGAGAGAGAGAGAGAGAGAGGGAAGCAGGCTCCCTGCTGAGCAGAGAGCCCGATACGGGACTCGATCCCAGGACCCTGAGATCATGACCTGAGCCGAAGGCAGCGGCTTAACCCACTGAGCCACCCAGGCGCCCCATCTTGTGGATTTTAAAACTCCAAATCTGGATGAAATTGAGAGAGTGGTATAGTAGAAAAGAGAAGATGTCCAAGATCAGATCCTAGTTGTAGCTCAGCTCTTAAAGGCCCAAATTTTTAATAATTACTATCCAATATGGCTGTCTCTAGTATTATAATAGGTATTCATTAAAAACCTGTAACATGGAGGCTGCCCTCAAGAGCTTATGGTTGATAAGAAAAACAAAATATAGGACATAAATTTGAAAGGTTTAAATTACAGTACAGAGTATAATATGTGATTACATGTCACAGTGAGTAGAAAGGACTGTAAATTTACCTGTCCTGCTTATGGAGAGATTACTTGTCATGGAAATGATTGACAAAGTTCTGTTGGAGGAAATAGGAATTGAACTAAATCTCAAACAATGGGCAACAGATTGGGAGAGCACATTTTTGGGAGGTCCCCAAGACTACCATCAAGTTCAGTAATTTACTAGGAGGACTCAGAATTTAGAAAGCTGGTATATTCACAGTTGCTGTTTGTTAAGCAAAAGATTACAGATTAAATTTAGCATCAGGAAAAGGCATATAAGGCAGGGTCTAGGAAAGTTCAAAGCGGGGTCTTCCAGTAGTCCTTTCCTAGTGGTCATGTAGATAGCACTTATATCTCCCAGCAATGATGTATGGCAGCAGTCATAGAGTATTGCCAACCAGGGTAGCTCACCTAAGCCATGGTGTCCAGGGTTTTTCCAGGGGGTTGTTCATGTAGATATGGCTGACTGCCCTGAATTGCTTACCCTTAGTCTGTAGACTCTCTGGAGCTGAAGGCCTCCACCCACTGTAAATCACACTGTAAAACCACATTGCTAGCTTAGATTATTTGACATTTCCAAAGGTCTCCAAGTAAACAAAGACAACTATCAAGTAGGACATTCTGAAGGTTTATTTCCCAGGAGCTGGGGACAAGGGCCAAACCTTTCTTAGGGCAAGGTTAATCCTTTTCTGAATGGTGTTTGGCAGGGAGGGTGATACCCTCTATGTGGAGATAGCATGAGCTGAGAGACAGTAGGAATGTGTACACCATATTTAGAGAACATTGTGGTACCTGTAATATGGGCTTGAGAATATGAACCCCGGAGCCAGACTACCAGGATTCATATCTCATCTGTCCCTTGCTAGTGTGGAGTTTATAGCAGTTACATAATCTGTAACATCTGTAAAGCAAGGGTAATAATAATACCTACTTTATAGGCTTGTTGTGAGGATTAAAAGATTAATATATAAAGCACTTAGAATATGTCCTGACAGAGTAAGTATTATAGAAATCAGGAGTTTGTTCTTCATTCTTTAGTCATTCACTCATTGATTCTTTTTTGAGCACTAGTGCGTTAAAGACTCATGTCCTGAGCCTCAGACCTTTATTTCCTGATATCTAGAGAGTTTCCAGGTATCTAGAGGGTTTGTGGCTCATTTAGTAATAACAAGTTGAATGAGAAATTAAGTAATTTTTGCATACAAATGATTTCTACTAATGACAGTACTTTCAATCTAGTTTTAAGATTTTCAACCCTTGTGGGTGCTGGGGTAACACAGTTAAGCGTCCAGCTCTTAATTTCAGCTCAGGTCATGATCTCCGGATTATGAGAGTGAGCCTTGCATCAGGCTCCATGCTCAGTATGGAGTCTGCTTGAGATTCTCTCTTTCCCTCTCCCCCTCCATTTCTGCTCTCTGTCTCTCTGAAATAAATAAATCTTAAAAAAAAAAAAAAAGATTATCAGCTGTTGCTTTGAAGTTAAAACTTGTATTCAACTGGCAGTCAAAGAACTTAATTTGTAGAGAAGTGTTGATCCGTATTTATATTAAGTGGGATTCATTGTGATGCCTCTGCATTATTCTATTGCCTCAACTGTTACTTGAAGATGGCATGCTACATGCTATGTAACTTGGCCTATGGTATCAGTGATAGAAATGATACTTTTCTAAAGAAAGGGTTTATCATAATGAGCTGCTCCTTGAGGGCTTGCACTTACAGAATTGCACTCCCTTCTACTGTGCCATCTTTTTTTTTTTTTTTTTTTTTTTTAATATATCAGCCCCAGTTACATTTTTTCTCCTTCTCTTTGGACCATGATAAGCTTCAGAGTAGTGACTTTGGGAGCAGGGTAGTTTAGAGTAAAGAGACCTTTATCTGGAGAAGTAATTTGCATGTAAGATAAGGTGTTTTTTAGATGTGTTATAGGTTTGCTTACTTTAAACCATTTAACCTATGCTCCGAAGTAACTGTAATTTAATGTTGGTACTATGTCATATTATGATGAATAGTTTTAATTGTATATTTAAAAGTCACAGTCACAGACTTAAATCTGGATATCAGAATTAAGTAATTCTTGAAATGTATGAGTGTCTCCTTAATATACTGATTACAAAACAAAAAAAATTATTAGCAGTTGCAAAGAATGGGCTTAATAAAGAATAAATTTTGGTGAACTGGGAAGTTAATGTTAGTTTTCTTTTTTGTGTACATTCAGGTCTGTGTATGATGACCAACCAAATGCACACAAGAAGTTTATGGAAAAATTAGATGCTTGTATCCGTAATCATGACAAGGAAATTGAAAAGATGTGTAATTTTCATCATCAGGGTTTTGTAGATGCTATTACAGAGCTTCTTAAAGTAAGGACTGATGCAGAAAAACTGAAGGTAAGAAATACTTTAAAATTCTCTTTATTTTTTTCTCATTAAATTAGTCAAGTATTAGTTTGTAGTGCATATGTATAAATCATTATTAAATGTACTGTTTTCAGGAAGTGAATTAGTGTGTATATTTGGAAATGCTCTTTATGCTCTATTAACATAGTTGTCATGCTAATGACAGGAGTAATCTCTTTTTTGTAAAGCAAGTAATGCATTGACTTAACAGGATTTCTTTCCCTGCAGGGAAATGAACTAAAAAAATTCATACAAGGGAAGGCCTCATTTGCAGTTTTAGAATTTGAAAAATGGCAATTAGTATAATGATAAAAAGCAATCCTCTAAAAATTAAAAAGAAAACTTACTATGAGTGATTGTGTTCTCAAAATTATTTAATAATACTGAAACTTTTTTTGGTTTAATAACAAAACATAATTTTCTTAAAGAAAGTTGGTCTGTATTTTCTGCCACCCAACAAAAACATTTATTAAATCAGACCTGGATTCGTTCAGTCCGAATACAAAGTATTTAGTTATAAGAATTGGCCTATTTATCTTTTTTTACATTTGGAGAATTTAGCAGATAAAATGACCCTGGTTCACTAAAGGTTATGATTAGAAAACCATTATATAAAGGATATTCAGATAACAAGAGACCAAATACAGCATCAATGAGGTCACTGAGCATCTTTGTTCAGAAATTAATGAGATTTTTAATAAACTAGAATGTGCTTCCTTACTATGATGACCTAATGAGTCACTTAATATGTGGGAAAATTTGAGGTTGAGCTTTGTCTGCACCTGCAGCATTAAAATGTTGCTGTGGATTGAAATTTCCGTGTTTGATGTTAATCAACCACCCAGTGTTTGCATTCAGCAAAGTATGAATGTTTAATTACCATAAAATGCAATCACCATTTCGAACAGACAATGAATGGCACATAGACCTCATTGAAGTTATCAAAAAGGGACCAGTGGTCAATTGGGTCAGTGATTTGAATTGTTTGACAGACTTAGAGAAGCAAGTAAAGTTCAAAAATCTAGATTAAATTTGAGAAGTTTGCCACAGAATCTGTTAAAAAGAACTGTCATAAGTAATTGAAGTTAACAAAAGCCCTTTTCAATCAAAAGTTCAAGTTCAAGCTGTAGAGTTAATTTGAATTTGCATTTCTTTGTTCTAAGTTTCTCATGAAGCATGATCTGATTACAAGGGTGAGCAGTTATATCAGGGCAGTTTTATGCATATTTGTCTAATTAAGGTAAAATTATTTTTAAGGTGCAAGTTACCGATACCAACCGAAGATTTCAAGATGCGGGAAAGGAGGTGAGAATATGATACATTTCTTACATACTCAATATGTGGATGCAGTTTGCTTAAAAATATGAACATTTCTTCTTTTCTAAGGTGATAGTCCAAACAGAAGATATTATTCGATGTAGAATTCAGCAGAGGAACATTACAATGGTAGTAGAAAAATTGCAGTTATGCCTTCCAGGTGAGTTAAACTTGTCTATAATGGAATGCTTGGCTTGGTAAAACTATAATTTAATGATAGCATACAGTCATTAGTCATAATGGGAATTACAGATTATTTGGTGATTGCCCCCAAAAGCTCATGGTTATCTTTCTTATCCACTTTCGTTTTTGAATTTTCATGGTTTTCTTATCTTATAAAGTTTTGTTTGATGATCTGTCACATCAGGTTCCTAGAACAACCTGTACCTCTCCCATTTCCTTCCTGCCTAGTTTGTCCTTTATCCCTCACTCCCCTCCCACTGCTTTTTTGTTTTTTTTCTCAGAATACTTTCCCATGGAGGAATGTCTTTTGATTACGTTTCCTTGCCTTTTCCTAATTCGCCCAATTTTTTTACTTCTAGCTTTCCACTGTTTTCTGTTTGTCACTTAAGCAGGTTGGTTTTGCTTTTCTCACAGTCTTGCTTTGCTGATAAAGTAAAAAAAAAAAACCCTAAAGTACTAGGTCTTTTCCCTTTTTTGGTCATGCCTTTACCCTCCCATGTTTTGGAAGGACTGACTGTTGGTTTCTGAGTTTTTGGTCTTTCTGTTTTGGCTCAGATATTCCTGGAAAATCAAATAAATTCTAAGAAACTCACCAGTATTTTCTTTCCCCTTATGTATCCTGTTTGAACAAAAGGAAGCCAAGGTGTATGTCATCTTTTTATTCATATAGTAAGCTGAATCCATCTTAGTGTCCCATTTTTTAAACTTATTTTTTTCAGAAGGACCCTGAAGCTCCATGTCTGGGGAAATAGAATGAGATGTTTTTTATAATATTTATATAATAAATATTTAGCTTAGGACAGAAATCGTATGTTAAAACTTTCAGCAGGTTTTATTAACTAAAAGACATTGTTTTCTGACTTTGTGAGGATAGCCTTTTTTTTAGAATCACTGAAATTCTGTTCAGTTTTATCTCTGGACCATGAATATTTGCACATTAACTTTGATTAAATAAAATGTCTGCTTCTTATGTTCCATTTCAGGGTTGAGAAACCTATTTCCTTATAGTAATGTTTAATAACACCTCTTCGCCAACATCAGATACACTCACTGAAGTAGCCATGAACACAGTCTAAGTTTGATTGCTTTGACCCTGATGGTAATAAGCCTAAAAAATTGGGTACTGGTAGAATGCTAAAGAGCTGAATTCAGCTTATTCCCCTGGGCGTGCTTTTTGGAATAGAGAAATAAAGGGAAGTAGAGGTTAGACTTTTGTTACTGCTACTGTCTTTGCTTTCAAGGCTGGACAGGCAATCTGAATTCATGTAAACATTGTCTTCTTAATAGCCACATTGAGAACTGCTTCCTTTCCTCCATCTAGCCTTCTATCTAATTATCCACTCGTGAATTCTTTTTGTGTCAGCAATTATGGTAGATATTGGAAATATAAAGTTGAAAATGACACAGTCATAGTTCTAAAGGAACCTGTGTTCTAATGTGAATAAGGATATAAGATATTTATTATTGTATAATTGCCTAACTCCTTGGATTAGCAGGGGTGTGAGAGGGTATAAGAAGTCATAGTGTAAACAGTGCATTTTCCTGGTATATTAGTTTTACTTGATTATTTATGAGGTGAGCATTATTTTTATATGGAAATAAGATAGATATGAAAGTTATAGAAATTGTTGAGATAAAACAGGAGACGTCAAAGAAAGTTTATACTTAAGCAGCAATTGTAGGTTTTTCCCCAGGTTATATGTTTACTCTAATGTTTTGGTTGGAAAATGAGAGAAATACTGCATTACAATGTAGGGGCTGTGATAGAGGTATCCATAAAGTTCACAGGGTTAGGGTGGTTCACTGTTGCCACCATTGTAGCTTTATGGTTTTCAGACAAGTGAACTGAATATCTTCTGTACACTTGAAGACCCTTTGTAAGTAGCCAAAATAGAAAATTTAGAAAAAACTGTTGTCTCTCCAGTCTGTGAAAATGTGAGCTGGCTTGATGAGCCAATGATAATTTACTCACTTTGTGCTTTGAAATTCTACTAAGGATAAATGGTAATCTGCATAGTTGCATTAAAACCTTTTTGGTGGCAGTGTGTCGTCTTGCTGAAGCTTATAACAATTTTATTAAATAATTGTGTTTCTGAGTCTATAATAGAAATGATCAAAGTTGATTTGTTATGTTTATGATTTTATTATAATTTAATCTCTGTAAACTTGAATTTTTTTTTTCTTTGTCAGTTTGGTATAAAATTTTGCTTAGTGATCTATAACATAGTTGTATTTGGTATATTTTTGTTATGTATTTTATTTGATATATTGAATTAAAATTAATCAAGCTCATTTACTTAACTTTGTCTCTTGATTAACTAAAGTCCAAACTTCCAATTGCACTACAGGGAAGAGATAATAAGTTTCTGAATATGATAATTGTTAATAGGTTACTATTTCAGTTATAGGTGTCAGCATATGAAAGTATTTCAAATTCCAGATAATGTGTTCATTTATATAATGTAATGTTCAATATATGAAGACATTAAAATGTTTTTATTTACTTGATATATAAAATTTTATTTGAAAATATAAAAGTAAATATTTAAGAAAATATAAGCCTGGATTAAAGTATAGAGAAAATTAATGTATAAAGTATAGAGAATATTAATGAATTTATAATAGGCTCTTTCCTGCTTTAATTTTTTCATCTAAATTTTTTTCTCATTTTGAAAGCTAAAGTAAGTTCTCCTTTTTAATGCAGTGCTGGAAATGTACAGTAAGCTAAAAGAACAGATGAGTGCAAAAAGGTGAGTTGGTTTCTTTCCTGTTTTTAATAAATATTTATTTTTCTATTAAAGAAAGCATGGATAAATGTACTATAAATTACAATGAGTCGTGAAGTTTTGCTTTCTACCTTTATTCTTTTTTTGTGCAATTTGCCCATCAGAATCTAGTCTAATAAAGCAATTTGTAGCCGTTTATTTGTGGATCCTTGTCCTTTATAAGTAAAATCAAAGATTGATGATATTGTTGAAGGACAAATAGACAACTGAACAGGAATGAAAAACTATCGATTAGCTTCCATGTGAACATTGCTTATAATGAAAGGTTAAGTGTGTATAGTGGGACCAGTGTAGATAGTTTAAAATGTTTTAAAGATGAACAATTTTAAAGTAACATAAAAAAATCAGAATAAATGATAATATTCTATATTTGGAATAGGGAAATAATGATTTCCTCTTTATTAATAATTGCTTAATTATCATAGTACATTATGTACAAATGTATACTCAAAGATTTGTGTGTCCTGCTTTGTAGTGCTAAGCATTGAATTTTATTGGCCTTTACCAATTTGTACTAATTAGTAGTTACTTTTTTCCTCCTTAACACGTCATAAACTATCCTGCTTCTCCCTCTCCCTCAGCCCCATTCCCCTGGTTGTGCTCTCTCTCTCTAATAAATAAATAAAATCTTTAACCCACTGAGCCACCCAGGCGCCCCTAAATAAAATCTTTAAAAAAAAAAAAAAGGGGGCGCCTGGGTGGCTCAGTGTGTTAAGCCACTGCCTTCGGCTCAGGTCATGATCCCAGGGTCCTGGGATCGAGTCCCGCATCGGGCTGTCTGCTCGGCAGGGAGCCTGCTTCCCTCTCTCTCTCTCTCTGCCTGCCTGCCTCTCTGTCTACTTGTGATCTCTCTCTGTCAAATAAATAAATAAAATCTTTAAATTAAAAAAAAAAAAAGCTCATTTGTGTATCATTCATTCATATTTGGATGTTCACCATGGCCATACCCTCTGTAAACAAGCTGTCCTATATAAACTACATCCTAGCCCACCACTGCAATTTAAAAAAAAAAAATTGTGTATATATATATGTACATATATGTGTGTGTATATGTATTCCTTTTTTCTACCAAAGTTGTACATTCTCATATTTTAAAGATCTAGGTAATATAGTTCTTTGTATTTGTTGCAGAAAAACAGGAATCATCTTTCCTTCTTGCCATTCACCATTCCTTCTTGCTAAAGGCAAAAACTTTTACCTCTTTTAAGGCATAATTTTTGTGTTTACATTTATGTCTTTATTTTCTTTTTTTAAGATTTTATTTATTTATTTGACAGAGAAATCACAAATAGGCAGAGAGGCAGGCAGAGAGAGGGAGGGAAACAGGTTCCCTGCTGAGCAGAGAGCCCCGTGTGGGGCTCAATCCCAGGACCCTGAGATCATGACCTGAGCCAAAGCAGAGGCTTAACCCACTGAGCCACCCAGGTGCCCCCATTTATGCCTTTAAATAACTAACTTTTTTGTTGTTGTTGTTGTTACAGTTGAACTTTATTTTTTAAAATTAACATGTAATATATTATGTTTCAGGGTACAGGTCTGTTCATCAGTCTTACACAATTCACAGGGTTCACCATAGCACATACCGTCCCAGTGTCCATCACCTAGCCACCCATCCTTCCCACCCCCCTCCACTCAAGCAACCCTCAGTTTGTTTTCTGAGATTAAGAGTCTCTTATGGTTTGTCTCCCTCTCTGGTTTCCTATTGTTTCATTTTTCCCTTCCTTCCCTGTTGGTCCTCTGTCTTCTCAAATTCCTCATATCAGTGAGATAGTATGATAATTGTCTTTTTCTGATTGACTTATTTCGCTCAGCATAGTACCTTCTGGTTCCATTCACCTCATTGCAAATGGCAAGATTTCAGTTTTTTGATGGCTGCATAGTATTCTATCATACACACACACACCCCACATCTTCTTTGTCCATTCATCTGTTGATGGACATCTAGGCTCTTTCCGTAGTTTGGCTATTGTGGACATTGCTGCTATAAACATTCTGGTGCACATGCCCCTTCGGATCACTAGATTTGTATCTTTAGGGTAAATACCCAGTAGTGCAATTGCTGGGTCATAGGGTAGCTCTATTTTCAACTTTTTGAGGAAGCTGCATACTGTTTTCCAGAGTGACTGCACCAGCTTGCATTCCCACCAACAATGTAAGAGGGTTCCCCTTTCTCAGCATTCTTGACAGCATCTGTTTCCTGACTTGTTAATTTTAGCCATTCTAACTGGTGTGAGGTGGTATCTCATTGAGGTTTTGATTTGTATTTCCCTGATGCCAGGTAAAGTTGAGCACTTTTTCGTATGTCTGTTGGCCATTTGGATGTTTTTGCAGAAATGTCTGTTCATGTCCTCTGCCCATTTCTTGATTGGATTATTTGTTCTTTGGATATTGAATTTGGTAAGTTTTTATAGATTTTGGAGACCAGCTCTTTATCTGACATGTCATTTGCAAATATCTTCTCCCATTCTGTTAGTTGTCTTTTGGTTTGTTGACTGTTTCCTTTGCTGTGTAAAAGCTTTGATCTGATGAAGTCCCAATAGTTCATTTTTGCCCTTGCTTCCCTTGCCTTTGGTGCTATTTCTAGGAAGAAGTTGCTGTGGCTGAGGTCGAAGAGGTTGCTGCCGATGTTCTCCTCAAGGATTTTGATGGAATCCTGTCTCACATTTAGGTCTTCCATCCATTTTGAGTCTCTTTTTGTATATGGTGTAAGGAAATGGTCCATTCTTCTGCGTGTGGCTGTCCAGTTTTCCCAACACCATTTGTTGAAGGGACTGTCTTTTTTTCATTGGATATTCTTTCCTGCTTTGTTGAAGATTAGTTGACCATAGACTTGAGGGTCCATTTCTGGGCTATTTTGTTCCATTGATCTGTGTGTGTGTGTTTTGCCAGTATCTTACTGTCTTGATGATTACAGCTTTGTAATAGAGCTTGAAGTCCAGAATTGTGATGCCACCAGCTTTGGTTTTCTTTTTCAACATTCCTCTGGCTATTTGGGGTGTCTCCATACAAATTTTAGAATTATTTGTTCCATTTCTTTGAAAAAAGTTGATGGTATTTTGATATGGATTGCATTAAATACATAGATTGCTCTAGGCAGCATACACGTTTTCACAATATTTGTTCTTCCAATCCATGAGCATGAAACTTTTTCCATTTCTTTGTGTCTTCCTCAGTTTCTTTCATGAGTATTCTAGTTTTCTGAATACAGATTCTTTGCCTCTTTGGTTAGATTTATTCCTAGATATCTTATGGTTTTTTGGGTGCAATTGTAAATGGTATCTGCTCCTTAGTTTCTCTTTCTTCTGTCTTGTTGTTGGTATATAGAAATGCAACTATTTCTGTGCATTGATTTTATATCCTGACACTTTACTGGATTCCTGTATGAGTTCTAGCAGTTTTGGGGTGGACTCTTCTGGGTTTTCAACATAAAGTGTCATGTCATCTGCAAAGAGTGAGAGCTTCACTTCCTTGCAGATTCGGATGCCTTTTATTTCTTTTTGTTGTCTGATTGCTAGGACTTCCAGTACTATGTTGAATAGCAGTGGTGATAGTGGACATCCCTGCCATGTTCCTGACCTTAGGTTATCCCCATTAAGAATGATATTTGCTGTGGGTTTTTCATAGAAGGCTTTTAGGATATTGAGGTATGTTCAGAATGGTTTGATAACTATCTAACTGAATTCCTGGGACCAGACAGAATTTAGGATTCCTACTCCTCTGCCATCTTACTCCTTCTAAATAACTAACTTTTAATATTTCTTCACTATTTTCCAGTTTGGGCTATTATATATTTTTTCCAATAACATAATCTATTATTTATATTCAGATTTCCCCATTTACCCCCCAGATGTGTTATATCTTCATTTCCTTCTTGAAACATTGGTAAATATGTACTTTTTTGTCCCTTTAATCTAGCACAGTCTTCCTGCTTCTGGTTTTCATGAAAGGGTCCAGGTCAGCTGTCCTGTCGATGAGGACAGTTTGGATTTATTTAATTATTTTCTCATGATTAGATTCAGATGAACTGTTTTTGGTATGAGTATGACATAAGTGATATTGTGTACCCCTCAGTGTATAAAATCAGAAGGCATATACTGTTAAATTATTTCTATGTTAAGCTAAATTTGATCATTTGGTTAAGAGGTTGCCTACAAATCGAAGAAGTATCTTTTCCTCTTTGCAATTACTAAGTAATCTGTGGGGTGATATTTTGAGTCATATTTCCTTAACAACTTTTCTTTCATGGGTTTTAGGATTCTTGCTTTAGATTTTACATTTCTTTTTAAGTAATCTCCATACCCAGTGTGGGGCTCCATCTCATAACCCCAATATCGAGAGTCACATGCTTCTCTGACTGAGCCAGCCAGGTGCCCCTCTTGCTTTAATCGGTTATTATATTGGGGTTACAAAATGGTGCTTTTTATAATTCTTTCATTCCTTTGACATTTATTAGGTGTCTTTATTAATATAAAGAAGAGCTTTTCTTTTTTTTTTAAAGCTCTTCCTTTATATTTCCCTTTTCTTTTTATCTTCCTTTTGTGATTATCACTATAGACTCAATGGATTTTTTCTTTAAATAAGTGAGTTATAATAATATAAAATGTATAATACATAATAATAAATACAATGTTGTTTTCATTATTCTTTTTGGTGTTCAAATTGTACCACATTTGGCTAGGGGAATTCCCTCAAGGCATTTTCTGTATCTTCATTTATCTCTGAGTGCTTTCTTGGTTAACATGCAATATTATGTTCCACACTCACAGTGTACTTTTCTTGTCCTAGACCTAGAAATAGCCATTTTCCAAGGTACCCTAGTTCCTTTTAGTAATTGTATTTAGAAACAGATCTGCTTGCTAGGTGGGCTTATTAATAACTCCCGCCCCAGACGCATACCTCTCTCGGGCTCTCTAGTTGTGTAGGGTTGCAATTGAGAAGTTTGTACCATTCTGATTTCTCTTAATTTGTGACCTACCTTTTTTCTCTTTTAGAATCTTCCCTTGTGTGGTCTGTAGTTTCCTGATGGTGTGCTTTGATATGGGCCTGTTTACTTCCATTGTGCTGGGTACTTGGTGAACCTGTCTGGAATTTAATCTGGAAACTGTTCTTTGATCTGATCAATGTCTTTAAGATCTAGGAAATTTTCTTGAATTATTTATTTCTGTTTTCTTAATTCCAGGACAGATAGTGATGTTTAACCTTCTAGTTTGGCCCTCTGATTTTCTTTTCTTTTTTAACAGTTTTTATTTCTTTGACTTCTTGCTCTGCTTCTAGGATATTTCTTTATTTTTATCTTCCAAAAAGTAATGCTGATTTTATTTCATTTCTGCTCTCCAATTTTTAATTTCTAAGAAATTTTTGATCACCAGATATTTCTTTTCCTTCGTTTTCTTTTTCTTTTTTTTTTAAGCTGTTCTTGATTTACTGTTAACAGTATTTTGTCTTAACTTCTGCGAGATTTTAGATGTATGTATTTACATATCTCCTTGCATATAGTTTGTTTCCACTAAGTTTTTTTCCCCTCAGTTTTTTTTTTGTTTTGTTTTAATCTCTGACTTTGTTGGTAGGGGTGTTTCTCAGATGTCCGGTGATTCCTTGGTTGACTCCTCATATTTAAGTGTAGTGGACATAAGGCACTGATTGGAAGCTCTAGGTATGTGGGTAGAACTTGTTGATTGTGAATTTCACTGTGAGGTTATCTAGCTGGGCTGTTCAGTTGGTGAGCCTTTGGTGTTAATATCTGGAGTTATTTCTTCTGGGGCTGCTCAGATTCCCTAGAAGAGACTTTTCCTCCCTCCTGTCTGCCAGCATTCTGGGATCTGAGTTGGGGAAGAGAGCATTTAGTATATTTAGCTCTACTAATCCTCTTGTTTTCTGATCAGTAATATTGCCTTCAACCTTGGGTGGTCTCCTCACTCTATTCAGAGATTATCTGTTGTAGTCTCTTTAGTATTTTGCCAAAATGGGGAATGATTGTTGCTCAGATGAGTGGAGTGGAGTTTGCTGCTTAAATAGATTATCAACCAATATTCCTTACTTTAGCCCTTTATTCACTCCCAGTTCTGTAAGTAGTGGGATTCCTATCAATTCTTGACATTTTGGATATTATAGAGAATAAATAAGTTTATCCTTGGTTTCTCAACTATTGGCTTAGAATTCAGTTTTCTCAGATGTGGTGAGGTTTTTTTTTTTTTTTTTTTTTTTTTTTTTTTTTTTTTTTTCCCCATTTTTGTTAGCTTTCAACATTCTAAAATTTTACCGTTCTCTCTTCTCCTTTTCTCTTCACTGTGTAGACTTAAACTTTTAAAGAAAAATCTCCTGTTATTTTATTGTTTCAAGGAGTTAAGGTTAAAAAGCATGTATTCAGGCTGCCATCACACTAAATATTTAGGACCCCACTTTGGTGCTCTGCCATATTTTTGTTCAGTTAAATATTCATATGGGATAGTAAAATAGAGGGCACGAGCAGATGTTATTCCTGGTTATCATTAGAGGTTGCAAATTAGCAACCTGCAGAGTCAAACTTGCCCACAACTATGTTTGGTTTGACTTGTAAAATGTAAAAAAAAAAAAAAAAAGTGTTTTTTGTTAGTTGATATCACTTCATATTTGTTAAAATATCTGGATTTATATTCTGCTGACTCCCAAATCTGAATCTCAAATCTAAAGCTTGGTTTTGACATCTCTGATTCATGTTGAATCTTTTCACATGGATATTCCACTACTATCTCAAGTTCAGCAAGTCTGAAACAGGCTTAAAATCTTTGCTTATTCTTGGATTGGGTCCTTTTCTATGAAATGTGCTGCAAAATATTTACTCTGTGGTACAGTTTTTTATTTTTAAGTTATTTGCTTAGCAACTTTTTAGACCCAAATACACAAATCATAAGACTGTAATTCCATGAATTTTTAAAAAGTGAATACACCTTTATAACCACCAAGATCAAGATTTGAACATTATTTGTATCCCAAAAGCTTTTCTCATCCATTCTCTTCTGGTCATTACTACCCAAACAAGTTGGAGAACATTTCCATCACCCTTTTATGCCCCTCCTCAATCCATTCCTCTTTCCCTCCACAGATAACTATATTCTGATTTCTATCACATGTTCTCAGAATTGATGTAAATGGAATCATAGAATGTATTTATTTTTCTTGTCTAGTATCTCTCACTTCAAATGTTTTGAGATTCATCTATGTTATTGCAAATACCAATTATTTGTTTCTTTTCCTTGATGTGTAGTATTAAGTTCTAAGAAGTTTTTTATCTGTTTACCAGTTGCTGGGTATTTGGGTTGTTTTCATTTTGGGCATATAATGAATCAGGCTGTCATAAAATTAGTGGACAAGCCTTTCTGTAGGCAGATGTTTATGTATCTCTTTAATATATGTGTAGGAGTAGACTTGCTGGGTTATATTGTAAATGTATGCTACCTTTTATAAGGAGCCATTAAATAGTTTCCCAAAATGGTTGTACCATTTTATACTCTCACTGGCAATGAGAATTTTAGATACTGCACATCCTTGCCAACATACAGTGTTGTTGTCTGCTCTAGTTGAACCATTTTGGTACATATAAAATGGTCGTTCCAATTTGCATTTCTCTGGTGACTGACATTGAGTGCCTTTTCATTTGCTATTTTGTCATTTGTGAATTTTCTTTTATAAAATGTCTGCTCAATAATTTTAGGTTTAGAGACACATTGAGCAGAAAGTGCAGAGTTCCCATATACCTTCCTCTCAACACAGTTTGTTGCATGAGTGTAGTGCATTTCTTACAATTCATGAATCAATACTGACATGTTGTTAACTCCAGAGTTTATAATAGGGTTCACTCTTTTGTATTACACGGTATAGAGGGTTTTGACAAATGCATAATGTCCTATCTACCATGACGGCATCATACAGTATAGCTTCCTGAAAAATCTCTCATGCTTCATCTCTTTCTTCATCCCTTCATTTCTTCATCTCATCCCTTCATCTCATCCTTCATCTCTCCCCACAACCACTGCCAGTCTATGACCTTTTTACTGTTTCTATTCTGCCTTTTTCAGAATGTTCTATAATTGGGATCATACAGTATATGTCATACTCAGACTAGCTTTGTTCACTTAGCAATATGTATTTAAGGTTCCTCCATGTCTTTTTGTGGCTTGATAGGTCATTTCTTTTTATGGATAAATAATATTGCATTATATGGTTGTACCACAGTTTATTTATCCATTCACCTGTTGAAGGACATCTTGGTTGGTTCTGACTTCTGGCAATTATGAATAATGCATCTATAAACATTTGTGTGCAGGTTTTTGTGTGGAATAACTTTTTAATTCATTTAGATAAGTACCTAGTGATACAGTTGCTAGATTATACAGAAAAACTATATTTAGCTTTTTAAAAAAGATTTTATTTATTTATCAGAGAGAATAGCACAAGCAGGGGAGTGGAAGGCAGAGGAAGATGCAGACTCCCTGATGAACAAGGAGCCCAATGTAGGACTTGATCCCAGAACCCAGGGATCATGACCCGAGGTGAAGGCAGACCCTTAACCAACTGAGCCACCCACGTGTCCCTGGAGGGACGATGTTTAGCTTTATAAGAAGCAGGCAAATTGTCTTTCAAAGTGGCTTTACTATTTTGCACCGTCAGCAATAATAATGAATGAAAGTTCTGTTGCTCCACACCCTCACCAGGATTTGGTATTGTCAGCATTTTGGATTTTAGCCATTCTAATAGATGTAGGTAGTATCTCATTTTAATTTGTAGTTCCCTATTGGCATGTGATGTTCAGCATTTTTTCATATGCTTATTTGCTATCTGTATATCTTCTTTGGTGAGTTATCTCTTCAGATCTTTTGTATGCTTTTAAATTTCATTGGTGGTGTTCTTACTGCTGACTTTTAAGTATTTTTTTGTATAGTTTATATATTAGTTATTTATCAGATATATGTTTTGAAAACATCTTCTTCCATTCTGTGGCTAGTCTTTTCATTCTCTTATCAGTATCTTTTTAGAACAGAAGATTATTAATTTTAATGAAGTCCAGCTTACTAGTTTTTTTTCCATAGATCATGTTTTGGTGGTGTTTCTGAAAACTCATTGCCAAACCCAGGGTCACTTAGATTTTCTCCAATATTAATTTCTAGAGTTTTGTGTTTTACACTTATGTCTGTGATCTATTATGAGTTAATTTTTGTGAAACCGTTCATGAACATGGAATATCTCTGCATTTATTTAGATTTTACTTGATTTCTTTCATCAGTTTTCTGGTTTTCTTCATATAGATCTTGTATGTATGTGGTTAGATTTATACATAATTCATTTATTGGTGCTAAAGTAAGTGTAATTGTGTTTTTAATTTCAAATCCCAGTTGTTCCTTGCTGGTTTACCGAAGGGCAATTGACTTCGGTATGTTAACCTGGTACTCTTCAACCTTGATATAATCAGTTACTATTCTGGGAATTTTTTTGTAGATTCTTTGAGATTTTCTACATAGACAATTATGTCATCTGCAGACAAGCCTTTTCTTTCTTTCTTCCCAGTATGATTACCTTTTATTTCTTTTTCTTGTCTTACTGGGTTAGCAATAAATATCAGTATGATGGTTAAATTGGAGTGATGAGGAGGAACATCCTTGCCTGTTTCTGATCTCATGGGGAATAACATTGTGTTTTTCACCATTAAGTTTGATATTAGTTTTGTATTTTTATTCTTTTAAATTTGTTAAGATGTGTTTTATAGCCCAGAATATGGTCTATATTGGTGAATGTTCTATGTGAACTTGAAAAGAATATGTATTCTGTTGTTGGATGAAGTAGTCTGTAAATGTCAGTTAAATCCAATTGATTGATGGCGCTCTTTAGTTCAACCGTATTTTTTTTTTTTTTAAGATTTTATTTATTTATTTGACAGAGATCACAAGTAGGCAGAGAGGCAGGCAGAGGGAGAGGAGGAAGCAGGCTCCCTGCCGAGCAGAGAGTCCGATGCGGGGCTCGATCCCAGGACCCTGGGATCATGACCTGAGCCGAAGGCAGAGGCTTTAACCCACTGAGCCACCCAGGCGCCTCTCAACAGTATTCTTAACTGAATTTATTGTCTGCTGGATCTGTTAATTACTGTTAGAGGATTTTTTTTTTTAATATTTTATTTATTTGACAGAGAGAGAGATCACAAGTAGAGAGAGAGAGAGGAGGAAGCAGGCTCCCTGCCTAGCAGAGAGCCTGATATGGGACTCGATCCCAGGACCCTGAGATCATGACCTGAGCTGAAGGCAGAGGCCTAACCCACTGAGCCACCCAGGCAGCCCCAGATTTTTTTTTTTTTTAATAAAGATTTTATTTATTTATTTGACACAGAAAGAGAGAGCACAAGTAGGCAGAGAAGCAGGCAGAGAGAGAGGAGGAAGCAGGCTCCCTGCTGAGCAGAGAGCCCGATGTGGGGCTCAATCCCAGGACCTGATACCATGACCTGGGCCGAAGGCAGAGGCTTAACCCACTGAGTCACCCAGGCGCCCCTGTTAGAGGAGTTTTAAGTCTTCAACTATATTAGTGAATTTGTCTGTTTTCCTTGCTTTTGTATCAATTTTTGCCTCACATATTTTGACACTCTGCTATTAGTCATATACACTTTAAGAATTGTTATATCTTTTTAGAGATAATTTTATCATTATGTAATACTTTTCTTTATCTCTCATAACTTTCCTTGCTCTGAAGTCTGCTTTATCTGAAATTAATATAGCTACTCCAGCTTTCTTTTGATTAGTGTTATCATAGTATATCCATCCCTTAACTTTTATTATCTCTGTGTTTTTATGTTTAAAGTTTTCCTTTTATACAATAAATATATTGTTGGGTCTTGTATGTGTTCTCCACCCAGAATCGTAGAACTTCCATAAGAAAATGTAGAAAGATATTTTCACATTACCTGGGGTAAGCAAAGATGTTTTTAGAAGGATCACAAAAAGCTACTATACAGAATTGGAAATTGGACTTCAAATAAAAAATTTTGTTCATCAAAATACACCTTAAAGATGGGGCGCCTGGGTGGCTCAGTGGGTTAAAGCCTCTGCATTCAGCCCAGGTCACGATCCCAGGGTCCTGGGATTGAGCCCCTCATCGGGCTCTCTGCTCAGTGGGGAGCCTGTTTCCTCCTCTCTGTCTGCCTGCCTCTCTGCCTGCTTGTGATCTCTGTCTGCCATATAAATAAATAAAATCTTTTAAAAAAATATACCTTAAAGAAAATTGATAGGCAAGCCACAGACTAGGAGAAAGCATTTGCAAGATTTTTTTTTTTTTTTTTTTTTTGGACAGGACTCATAACCACAATATATAAAGAGCTTTTATAAATTAATTAAAAGGAAGAAAAAAGAATAAAAATTAGGAACTTAACGGTTTCTGGACTCACATGTAAAGAGCTTTGAAGGAAGAAATCACTCCTGTCTTTACAACAAGAAGAGAACTAATCAAACTGAAAATAAAAAACCTTTTTTAAAAAAAGATTTCATTTGTCAGAGAGAAAGAGAGAGCACAGCAGATGGAGCAGCAGGCAGAGGGAGAAGCAATCTCCCTGCTGAGAACGGAGCCTGATGTGGGACTTGATGCCAGGACCTGGGATCATGACCTGAGCCATAGGCAGATGCTTAACCGACTGAGAGTAACCCAGGTGTCCCTAAAAAACCTTTTTTTTAGATCCATTGGAGAAACGAGGTCATAGGGCAATCTACTGGCCCTGGAATTGGAGAGATGGGCAAATAGAGACTATCACAGTTTACTGAGAGCAGAAGCCACTGCTAGACCTTGGTTGGAACACTTAAAGGTGATTGAGCATACTGGCTGCCGAAATAAAATATTTCTAGGGGTCCAGGAAGTCCACCACTCTTTCATGAATTTTAGCTTCAGGAGCCCTGCTGGATTCTCAGAGTAAGGATCACAGCAAAATACTAACAGAGAAATAAAAAAGTAACCAGTTTGAAATAAGCCCAGAGTGCTGTATTCTTAGCATATTCATAGCAAGGTGCTGTATTCTTAGCATATTCATAGCAAGGCTAGCTGGCAAAATTTTGATATGAATCTCATTACTTTAACAGATGTTGAGCTATTAAGACTTTATTTCTTCTTGAGTCAGTTTTCATATCTTATGTTTTGTCAAGGACTTTGACCACTTTATCTGAGTTGTTGAATTTTTTGGCATAAACTTATTTATAATATTGTCCTGTCATCCTTTTAATGTCTGTAGGATCTGTAGTAATGTTCTTCTTTGTCACTCCCAATATTAGTAATTTGTGGTTTTATTCCCTTGAGTTATATGATAGGAGGCTTACAATTTTATGGATATTTTCAATGATCTAATATTTGAGTTTGTTTATTCTTTGATTTCTGTTTTTATTTTTATTATTTCCATTGTTACACAAGTAGTTTAATTTGTTCTTTTCTGTTTTCATAAAGTGGAAATTTAGGACAGTGATTTTATGCCTCTCTTTTTTAATTTTCAATCATTTATTGTAATGATTTGAACAGTAAATATGCTGTAAAATAAGCGATATTAATTTAAAATTACTATAATTTTGGGGCGCCTGGGTGGCTCAGTGGGTTAAAGCCTCTGCCTTTGGCTCAGGTCATGATCCCAGGGTCCTGGGATCAAGCCCTGCATCGGACTCTCTGCTCAGCAGGGAGCCTGCTTCTCTTCCTCTCTCTCTGCCTGCTTCTCTGCCTACTTGTGATCTCTGTCTGTCAAATAAATAAGTAAAATCTTTAAAAAAAATAAAATGACTATAATTTCACCCCAAAATGACTGTAATTTCCTAGACATCAGTGTATCAATGTAAAGAACAAAGACAAACAATGCTGTAATGAAACTCAACTTCTATGGGAACATTTTCTCTAGTATAAGAAAATCATTATGTTTTTAAAAGTTTAAGATGTAGTCAAATACTATATATATCATGATTGACTCTAAAATGACAAAAATAATGTATATGTTTTTTAAGCTTTTAAAAAATTTATTAATTTATTTAAGTAATCCCTACCCCCAACATGGGGCTTGAATTTATAACCCCGAGACCAGGAGTCACATGCTGTTCCAACTGAGCCAGCCATATGCCTTTCTTCTTTATTACAAACATTTAAAGTTATATGTTTTCCTCTGAGAACTACTTTAGGTGCAGTTTTGAAATGTTTTTATGATCTTTTAGTTTATAATCTTTTCTTAAAAAAGACAAAAACAAAAAATATTTTCTTTTTTTTCAAAGATTTTATTTCTTTATTTGAGAGAAAGAAAGAGTGCAAGAAGGGGAGAGTAGCAGAGAGAGGGACAAGCAGAGTCTGCACTGAGCTCAGAGCCTGATGTGGGGCTCAATCCCATGCCCTGAGATCATGACCTGAACCAAAATCAAGAGTCAGGTGCTTAACTAACTGAGTTACCCGGGCTCTCCTTATTTTCCTTCTTTTAAATTTTTGGTTTAGTGTATTTAATTTTAAATATTTGGGGGACTTTTAGGATGTATTATGATCTTTATTATTAATTCCTAGTTTGATACTCTTGGGTGAGTGAACATACTTTGTATGATTTCAAACCTTTGACATTTATTGAGAATTGTTTAGTGACCCAGTACATCATCTATCTTGGTGACTATTTCATGTGTACTTGAAGAGACTGTGTATTTTGCAGTGGTGGCTTTAGTGTTCTAGAAATACCAGTTAGGTCATGTTAGTGTTAGAGCAGTTCAGATATTCTTTTTTCTTCGTGTTTTTTGTTGGCCCTTTCTATCAGGGTTAAGAGAGGGCTGTTAAGTATTCTACTACTGTGGTTTGTCTATTTTCCTGTTCTTTAAATTTTCTTTTATATATTTCAAAGCTCTGTTACTAGATGCATTCATATTTATGATTATTTTATGTCCTTACTAACTTTGTGTCATATGAAATGTCTTTCTGTATCTTTGGTAATATTCTGTGTCCTGAATTCAACTTTGCCTGGTGCCTGGTGTTGATGTAGTCATTAGTTATTCCAGCATGCTTATACTAGATGTTTCAGAGTCTAATTTTGACATCCTTTAACTTTTAACCCTACTCTTTATATTTAAAGTGTGTTTCTTATGAACAGCATATAGTTGGGTCTTACTTTTTTTCATCCAGTGGGCAATCTCGAATATTCTACTTTGCAAATGGCATTTTAGACCATTTTTTTTTAACTTTTAAAAAGATTTATTTACTTATTTTAGAGAGAGAGAGTGGGAAGGGGCAGAGAGAGAAAGGGAGAGAGAAAAATCACAAGCAGACTCCCTACTGAGCACAGAGCCTACGTGAGGCTCAATCCCATGAATCTCAGATCATGACCTGAGCTGAAACCAGGAGCCGGATGCCAAACCAACTGAGTTACCCAGGCACCCCTAGAGCATTTATATTTATGTAATTATTATTATGGTTGACTTTTCAATTAATTATCTTCTATTTGTCTGATGTATTTCTTTCTTTCCTTCCTTTTCATGATTGAGGTTTTGTTTTAGTGTGTGTGTGTGTGTGTGTGTGCATATATATTTATATATATATATATATATATATATATAAATATTTATCTCTAACTCTGTTCACATACTAGGTATACATCTTTGTTTAACCTTTTAGAGCACAATATGCATGCTTAACTCCCCACAGTTGACTTTCAGATAATGTTATTATACTTCATCAACAATTTAAGAAACTTAGAACAGTTGTACTTATTCCCATCCTGTTTGTTGTGTTTTTATTTACTTGTAACACACACACATAATTAAAACAAATTCTTTAATACTTACTCACTTAATCTTTCTGTTAGGCTTTTTTCCTTTTTGTAGATCCAGGTTTCTAAGTGACATAATTGCCTTTAACATGATAAATTTTGTTTAGTATTTATTATAGTACACATCTGCCTGCTAAAGAAAATTTTCTTGCTTTATCTGTCTGGAAATGTGTTTATTTTACTTCTATTTCTGAACAATAGCTTGTATCAGTATGGAATTCTTGGTTTTCAGAGGGTCCCTTCCCCCCAACAATTTAAATATTATGTTTTTTTCATTTTCTGCTCTCCATTGTTTCTATTTAGAAGTTCAGCTATCATTCTCATTGGTATTACAAGGTTTGCAATTAAATCTTTTTTCCTCTCGTCTTCATATATTTTGTTTTTAGGAGTTCGATTGTGATGTGGTTAGGTGTGGTTTTCTTTGTAGTTATATTGCTTGGGGGTTTGTTTAGCTTATTCTGAATCTGGGGGTTGATAATGTTCATCAGTTTTGAAAATTTCAGGGCTCTTATCTCTTCAAGTATTTCTTCACCATTATTTTCTCTCTTTCCTTTCTTTTGGGAATTCCAGTTACATGTATGTTGGATCATTTAACGTTGTCTGTAATTTCTAAGAACTCCTCCTTTTCTCTCTTTTCTTTTTTTGTTTCATGTTGGATAATTTTTTGGACCTATCTTATACTTTACTGAACCTGTTTCTTTTGATCTCAGACACTGTTCCTCCTATCCTTATTCTTTGTATGTTTGTGTGTGTTTTAGTTTGCAAAATGTCTGTTCAAGTTGTCTTGAACATAGATAATGAACATGGAACAATGATTCATAGATCATTTTTTCTTCTCCATCTAGTCTGCTCTTAAGCCCATTGAATGAATTCTTTATTCTGATATTTTGTCTTATTTTCAGTTTTTTCATTTGATTCTTTGTTGTAATTTGTTTTTCCACTAAAATTTCCTATCATTTCATGCATATTAACTTCTTTCTTCCTAGAGCCTGTAACATTTATAATAGAGTATAATAATAAGGTTTTCATTTGTTAATTCCAAAATCTAGGCCAGTGTATATATGCTTCCATGACTTTTTCTTTTACTTTTTGATCACATTTTTCTGCTTATTTAAGTATCTTGTAATTTTTTCTTACATGCAGGGTACTGTGTTTAGAATAGTAGAGACTGAGGTAACCACTTCTATGATAGTTCAAACTTTGGTGAATTGGAAATGCTCAAGGGAAGGCAAATCAAGTAAGATCAGTGACATTATTTGTTTTGTTTTGTTTTAAAGATTTTATTTATTTATTTATTTATTTGAGAGAGAGAGAGAGAGAGAGAGCGAGAGAGAGAGAGAAACAGCATCAGAAGGGGGAGAATCAGAGGGAGAAGCAGGCTCCCTGGTGAGCCAGGAGCCGGATGCAGGACTAGATCCCAGAACTCTGGGATCATGACCTGAGCCGAAGGCAGTAGCTTAACCAACTGAGCCACCCAGGCGCCCCTTGTCAGTGACATTATTTGTATCCTGTGGGTCAGAGAAATATCAGAGTATTCACATGTTTTCCATTTAGGGGTGACACAATTTTTTTGGAAATGTCTCATATTTATAAAGGCAGACATCTTGTCAGAGGTTTTGATATAGGAGTAAATCTAGTCTTATTTATAAAAAAGAAAAAATCAGAGATTTAAAATTATAATTTTGAGAATATCACATTTTTACAGTTGACTTATGAGTAAGGTATTAATCTGTTCTAGAATAATTTTAAAGATAGTTTCCATGATTTTTTTTTTAAAGATTTTGTTTATTTATTTATTTGACGGATAGAGATCATAAGTAGGCAGAGAGGCGGCAGAGAGAGAGGAGGAAGCAGGCTCCCCACTGAGCAGAGAGCCCGATGCGGGGCTTGATCCCAGGTCCCTGGGATCATGACCTGAACTGAAGGCAGAGGCTTTAACCCACTGAGCCACCCAGGCACCCCTCCATGATATGGTTTTTTGTTTTTTTTTTCAAGATTTTATTTATTTATTTGATAGAGAGCATGAGAGGAGAGAGATCAGTGGGAGAAGCAGACTCCCCGCTGAGCAGGGAGCCCGATGTGGGACTCGATCCCAGGACTCCAGAATCATGACCTGAGCTGAAGGCAGTTGCCTAACCAACTGAGCCACCCAGGCGCCCCCATGATATGTTTTTAAATAAGATACGAGCATACAGACCTGGAAATGTAGATATATGACTGGATGTGACTGGGGCCAAACTGAGGTCATTATTATATGGTAGTATCAGATGATGCTTTTTATTTGTCCCTTTATAGTTTTGTATTTTTCCAGTGTTTATGGATTACTGTTAAAATTTTTTAAAAACAGCATCAGAGGCGCCTTGGTGGCTCATTCGTTAAGTGTCTGCCTTCGGCTCAGGTCATGTTTTCAGGGTCCTGGAATAGAGCCCCATGTCAGGCTCCCTGCTCAGCAGGAAGCCTGCTTCTCTTCTTCCTCTCCCACTCCCCCTGCTTGTGTTCCCTTTCTCGCTGTGTCTGTGTCTGTCAAATAAATAAAATAAAATCTTTAGAAAAAATTTAAAAAATAGCATCATATACCAAAAGAGAATGGCAATCTGTTGTGGAAATTTTGCTTGCATTTAGGAATATAAAGCTTAGGGGATTTGTGGCTAAATTTTAGAAGTATTCAGGGTCTGGTCTCTGGTTTCTGGTCTCTGCCTGAGAATATAGCCTTGCTGTGTGTGTTAGCTTGGGTTTCCCAGAAAGCAAAGCCTGAGGTATAACCTTATATTTTACTACCTTTTTTGGAGTATAATCCTAAGGAAGCTGAGAAGCAGAGTTGAGTGAAAGGGAAACGAGTTAGTGAACTTGGGAGAGCAAGGTTGAGTTACTGAGTTAGCTAATGATGCTTAATGTTGATCAATTTCAAAGAACTTCTGGGAGTTCTGTGTATTATTGTACATTCAGCACATTTCATCCAGGAGGAGGAAAGGGGAATTTATCTTTGGTCTCCGTTTCTCATTAGTTAAGGATTCAGCCCACTGGCATTAACTGCTTACATTTCTGCGTTGTGCTGTGAAGGTGTCATAGTTTAGTGACACTGGAAGCCTGGGATGGGAGGTGAGAGGTACAGAAGCATGAAGGAAGGCACATTTGTGTTACGAAGTTGTTTGATTGTGTCTGGTGTTGCAAAAACTTCTGGTAATACTTTCATTTAACCTCTATCACTTACAACTTCAAATACATTATAGGCATTACCATGAATTTTCAGAAAGCCTACCTTTTGTGGAGATAGTACTTTTGAAGTATACGTAATTCACATCAAATCAGGAAATTAAGCAGGATCCAATAGAATACTTTGTTGACTGACCTATTATATATAAAATGTTATTTTACTCAGAAAAGATATTATTTATCATTTTACTTCATTTAAATTTATAATATCTTGGGTATTATCAAAATTATTGTAATGACATCTGCCTATCCATGTTATCACCTAAATATGTTCATTTCTGACCACATGTATATTTTATTTGTTTATAAAAATTCTAATGATTTTAAGTAACCATGATAAAATTTAGGCATCTAATTTTTAAAATAGTGGTAGATTTTGTGACAGTGTGCAAAATATACCCTATCTTTGGGAATATAAGGTAGAGAATTAGTAAATATCTTTAAATAGTTTTTGAGTTTACAGTCTTTCAAATTACCTGAGTATTATTTTTTTGTTGTTGTTCTCTAGATCATGTCTTTTCTCATTTTTAATATCCAAATCAATGGTAAAGTATAAAACATTATTTGATTAATTTAAAAATTCCTCTACCTACTTTCAGTGGATTTTGATAGTGAATACTATTGTAGGAAACTGACAGTTATGGTTTTTCTACCAATTAATTATAGTGTCTTGGCCAAATGTATACTCTTTGTGTTTGAGTTTCTCATCTGTAATATCTGCCATACACATCTACCTCATAGAAATGTAGAGAAAATCAAAGTATGTATATGAAAGTACATGTCAATTTCTCTAGGGCATAGGCTGTATTTTACTAATTACTGCAATCCATCATGTCATTCACTATGTATTTATTTTCAATAAATCACTATGAAAATAAATCACTTTGGTTTTTCACTTGGTTTTTTGGATACTTAATATTATTTTACAGTGCTTTAAATAGTGTAAGATTTTCAAGAAAATATCCTTAAAACATCTTTTACTTCAATTTGAATTGAATCTTTACTTTTTTGATGTGATGGTATGTGGATGGGAGAGATACTATGAAAGCACATTTTATAAAAACTTCAGAAGTATTATACATTTTATATATACATATACAAACAAAAGAACTATGATACATATACATTTCAGAACTATTATACATATACATTTCAGAACTATTATACATATACATTTAAGATACTTGATGACTGAGCACCTGGATGGCTCAGTTGGTTAAGTGTCTGCGTTTGGGTCAGGTTGTGATCCTGGAGTCCCAGAAGCGAGCCCCACATTGGGCTTCCTGCTCAGTGGAGGATCTGTTTCTCCCTCTTTCTCTGCTCTCTGCACCCCCCAACTTGTGTGCTCGCTCTCTCTCTCTCTCTAATGAATAAATAAAATCTTTAAAAAAAAAAGATCATGATGACCGATTTAGGGGTTGCAATATTACAGATATAGGTGAAGTGAAATAAGGAAACTGTGTGTTCCTGTAAATCATGAATTTTTAGCCTGTAAACTTGTTCATGTGGTTTAGATTATGCTTAGTAAATAGAAATAAATGGTAATTTTACTTATTTTAACTGTGACCTTTTTGATTGAAGTGCTGGACTGATTAATTATTTTAAGTTGAAAATAATGTAACAACTTTTTATAGAGTTTTCTTCTTAACTTTTCACAGGTATTATTCTGCTCTAAAAACTATGGAACAATTAGAGAATGTTTTTTTTCCCCGAGTTAGTCAGTACCGGTTTTGTCAGCTAATGATAGAAAATCTTCCTAAACTCCGTGAGGATATTAAAGAAATCTCCATGTCTGATCTCAAAGACTTTTTGGAAAGCATTCGAAAACATTCTGACAAAATAGGTGAAACAGCAATGAAACAGGTGAGATTAAAAAGGAAAATTTTAATTTAATGTTATTCAGTAATCTAAGTTAGAGAATATATCCAGAATTTACTTGTTTTTAGTTACATAAAATGCTTATTTTTGTTTAGTTTTATCCTTTTCTTATCTTTCCTGAACTTTGTTTAGAATGGATTTAATCAGCATTTTCTTTTGGTTTGCAGCTATGCCATATTTAAGTAAGGTCAATCTAACTTGACTCATCGGCCTATTCGTCTCTTGGGAATCTTCCTGTGAATGTGGTATTCTGTTAACTTGTGCCAGCAGTCAAACTTGGTATAAAATTAGCTGAACCATGGCAGCCACAGAGGCAGATGGGATTTCTTTTATCCTAATGTTCTAAATTGCTCTCTTTAAAAGTATTATCTTTGAATTAACTCCTACAGGTCAATAATAAAAAGAAAAGTGGACAAGATTTGGCAGATATAAAGTTAATGTACCTACCTTTTGAATCAGGAGTTCTTCTCCTAGATAATTCCCATGAGAAATAAAGAAAACATGTCCTTGTGATGTTCATACCAGCTTTATTCACAGCTCGCCCCAAACTGGAAACAACCCAAATGGACATCAAAAGGGAATGGATATACAAATTGTGCTGTATAAAAACAATGGAATATTACTTAGCAATAAAAAGGAATGAAATTACTGATATGTATAACAACAAATATTAATCTCCCAGGCATTGTGCTGAGCTATAAAAGCTGGACGCAAAAAAGCACAGATTGTTAGTCCATTTATATTGCAGTTCTAAAGCAGGTGAAACTAATTAAAGTGAAAAAAATCAGAGCAGTGGTTACCTCTGGGTGGGGCAATTGTCTGGGAAGAGACACAAAGGGGCTTTCTGAGGAGATATAAATGTTCTGTATCCTACTAGTCCAAATTGTACAGTTAAGGTCTGCACGTTTCAGTGTATATAAATCTGACCTCAAAGTTATAAAATATAATTGGTGTGTGTATAGTATATGTATGTGTGTGTGAAGTGAGCAGGTAAAGGTACACAGATGAACAAGAATATGTAGATATTAATTATTGAAGGTAGGTGAGTACTTGGGGGTTGATTACATTAATCTGTATTTGAAATTTTCAGTAATAAAAAGTTTTAAAATGATTATAACTTAAAACTTCTGAGTTAGTTAAAACTCCCAATAATCACAGTGTTATAGAAATAAAACAGTGCTCAACCTGCTTTCTAACCCCAAATTTTTTCCTAAAGTATTAGAAAGTACTTTAGAGAAGCTTCAGGTATGACAGAGTGGGGCAGAGGGAGATGGGCAGGGTAGGACCTGAGCAGAAAGCCACAGAGGGTACTGCAGGCATGACTTTCTCTTCCTTCTCTGGCCAGGGCTTCCTGAGAAAATTTTATTTTACTTTATTTTATTTTTTTAAAGATTTTATTTATTTATTTGATAGAGAGAGACACAGCAAGAGAGGGATACAAGCATGGGGAGTAGGAGGGGGAGAAGCAGCCTTCCCGCCAAGGAGGGAGCCCAATACGAGAGGCTCCATCCTAGGACCCTGGGATCGTCACCTGAGCTGAAAGCAGACACCCAACAGGTGCCCCTATTTTATTTTCTAATTAAAGAAATATCAGAGTGTGTATCAGAGTGTGTCACAACAAGGAAATTAAAAAATTCAGTATAGGAACTTCCTCCCTACTTTAACTTCTTAAAGAATTATCTATAAATCAGATAATCTCCATTATATTTCTATTAATTTTTTCAGCTTTGCACAGTATTCTATGTCAATTGGTTTAATAGATTTAAAAAAATTTATGGAGTAAATTATTTTCCTTAAAGATATGTAGATTTTGGGGCGCCTGGGTGGCTCAGTGGGTTAAGGCCTCTGCCTTCGGCTCAGGTCATGATCTCAGGGTCCTGGGATCGAGCTCCGCATTGGGCTCTCTGCTCAGCAGGGAGCCTGCTTCCTACTCTCTCTCTCTCTGCCTGCCTCTCTGCCTACTTGTGATCTCTGTCTGTCAAATAAATAAATAAAATCATAAAAAAAAAAAGATTTTGAAAATTCTTTATCAGGATCACTTTAATAATAAATGAAAACCATATGTAATAATGTAGGACTTGAACGATATATTTTTTTAAGTTGCTTATTTTTATTTATTTATTTTATTTTTTAAATAAACATATAATGTATTTTTATCCCCAGGGGTACAGGTCTGTGAATCGCCAGGTTTACACACTTCACAGCACTCACCATAGCACATACCCTCCCCAATGTCCATAACCCCACCCCTCCCTCTCCCAACCCCCCTCCCCCCAGCAACCCTCAGTTTGTTTTGTGAGATTAAGAGTCACTTATGGTTTGTCTCCCTCCCGATCCCATCTTGTTTCATTTATTCTTCTGCTAACCCCCTAGCCCCCCATGTAGCATCTCCACTTCCTCATATCAGGGAGATCATATGACAGTTGTCTTTCTCCGATTGACTTATTTCACTAAGCATGATACCTTCTAGTTCCATCCACGTCGTTGCAAATGGCAAGATTTCATTTCTTTTGATGGCTGCATAGTATTCCATTGTATCTATATACCACATCTTCTTTATCCATTCATCTGTTGATGGACATCTAGGTTCTTTCCATAGTTTGGCTATTGTAGACATTGCTGCTATAAACATTCGGGTGCACGTGCCCCTTCGGATCACTACGTTTGTATCTTTAGGGTAAATACCCAGTAGTGCAATTGTTGGGTCATAGGGTAGTTCTATTTTCAACTTTTTGAGGAACCTCCATGCTATTTTCCAGAGTGGTTGCACCAGCTTGCATTCCCACCAACAATGTAGGAGGGTTGCCCTTTCTCCGTGTCCTCACCAGCATCTGTCATTTCCTGACTTGTTAATTTTAGCCATTCTGACTGGTGTGAGGTGGTATCTCATTGTGGTTTTGACTTGTATTTCCCTGATGCCAGTGATGTGGAGCACTTTTTCATGTGTCTGTTGGCCATCTGGATGTCTTCTTTGCAGAAATGTCTGTTCATGTCCTCTGCCCATTTCTTGATTGGATTATTTGTTCTTTGGGTATGAGTTTGCTAAGTTCTTTATAGATTTTGGACACTAGCCCTTTATCTGATATGTCATTTGCAAGTATCTTCTCCCATTCTGT